>NC_092780.1:749311-1080625 GCF_047496795.1 Chiloscyllium punctatum | reverse complement strand
GGGGGAGGGGGGAGAAGAGTGGGGGGGGAGGGGGGGAGAAGAGTGGGGGGGAGGGGGGGGAAGAGTGGGGGAGGAGGGGGGAGAAGAGTGGGGGAGGAGGGGGGAGAAGAGTGGGGGAGGAGGGGGGAGAAGAGTGGGGGAAGAGTGGGGGAAGAGTGGGGAAGAGTGGGGGAAGAGTGGGGGAAGAGTGGGGGGAGTGGGGGGAGGGGGGGGAGGGGGGGGGAAGAGTGGGGGGAGGGGGGGGGAAGAGTGGGAGGGGGAAAGGGGGGGGGGGGGAAGAGTGGGGGGAGGGGGGGGAAGAGTGGGGGGAGGGGGGGGGGAAGAGTGGGGGGAGGGGGGGGGGAAGAGTGGGGGGAGGGGGGGGGGAAGAGTGGGGGGGAGGGGGGGGGGGGAAGAGTGGGGGGAGGGGGGGGGAAGAGTGGGGGGAGGGGGGGGGAAGGGGGGAGGGGGGGGGGAAGAGTGGGGGGAGGGGGGGGGAAGAGTGGGGGGAGGGGGGGGGAAGAGTGGGGGGAGGGGGGGGAAGAGTGGGGGGGGGGGGGAAGAGTGGGGGGGAGGGGGGGGAAGAGTGGGGGGAGGGGGGGGAAGAGTGGGGGGGGGAGGGGGGGGGAAGAGTGGGGGAGGGGGGGAGAGGGGGGGAGGGGGGGGAGAGTGGGGGAGGGGGGGGGGAAGAGTGGGGGGAGGGGGGGGAAGAGTGGGGGGAGAGGGGGGGGGGGAAGAGTGGGGGGAGGGGGGGGGAGGGGGGGGGGGGAAGAGTGGGGGGAGGGGGGGGAAGAGTGGGGGGGAGGGGGGGGGAAGAGTGGGGAGGGGGGGGAAGAGTGGGGGGAGGGGGGGGGAAGAGTGGGGGGAGGGGGGGGAAGAGTGGGGGGAGGGGGGGGAAGAGTGGGGGGAGGGGGGGGGAAGAGTGGGGGGAGGGGGGGGGAAGAGTGGGGGGAGGGGGGGGGAAGAGTGGGGGAGGGGGGGGGAAGAGTGGGGGGAGGGGGGGGGAAGAGTGGGGGGGAGGGGGGGGGGGGGAAGAGTGGGGGGAGGGGGGGGGGAAGAGTGGGGGGGGGGGGGGAAGAGTGGGGGGGAGGGGGGGGGGAAGAGTGGGGGGAGGGGGGGGGAAGAGTGGGGGGAGGGGGGGGGAAGAGTGGGGGGAGGGGGGGGGAAGAGTGGGGGGAGGGGGGGGAAGAGTGGGGGGAGGGGGGGGGAAGAGTGGGGGGAGGGGGGGAAGAGTGGGGGGGAGGGGGGGAAGAGTGGGGGGAGGGGGGGGGAAGAGTGGGGGAGGGGAGGGGGAAGAGTGGGGGGAGGGGGGGGAAGAGTGGGGGAGGGGGGAAGAGTGGGGGGGAGGGGGGGGAAGAGTGGGGGGGAGGGGGGGGAAGAGTGGGGGGGAGGGGGGGGAAGAGTGGGGGGAGGGGGGGGGAAGAGTGGGGGGAGGGGGGGGGAAGAGGGGGGGGGGAAGTGGGGGGGAAGAGTGGGGGGGAGGTGGGGGGGAAGAGTGGGGGGGGAGGGGGGGGGGAAGAGGGGGGGGGAGAGGGGGGGGGAAGAGTGGGGGGGAGGGGGGGGGAAGAGTGGGGGGGAGGGGGGGGAGAGTGGGGGGGAGGGGGGGGAAGAGTGGGGGGGAGGGGGGGGAAGAGTGGGGGGGAGGGGGGGGGGAAGAGTGGGGGGGAGGGGGGGGGAAGAGTGGGGGGAGGGGGGGGGAAGAGTGGGGGGGAGGGGGGGGGAAGAGTGGGGGGGAGGGGGGGGGGAAGAGTGGGGGGGAGGGGGGGGAAGAGTGGGGGGGGAGGGGGGGGGAAGAGTGGGGGGGTGGGGGGGGGTTGTGGGGGGGGAGGGGGGGGAGTGGGGGGGGAGGGGGGGGAGAGTGGGGGGGGGGGGGGAGAGTGGGGGGGGGGGAAGAGTGGGGGGGGGGAAGAGTGGGGGGGGGGGAAGTGGGGGGGGGGGGAAGAGTGGGGGGAGGTGGGGGGAAGGTGGGGGGGAGGGGGGGGGAAGAGTGGGGGGGAGGGGGGGTGAAGAGTGGGGGGGAGGGGGGGGGAAGAGTGGGGGGGAGGGGGGGGAAGAGTGGGGGGGAGGGGGGGGAGAGTGTGGGGGGGAGGGGGGGGGAAGAGTGGGGGGGAGGGGGGGGAAGAGTGGGGGGGAGGGGGGGGGAAGAGTGGGGGGGAGGGGGGGGAAGAGTGGGGGGAGGGGGGGGGGAAGAGTGGGGGGAGGGGGGGGAAGAGTGGGGGGAGGGGGGGGAAGAGTGGGGGGAGGGGGGGGTGGAGAGGGGGGGAAGAGGGGGGGAAGAGGGGGGGAAGAGGGGGGGAAAGGGGGGGAAAAGGGGGGGAAAAGGGGGGGAAAGGGGGGAAGAGGGGGGGGAGGGGGGGGAAGAGGGGGGGAGGGGGGGGAAGAGGGGGGGGAAGAGGGGGGGAGGGGGGGAAGAGGGGGGGGAAGAGGGGGGGAGGGGGGGAAGAGGGGGGGAGGGGGGGGAAGAGGGGGGAGGGGGGGGAAGAGGGGGGGAGGGGGGGGGAAGAGGGGGGGAGGGGGGGGAAGAGGGGGGAGGGGGGGGAAGAGGGGGGAGGGGGGGGAAGAGGGGGGGAGGGGGGGGGGAAGAGGGGGGAGGGGGGGGAAGAGGGGGGGAGGGGGGGGAGGGGGGGAGGGGGGGAGGGGGGTAGGGGGGGGAGGGGGAGGGGAGGGGGGGGGAGGGGGGGGGAGGGGGGGGAGGGGGGGGAGGGGGGGGGAGGGGGAGGGGGGGGAGGGGAGGGGGGGGGGGAGGGGAGGGGGGGGAGGGGAGGGGGGGGGAGGGGAGGGGGGGGAGGGAGGGGGGGGAGGGAGGGGGGGGAGGGGGGGAGAGAGGGGGGGGGAGAGGGAGGGGGGAGAGGGGGGGAGAGGGAGGGGGGGGAGAGGGAGGGGGGGGGGGAGGGGGGGGGAGAGGGAGGGGGGGGGGAGGGGGGGGGAGGGGGGGGGAGGGTGGGGAGAGGGAGGGGGGGGAGGTGGGGGAGAGGGAGGGGGGAGGGGGGGGAGAGGGAGGGGGGGGAGAGGGAGGGGGGGGGAGGGGGGGAGAGGGAGGGGGGGAGAGGGGAGGGGGGGAGGGGGGGGAGAGGGAGGGGGGGGGAGGGGGGGAGAGGGAGGGGAGGAGGGGGAGGGGAGGAGAGGGTGGGGAGGAGGGGGAGGGGTGGAGAGGGAGGGGAGGAGGGGGAGGGGGGAGTGGGGGAGGGAGGGGGAGGGAGATGTGATGGGGGGACGGGGTTGGAGTTCCTGTTTTCCATCCCTTTGCGGAACAGCCCCCCCCCTCAACTAAACACGTCAGTCCGAACATTCCCGGAAGCCCACACTGTCCGGTCCGGAGGCCGGAGTGACCACTGATCCCGGACAGAGTCTGGCCCAGTCCACTGGCCTGCATTGGGCCTCATCCTCTCCCGGGCCTCGGCTGTTCCTTCTCACCTCGCCCGCGGCTCCACTTCGCTCTTCTGTCCCGGAACCTGAACCCGGGGCTCACCCGGAAGCGGATCCGGTTGCACCGCCCCCAACATGGGATGGAGCGGTTTCAGATCGGTGTCACCACCGTAACAGACCCCGGTTTCCGGCAGCAAACCTGCTTTCTACGGAATGAATGTATGAAACCGATAATAAAACAAAGAACTGCGAATGGAAGTCTGAAAGAAAAACAGAAAATGTTGAAGAAGTTTTGCAGGTCTGACAACATCTGTAGGAAGAAAGCCACGTTAACATTTCGAGGCCGGCGACTCTTCATCAGAACAGATGAAGTTCAGACCTGCTGAGTTTCTCCAGCATATTCTTTTTTTTTTGCACGAAACCTATCCTTACAGTCATGATTTGGAGATGCCGGTGTTGGACTGGGGTGTACAAAGTTAAAAATCACACAACACCAGGTTATGGTCCAACAGGTTTAATTGGAAGCACCAGCTTTCGGAGCGTTGCTCCTTCATCAGATGGTAGTGGACCTCCACTACCACCTGATGAAGGAGTGTCGCTCCGAAAGCTAGTTTGCTTCCAATTAAACCTGTTGGACCATAACCTGGTGTTGTGTGAATTTTAACTTTAGCCTTACAATGGTAGACAACCTACCAATACAAAGTTTCAAAATAAATTATTTCATTTTTTAAAGGATCCCTGGCATTAATTTATGTTTTTACACTACTGGCGTCACTTTTGAAGTAAACAAGATACTCAGTATAAAAGAATTTTCAAAATATGTTTACTTTTATTCTCTCATGGGATTTGGGCGTCACTTGAGCTATCATTTATAACCCCTCCTTAATTACCTTTAAGAAGGTGGTAAACTGCCTTCTTGGACTGCTACAGTCCAAGTGTAATATATATACATGATTTTACAGTGAATCTTTCTCAGTATAGCAATATATTTTAGGACAATATCTATAAACTCTATTGGTTGAAATTGAAATATTAATAGTGGATTTAATGTCTGTGTTCTTATCAAACCTCCAAAACAGGTGAGATTCAATCCTGTCCCAAGATTTCTATACTTTAGTGGCTGATTTCATGATGGGAGGCAGTGTAGAGCTAGTTTTCTTCCTAATCATGTGAGTATCAGTGTCTCGAAATCCTTCTCTATGTTACTGTGTCTAATGATGAGTACTGATCCAGCCACTGAGTGTTTTTGACCATTGATAAGTTAACACATTGCATTGTATTCTAAGCCTGAAAGATGACTGGGGAGTTTTTAAGAGCCAAGAAGACAATGATTTGGAGCAGAGTCGGGGACTTGGGGTTACATCGAGGGAGAATGAACAGGACTAAATTTAGCTGAAACTTGGAAGCAAGAAAAAGTGTGAGTTCAAAGAAATTATTGATCATATTAGTATTCACTAATATTATAAAACTGCAGGGAGAGACCAGAGATGACAGAGGTGATGGATCATTTACCATATATTTTCTGTTCAGTGTGGTAGAGATGCTGAAAAAATAAATCAGACATAGAATTGATATTTAAGAGTCAAAAATCATAGATTTTAAGAAGTTTTAAGGTGAAACAAATGTTTAAGACAAAATGAGATACCAAGCTTCTTGGAACTTCAGTGATGTGTGAAATACATTTGTGATGGGGGGACTAGTAAAGCCAAGAGTACTGATAGAAGAAGGTCAGAGTATAACCATCAAGGGCAGATATAGGAGCAGTTAGTTAGTCCCATATGAGGATGAGGAACTCATTTTGAAAATTAAAGGAATAGACTTTTATTGCCCATTGAAGGAAAGGAAGCAATATTTCAGTTGCTGCACCAAGGGAACTGCATGTTGTGAGTGTTGAGTTTGTGAGTTGAAGGGAACTCAGCGCAAAGTGAGGAACAGTAGTAAAGTGGATGATGTGAGGGAACTTATTTATTTAGAGAAGATACAAAGTTGAGCACAGATTCCAAGGGAGTCTTACATTAATGAGGATCAGACACAAACTACTACCCAAACAGATCAATGTGCAAGGAGATGTGGGAGTCTCAGGCAGAGCTTTGGTGGAAGGCCATGTGACGAGAACATGTTTGGAGGTGTAAGTGCCAGAAACTGTCAAAAGTTTTGAGGACAGTCAAAGAAACAAAGAAGCTTTACCAAAGTGTTACATCACTGATATTATTCAGAGTATTAGAACAAAAAAAATGACATTACAGATCTGATGAAATTTTTTCTCCAATCAGGTTGTTCTGGGTCCTTGTTTGCCTGTGAATCCACTGCTGTAAACAAATTGTGGAATTTTGTTTTTCAGTTGTCAGGGGGTTCCTGCCTTGCAGAAGGCCTGTGCTCAGAAATATGACCCAGTTACTCTCTCCCTGTTTAGCTTTTAAGGTGTCTCAAAAAAAATAGAGATATTAAAAGAAAGGAAAGAATTTCACCAAATTTGTTTGGATCTTTCACCACTTCCTAAATCATCACAAGATGCCTCATGAAAGGTTACTTCAGAAAATAAGAGCTTATGATGTAGCGTACAACATATTAGTATTACTAATGTAATATATTATACGAATTACTGTTAGTAGCTAACTGAGAATTGGCTGGGTACAGAAAACAGATACTGGACAAAAATGGACTATTTCAGATTAGCAACATGTAACCAGGAGAGTGCCACAGGAATTCATACTGAGCCCTCAACTATTACACTCTATATCAATGACTTGGACAAATGGCTTGGACCTAATCTATATGGAGTCTTGGAGATGTACAGCATGGAAACGGACCCTTCGGTCCAACCCATCCATGCTGACCAGATATCCCAACGCAATTTAGTCCCACCTGCCAGCACCTGGCCCATATCCCTCCAAACCCTTCCTATTCATATACCCATCCAAATGCCTTTTAAATGTTGCAATTGTACCAGCCTCCACCACTTCCTCTGGCAGTTCATTCCATACACGTACCACTCTCTGTGTGAAAAAGTTCCCCTTTAGGTCTCTTTTATACTTTTCCCCTCTCACCCTAAACCTATGCCCTCTTCTTCTGGACTCCCGACCCCAGGGAAAAGACTTTATCTATTTATCCTATCCATACCCTTCATAATTTTGGAAACCTCTATAAGGTCACCCCTCAGCCTCCCACGCTCCAGGGAATACAGCCTCAGCCTGTTCAGCCTCTCCCCATAGCTCAAATCCTCCAACCCTGGCAATGTTCTTGTAAATCTTTTCAGAACTCTTTCAAGTTTCACAACATCTTTCTGATTGGAAGGAGACCAGAATTGCACACAATATTCCAACAGTGGCCTAAACAATGTCCTGTACAGCCGCAACATGACCTCCCAACTCCTGTACTCAATACTCTGACCAATAAAGGAAAGCATACCAAACGCATTCTTCACTATCCCATCTACCTGCGACTCCACTTTCAAGGAGCTGTGAACCTGCACTCCAAGGTCTCTTTGTTCAGCAACACTCCCTAGGACCTTACCATTAAGTGTATAAGTCCTGCTAAGATTTGCTTTCCCAAAATGCAGCACCTCGCATCTATCTGAATTAAACTCCATCTTCCACTTCTCGGCTGATTGGCCCATCTGGTCAAGATTCTGTTGTGATCTGAGGTAACCTTCTTCACTGTCCACTACACCTCCAATTTTTGTGTCACCTGCAAACTTACTAAGTGTACCTCTTATTCTCGCATCCAAATCATTTATGTAAATGACAAAAAGTAGAGGACCCAGCACCAATCTTTGTGGCACTCCACTAGTCACAGGCCTCCAGTCTGAAAAACAACCCTCCACCACCACCCTCTGTCTTCTACCTTTGAGACAGTTCTGTATCCAAATGGCTAGTTCTCCCTGTATTCCATGAGATCTAACCTTGCGAACCGGTCTCTTATGGGGAACCTTGTCGAATGCCTTACTGAAGTCCATATAGATCACATCTACCGCTCTGCCCTCATCAATCCTCTTTGTTACTTCTTCAAAAACTCAATCAAGTTTGTGAGACATGATTTCCCATGCACAAAGCCATGTTGACTATCCCTAATCAGTCCTTGCCTTTCCAAATACATGTACATCCTGTCCCTCAGGATTCCCTCCAACAACTTGCCCACCACCGATGTCAGGCTCACTGGTCTATAGTTCCCTGGCTTGTCCTTACCACCTTTCTTAAACAGTACACCACGTTAGCCAAGCTCCAGACTTCCGGCACCTCACCTGTGACTATCGATGATACAAATATCTCAGCAAAAGGCCCAGCAATCACTTCTCTAGCTTCCCACAGAGTTCTAGGGTACACCTGATCAGGTCCTGGGGATTTATCCACCTTTACCCGTTTCCAGCACTTCCTCCTCTGTAATATGGACATTTTGCAAGGTGTCACCATCCATTTCGCTACTTTCTATATCTTCCATATCCTTTTCCACAGTAAATACTGATGCAAAATATTCATTTAGTATCTCCCCCATTTCCTGCGGCTCCACACAAAGGCCGCCTTGCTGATCTTTGAGGGGCCCGATTCTCTCCCTAGTTACCCTTTTGTCCTTAATGTATTTGTAAAAACTCTTTGGATTCTCCTTAACTCTATTTGCCAAAGCTATCTCATGTCCCCTTTTTGCCCTCCTGATTTCCCTCATAAGTATACTCCTACTGCCTTCATACTCTTCTAAGGATTCACTCGATCTATCCTGTCTATATTTTCTAGGTTAGCTGAGGACGCAAAGGTAGTTAGGAAAATAAGTTTTGAGAAGGACATAGCAAAACAGCAAAGGATAAACTTAGGTAGATGAGTGAGTGAAAATTTGACCGATAGAGTATAATGTAGAAAAATGTGGAAAAAGTGAGGACTGTAGATGCTGAAAATCACAGTCTATATTAGAGTGGTGCTGGAAAAGCACAGCCTGTCAGGCAGCATCCGAGGAGCAGGAAAATTGACGTTTCGGGCAAAAGCCCTTCATCAAGAATGCTCCTCGGACGCTGCCTGACCGGCTGTGCTTTTCCAGCACCACTCCAATGTAGAAAAATGTGAACTAGCTCACATTTGCAGAAGGAATCTTTTTAAAATTATATTACTAAAATGGAGAGAGAGATTGCAGAACTCTGAGGTACAAAAGAATCTTGGTGGCCTGGCATGTATATCACAAGATGTTAATTTACAGGTAGAGCAAGTCGTTAAGACAGCAAATGAAATAGCTTTGCATATCATAAGAGGAACACAATATAAAAAACTAAAAATATTTTATTATAATTGTTCTGGGCATTGATGAGATTACATTTAGAGTACTATACACAATTTATTCTCCTTATTTAAGAAAGGATATAACTACTTTTGAGGCTGCTTAGAGAAGATCCACTTCACTGATTTCTAGGATATGGGGTTTATCTCATGAGGTGAGGTTGCACACATTGGGTCTGTATCTAGTAGAGTTCAGAAGAATGAGAGATAATCTTATTAAAACATACATGATCCTGGGAAACTTGGGTACTTGACAGGATGGTTACAGAGAAGATGTTTCTTCTTGTGGGATAGACTAGAACAAAGAGGTAGAGTAGGGGTCTCCCATTTAAAGATGGAAATTAGGAGAAATATTTTCTCTCAGAGGATTGTGAGAATATAGAACTCCCTTCCCCAAAGAGCAGTGGAGACAGAGCCATTGAATACTTTAAAGGCAGAGGTAGATCAATTTGTCAACTGATTAGGGGATCAAAGCATATTGGGGATAACTAGGAAAATGAATTTGAGACCACAATCAAATCAGCCACGATCTTATTGAATTGCAGTGGATCTGGCTTGAGGGGTCAAAAAGTCTACTCCTTCTCCTAATCTGTGTGTGTGTATGCATCACACATTCTCCTAACTAAAAATCATAACTTCAAACCTACAAATTAATGGTTTGACTGGTGTTGATTACATGTATCCGTTGGTGATCTCTGTTGAACTCATTCAAGTAAATGCAGGGCACAAAATGAGTGGTCTAAGCAGATTTTATTGCCTTATCCCGTGCACTCATTCAAAATGCAGAGAAGAATTTAACAGCTTGATGTAAGAACCTTTGTGGAAAAGTACTAGGGTTTTTGATAGATACACCCAATCCCCATCCCACCATTCACCAGGTATCCTAATTGCTATATTAAATAATGACCAACATTGCAGTGACAATATAAAGCAAGGACCTCAGTTAATGAGGCAGTAGCAGGGTTGAGAAGCAAGGTACTGTGGAGTGAGTAGGAATATACCAGAGCTCTGGTAATGTTGCCTGCTCAGTGACCTGAGCCATTACAAGTGAACATCAACATTAACAGGGCTGGTGTGGAGTTAAACCTGCAGTTTCAAAAAAGATTATATCCCAATTGGGTTGGTCCTCATGCCATTTGAGTTATTAATTGAGTAAAATAGATTTTTAAAGGAGCCATGCAGAGGTGAAAGATGAGCAATGCTGTCTAAAGATCTCAGAATTTGAAATGTTGTTTTCACAATATTCACTTCAACTTTATAAAGGCCTAGCTTCAGAAAGTCAGCTATTCCTTGTATCCTTGTGATACAAAAGCCAACATTAATCATTCATTGGGTCAGTTACATTTAAACAATAGACTCTGTGCATAGGAGTAAGGGATGAGTTACTGATCAGGGAACTTAGGGTTGTTGCCTCCTTACAACTTCTTCTACCTGCTCAATATTGCCCCACGTGCCGTCTCCTCATATTCTCCATTCTAGGGTCAGCTCTGGCATTGAATGCTTTCAGGCATCTTCCTGCATGTGACACTGAGATAGAAATATCTCTCATGGCTGTGTACCTTTTTGTACTGTGACTGACAGAGATATGACTGATCATAGATGGGAAAATAATAAATAAAACATCAACTGGCAAAGTTAAACATGACTTGCATTTCTATACAACTTCAAACAAGCTCAGGATATCACAAAGCATGTTACAGTCAATCAAATACTCTTAAAGTGTAGGCAGTGTTATAATGTAAGGAAAATGATAGCTAATGTGCCACCCTTACCTGGTCTGTCCTACATATGACCCCTCACCCACAGTCATGTGATTGACCTGGAACTGCCCTCTGGGCAATTAGAGATGGACAATAAATGCTGGCCTAGCTAGTAATACCCATATCTCATGAACGAAATGAACAGTTGTGTACAGAAAGCACCTACAGACAACAATGAGCAAATAGCCTATTGACATTCACGGAGGAAAAAACATATTGGGCAGGACATCAACAAGAACATCCTTGTTCTACAAATTATTGTCATGGTAACTTTTATATCTACCCAGGAACACAAACTGGTTCTTTATTTAAATATCTCATGTGAGTTATAGCATTACTGGCAGTGCAGCAGTACTGACCCTCAGAAGCGACCATATGACAGTGTGGCACTCTCTCAGCACTGATCCTCCCACAGTGTAGTGCTCCCTCAGTATTGCATTAACAAGACATACCCAGAACATGAGTTCAAGTTCCTAGGGCAGGAATTAAACCCATGATAAAGAGGGTGTCTTATGTGGAAAGGCTCAGCCACTATCCATTGGAGTTCAGAAGAAAGGGAGGTGATCTTTGTGAAATATATGAGATTCTGAATGGATCTAGTAGGACAGTTGCTGAAAAGCTATTTCCCTGTGAGGGGGAAAATGAAAACTAAGGGACATAGTTTAAAAGTAAAGGGTCTCTCATTTAAGATGGAAATAAGTTCTTTTCTCCCCTTAGAGGGTCATGACTATGTGGGATCCTCTTCACGAAACAGCAATGGGGGCAAGGTCATTGAATATTTCTAAAGGAAGAATTAGATAGATTCTTAACTCACAAATGGAATACATAGCATTTGATTTGTATACAGGCAGTCACCAGGATGTCAATGGGTTCCATTCTAGAGCAAGTTGGAGCACAATGCAGCACAAAATAAAGCAGCCATTTGTAAATACAAGAATTGTTCACACTGAGTCTTTAAAATTATACCCCTATGAGTCCATATTCATAAGTTGGACATTCGTAAATAGGAGACCCCTTGTATATATTTAATTGCTTTTATTTTAGATTTGCGCTTTGAATTTTATGAATGCACTATATGGGTTTTCTGTGATTCGGAAGTTAAAAATTAAGTTGTAAGTATTTCTGCAGCCATGGTAACTGCTCTATGACATCTTTATGACTATGGAGTCATGGAGATGTACAGCAAAGAAACAGACCCTTTGGTCTAACTCGTCCATGCCGACCAGATATGCTAAATTAATCTAGTCCTATTTGCCAACATTTTGCCAATATCCCATCAAACCTTTCTATTCCTGTACCATCCTGATGCCATTTAAATACTGTAATGGTACCAGTCTCCAACATTTCCCCTGGCAGCTCATTCCATACACACACTACCCTGTGCAGGAAAAGTTACTCCTTAGGTCCCTTTGAAGTCTTTGCCCTCTCACCTATGTCCTCTAGTTTTGGACTCTCCTACCCTAGGGAAAAGAGCTTGGCTATTTAGCCTATCTATGCCCCTCATGATTTTTTTTTGAAAAAGTCACCCTACAGCCTTTCACACTCCAGGGAAAATAGCCCCAGCCTATTCAGCCTCTCCCCATAGCTCAAACCTCAATCACGACAAAATCCTTATAACTCTTTTCTGAACCCTTTCAAGTTCAACATCTTTCCTAAAGCAGGGAGACCAGAATTGAACACAGTATTCTAAAAATGTCCTGTACATCTGCAACTTGACCTCTCAACATCTATACTCAATGCACTGCCCAATATAGACAAGTGTACCAAATACCTTCTTCGCTAACCTATCTACCTACAACTCCACTTTCAAGGAACTATGCACTGCATTCCACATTCTCTTTGTTTGGCAACACTCCCCTGCTAAAATAGTTTGTGAAGGCTACTTAGGCATACTTTGTGTTTACTTTAGGATTACTTTAGGATTTAATGACTTATTAGAGTGAACCACTGTTTTTTTAAGACCTGTTGGACATATTTCTAGATTTAGGAGATTTTTTTTACCTTAACAGAATTTCCCATACTTCAGAGGGAGACGTTTTTGTTTTAGTTTTACTTTGTTTTGGGCAGTTCTGTGAAGTCTTTGGTTAACGAAGATTAAATGGCACAGTCCTCATGAGAAGGGGAGAGTAAAATGAAACTAGATCATCCCAGACTAAGGAGTTAATGATATTTCCAGGCCAGAAATGTTGGGATAGAACACTGAAGAGGACCTCAAGTTGAGTTTGTTTAAACTCAGGTGTATGATAGCTCCAAGAATAAGATATCAGAATTTCCGGCTAGGATTTAAGGACGCAGATACCATATACCTATTGAGGTGTTGGTAAAAGGATTCTGGTGAGAGTACTGAACAAGGATTGCTATTTCCCATTAACTACAGACCAGTGAGCCTGATGTTAGTGGTGGGAAAGTTGCTGGAGAAGGTACTGAGGGATAAAATCTATTTATATTTGGAAAAGAATGGGCTTATCAGTGATAGGCAACATGGATTTTGTGCAGGGTAGATCGTGCCTTACCAACTTAATAGAGTTCTTTGAGGAAGTGACCAAGTTGATGATGAAGGAAGGACTATAGATGTCATATACATGGACTTTAGTAAGGGGTTTGATAAGGTTCCCCAAGGCAAATTAATGGAGAAAGTGAAGTCACATGGTGTGAAGGGTGTTCTAGCTAGGTGGATAAAGAACTGGTTGAGCAACAGGAGACAGAGAGTAGTAGTTGAAGGGAGTTTCTTGAAATGGAGAAAGGTGACCAGTGGTGTACCACAGGGATCAGTGCTGGGGCCATTGTTGTTTTGTAATGTACGTAAAAGATCTGGAAGAGGGCATTGATGGTCTGATCAGTAAGTTTGCAGATGACACGAAGATTGGTGAAGTAGCAGAAAGCATAGGGGACTGTCAAACATTACAGAGAATATAGATAGACTAGAGAGTTGGGCAGAGAAATGGCAGATGGAATTCAATTCAGGCAAATGTGAGGTGATGCATTTTGGAAAGTCTAATTCTAGAGCAAACTATATTGTAAATGGAAGAGCCTTGAGAAAAGTTGATGAGCAGAGAGATCTGGGAGTTCAGGTCCATTATAGCCTGAAGGTGGCTGCACAGGTGGCTAGAGTGGTCAAGAAGGTATGCTTGCCTTCATCAGACGGGGTATTGAGTATAACAGCTGGCAGGTCATGTTAAAATTGTACAAGACTTTCGTTCGGCCGCATTTAGAATATGGTGTAGAGTTCTAGTTGCCATATTACCAAAAGGATGTGGACGCTTTGGAGAGGATGCAGGGAAGGTTTATGAGGATGTTACCCGGCATGGAAGGTGCTAGCTATGAAGAGAGGGTGAGTAGGTTTGGATTGTTTTCATTAGAAAAAAGGAAATTGAGAGGGGACCTGATTGAGATCTACAAAATCATGAAAGGTATAGACAGGGTGGATAGAGATAAGCTTTTTCACAGGGTGAGGGATTCAGTAACGAGAGGTTATGCATTCAAGGTGAGATGTGAAAAGTTAAAGGAGTATATATGTGGCAAGTACTTCACACAGAGGGTGGTAGGTGCCTGGAACGCGTTGCCAGCAGAGGTGGTAGAGACAGGCACGGTAGGTTCATTTAAGGTGCGTCTGGACAGATGCATGAGTAGCTGGGGAGCAGAAGGATACAGATGCTTAGGAATTGATTAGGTTTAGACAGTGGATTTGGATCGGCTCAGGCTTGGAGAGCCAAAGGGCCTGTATCTGGGCTGTAAATTTTCTTTGTTCTCTATTTAGTACTGCACAAGAGAATTTATTTTTCTTCTGAATATTATAAAGGTATGTTTTGGGATTAATGGGATTATACTTTTACTGTCTGTCAAAAACTCTTTCAATTTACAAGTAAATAGATTAATCGATTCTATTTTATCTTAAATTTCTTTTGCTTAATAAACTATTTCATTGTTAAGTAGAACCTGCAGTATTGTGTGCTAGTCTCAGCAAGAAACCACTTCCTTAAAACCAAAACAAAACAAGTTTGATCTCTCAAATCAGATTTCAGTCTGGGATTAGACTTGTCTGATAATAACACCAGTTGAGATCATAACACACAGGAATCAAAGGATGGGCAGAAAGTAGTGACCATACTGAGATCTTATTGGATTACTCCTGTCCTTAATTCGAATGATTGTTAAATCTCTGCACTGAGCTGTTTTGGGGCCACTACAAAATTCAAAGACAAGGTAAAAATCCAAAGGTGTGGTTTCAGTTTGGTACAGAAACTTAATTATAAACAGGATGATTGTCATCAAAGCTACTCAGACTAAACAGGACAAAGCATTCAAGTTGAAGGTGAGCACCGGGTCACAAAGCCTCTGGTTCATGTCAGGGCATCTCGCAGTCCTGTTTGTCAGTGAATGTCCACCGTCTGCATTGTGCTTGGGATTTCTCCGTCTCTGTCCCAGTTGCTGCAAATCAAAACAGACTGTTAGTCCGAGGAACAGGGATGGTGGCGTAAACAAACAGTATCAGACAAAATTGCCACAGGATACCCTGTACCCAGTCAAAGCCATTCCAGAACCTGGGGCTCTCCAGCATTCCTGCACTCCAGTGGATAAGAAAACATCATTTCAATCCATTGAAGAATATCTGATAACATCAAGGGTGTATCATGTGCAAGAAATGCAACATAATCTATTTTTAAAATTATGAAACCTGAAGTAAGATTGGGACAGGAATTTGGGGAGCAGCCCCTTTAACTCAGACTTTACTGGGAGAGATGTGGGTGGAGCTAATGTTCCTTTAACCCTGTGTCATTGATGACTGTCCAGAAGTGAGGACTAGCTCCATTGGAAAGGAAGATACAAACAGGGAATTTCTATTCTATTATTCCTCCCCCCCCCACCCCAAAACCACCGTACTCTCTCTCTTTCCCCACCTCTCTGAAGGACTAAGGATCTGAGGATATGGATACAGAATAGGATTGTTCCTTCAATGTTAGTGGTAAGGATGCCTGCACACTGTGCCTCTCTCCCTCACTGATCACCTTTGTGTGCCAGCAGATCTTTGTCCATGTCTCTACCTTGCTGTGGAGTAGTTTCTCTCTCCCCATTGGCAGGTAACCATGCTTAGATAGCTTTTGGCCATTCCCAAGATGTTCCTTGTATATATTGATCCTGCCCAATACGGCCCAAATCCAAGGTGAGAATCCAGCAGAATGTGTTCAATGAGATCTGTGGTCTCAGTGTTACATGGATTGCCCAATATCCAGAACCCCATGTGTGTAGATCATTTGGGGACATTTTCAAACTGGGTAGGTTCTGTTCAAAGTGTAGTGACAGCTCAATTTGAACAAGTTGTTCTCTAATTTACCAAAATAGCAGGTGATCAGTTGGAATGAGAAGAAACTTCTTCTCTCAAAGTTATGAATTTTTGGAATTTTCTGCCCCAGAGGCTTGTGGATGCCCCATCACTGAATATATTTAAAGCTGAAATCAATAGATGTTTGGTCGCTCAAGGAGTCAAGTGACATAAAGAGCAGACATGAAAGTGGATTTGTAGTTAAAGATTAGCCATGATAGTATTGAGTGATGGAATGGTTTCAATGGGTAGAATGACTTCCTTCTGCTCCTATGACTTATATTCTTACAATAAAACTTCACGTTAGTTAACTGTGGTGAGTAAACTTAGCCCCTGGACTTTAAGGATATTGGTTTGTTCTTTCAACAGAGACTCTCTGACCAAGATCCACACCAGATGGACTCTGCATGTCCTCAGGGCTCAATTCTCACTGTCAGTCACAGTGCAGTTTCTTGTTGTCAGTGTACGATTTCATGATGTCCATTCTTCCCACTTACTGGCAGTGCCCACTGCTGGTGTTCTAGGGCTGGCTTTTTGGTCTGTCCGCGGATCTTGGCCTATTTGGAGCAGGTCCATTTCAGAGGAATCAGACACAACACTGTCACACTCTGCCACATCTGAGGGGGTATCATTATACTGCAAACATGTGGACTCAGCTCCAAGCTGGGATTGCACAATGTGCTGAACAGCTGAAAAATACAAGTACATATAAACACACAATCTAAAACAAATGGTCTAGAAAGGGTTCAAAACACAAAACAAACATATTCACATATACAATACACACATACACACACAGCACACAATCAGCATGGAAAAGCTTTTAGCTGTTAACTTTACTGGAAGTGAAAATGATGTAAGATGTAAAACCAATGATTCACTCAGCCCCCATTTTACATCTATCAATCTAACTTCACCCCAAATGCGTCAGGATCCAAGAAGCAAGTGGAATTCAGTGACAAATAGAGTAACAGTGAGAAGACCAGGGTGGGGGAGGCTGAGGAAAAGGACGATAGGATAGGGTCTGGATAATGGGCAGCGAGATAGTGTCTGACAGGCTGACAGCCAGAGTGAAGTTGAGATACAAGTGGATGCAGGAAATTAGGCAACTTTGTCACCAGGCTCACATCATTTCAGAGTTTGAAATCCATTCAGGTCCAATAACTTGTTGAGGTTTAACACAGACAACATCATCCTGAAGGAGAGTGTCTGGCCTGGAGTGGAATCAGTGGAAAGGGAGCAATGTTTGTGATTAGGGTCAAAATATCTAGTATTTATCTGAAGTAAACGTTGGCTCATCCTTGACATGATTTCAGCCCAGCAACCTGACAGCACAGAATTGCTGGTGGCCATGTCCAGATCAATTCCATCAGACAGGACACAAGGACTGCACCTCTATTGCCAGATTAATAGTGAGAGTCCGCACTGAATGGGAACCGAGGCTGGAGTCTCCTCAGTTATAGCCACATTGTTCAGGTTCTCTCTACATTTTGTACACCTAAAGTCAGGTTGCTGCTATCTTTCAGAAGAGTAAATCTGTACACTGTCTCTAGATTTAACCATGTCTCTTCCTGCAATGTACAAGGTGCAGAGAACAGTATTGATGGAACAGATACCTTTTAATGAGGGAGGTGTGTATGAGCAGGATGGAGTGGCTCGCTTGGATTTCAGAATCTCACTGTCAGTGGAGGGCAATCTCTGAAACAATAAATAGGCACATCCTTTACATTTGCATTTCAACATGACCTTGTCAACCAAGTTCAACTTACAGGAGGAGGTCACTCAGGGCTGTTCCACCATCCAGTTTAAATAATGGCTGATTTTAACTTCATCAATCCATCTTAACATAGAACATTGCAGCATAGCACAGGCCCTTTGGCCCTCGATGTTGTGTCGACCTGTGGAACCAATCTGAAGCCTATCTATCCTAAACTATCCCATTATCATCCATATGTTTATCCAATGACCACTTAAATGCTCTTAAAGTTGGTGAGTCGACTATTGTTACAGTGTGTTCCATGCCCCTACTACTCTGAGTAAAGAAAGTACCTCTAACTTCTGTCCTATATCTATTACCCTTCAATTTAAAGCTATGTCCCCTCAAGGTCATCATCACTATCCGAGGAAGAAGGCACAGTGGCTCCGTGGCTCGCAATACTGTCTCACAGCACCAGCAACCCAGGTTTGATTTCAGCCTTGGGTGACTGTGTGGAGTTCGCACATTCTCCCTGTGTCTGCTTGAGTTTCCTCTGGGTGCTCCGGTTTCCTCCCACAATCCAAAGATGAATTGGCCACATTAAATTACCTATAGTGTTAGGTGCATTAGTCAGAGGGAAATGGGTCTGGGTGGGTTACTCTTCCGAGGGTTGATGTAGAATTGTTGGGCTGAAGGACCAGTTTCTACACTGTAGGGAATCTAATCTAATCTGAGCTGTCCTTGAACTGAATGGCTTTGTGGCCATTTCAGAGGGTAGTTTGAAGGTAGCCATATTACTATGGTTATGGAGTCACAAGTAGGTCAGACAATGTTGGTAGATTTTCTATTCTAAAGGATGTTAATGAACCAGATGGGTTTTTACAACAATCGCTGGTAGTTTCATTATGGAGTCTAGTTTTTAATTACAATGGGATTTGAATCCCTGTCCCAGTTAAACTGGGTATTTGAATGTCTACTCTAGTAACAGTCTCACTTTGCTGTTGCTTCCCTCAATCCATAGGGAGGAGAAGAGCCCTGCGCAGAGTGTGGCAGTGAGGCCCAGGGACAAGAGAGCATGGGGATGGGGATAAGTGAGTGGTTTGTGACTGGAGGGGATCAGCTAGGTATTGCTCAGAAAACAGATTCCATATAACCCAGTGGAAAGTCAATAATATCAGACTGACCTGGTAGAAAACTGGCTCCTCTTCTAGAGAAAAAAAAGAAAGGAAAAAAGGTGAGCGGTTTGTGATATCAGCAGAAGTGCAATGTGATTTAATCAAACTTTTTCACTGGATAGTGATATTATACCTGACTGAGGCTGTGAACCAGACTGAGAAACATTGGTGCTTATCGCATTTCCCTTTTCTGCTGTTAGTGCATCACCCAGCATAGGCCTTAAGCTGCTTTTGGCTTAAAACTTGCAGTCTGATTGCAGGAAGTTGTATCACTAGTGAGCAGATTTTCTGGCAATTGGCTAAAGTAAAGCAGTGAGTGATTGTGATCAGGAAGGTGCTGCCTGAAAGGGTGATGAAAGCAGATAAAACCAAAACTTTCAAAAAGGGAAATACTGGAAAATGAGAAACACTGTGAAGACCCTAGTGACAAGGTGGTAGGATGGGACCTAATTGTTTCAAAGTGTCAGCATAACTACAATGGGCCAAATGGCCCCTGGATTCTCTGAAAGAAGGTGCACCTTCACAGAGAAGTGAGATCCCTCTGAGACAGCGTCACAGGGCAGTGGAGCGAGTGCCCGTTTTCCAAATGCCAGTAGACTCCCCCAGTCCAGTGACAGATATTCCAGTTTTGGGAAAGATGTTGAGATGGGGAGCAGGTGGGGTGAGGAGCAGAGGAGTGAAATGAGGTGAGGTATGTGAGAGGCTGGAAACAGCAGGTAAGGGAGGGAGGAGGTAGTGGGTGCTGTTCCCTCATTGCAGCTGCCCTGGTTTCTGGTCTCTCATATTAATCAGTAAGTGATGCCAGGCTTTAAGAGAGCTCTGTCATGAAGTTAGTTTCACTGCTGATGCCATGACCATGTTACCTGGTGATGACTGATCAGAGAGTCTGAACAGTGTTGCCGGAGTAGGTCTCCGTCTCCGAATCTATAGAAATAAACAGGAAGAAGCTGTGATCAGAAAATCACCTCGAACTTCAGATGCTGGTCAGGAATTTCATTACTTTCAAAGTTCACCAGCTTTTTAATCCAGTCGCAGTGTGAACACGGCTGAGACAGTGTAAATGGACCAGACCCCACCATATCAGAGTAAACTGAATTCAAACAGGGCCCGACTGGTAATAATCTTCCCCAGTCCACAACCTCCAACTTTTTCCCGAGAGCCAACTGTGAGCCCTTTCCCAGTTCATCTCACCCCAGAAACTACCCCCACCCCCAGAACCCAGCCGCAACCCCCACTCCAGCTCCCCCTGAACTCATCTCTTCCCTTGACCCCACCGCTCCCCCCAGTCTTCCGTGTGGTTGGCACTACTGCCTCACAGCGCCAGGGACCCGGGTTCGATCCCAGCTTCGGGGTGTTTGCACATTCTCCCTATGTCGACGTGGGTTTCCTCCCCCACTCCAAAGATGTGCAGGTCAGGATGGATTGGCTATACTAACTTACCCTGACCTGGTCAGGGAATCTGTAGATCAGGTCGGTTAGCAACGGGACCCCCCCCCCCCCCCAGGGGGGTTACGAGAGGGTGTTGTGGCTGTTCGGAAGGTCGGTGCAGACTCAATGGGCTAAATGGCCTGTTCCGGCATTGGAGGGATTAAACAATTCAATAAATACCATATTCCCATCTGCTAATAGTTCTCATGAAGGGTCACTGGACTTGAAATGTTAACTGTGCTCTCCTACCTCAGAGGGCTGCCAGACCCTGCAGAGTTCCTGCAACAATGTCTGTCTCTGTTCCAGGTCCAGGGGATGGGGTCAGGGACTGGGACAGTGGTTAGGAATATCTGAGTTTGGGATTGTGTGTGGGATGGGCTGAGGGTGGGGTTTGGGGAGTGTCAGCATGAGACTAAAAACGTTTTGATGCTACAAGGATTTTTAAAAAATTATTTTCGCGGAAATCCGCCGATTAGAGATTAAATCTCCGGTTTAGAGTCTTGGAGAGATTCTGTCTCAGGTTTAATACGGACTCATTGGAACATAAATCCCTCATTACTGAAACCACACAGAGGAGTTTACAGAATCAAACAGCGAGTTCAAAATATCCTCAGCTCCAGTCCACATCACAGTGTTACCTTCTCCACTGCTCCGGTATCCAGCTGACTGGATCTTGACGGCACCGAGAAATTGATCTTCTTCCTGCTTTTTGGTTCCATGTTTCTCTCCCGTGTCTGATTGTCGGGAACTGTGACCCTCGGTCAGTTTCCACCCGGCTTTCTCTCTCCCTCTCCCTCACACACACACACACGGCTCCTGCCCACAGTCTGAAGCTGATGGATTGTCCTATAGCTGTCCTGTCCTCACCAACATCAGCACCACACACCGAGCCACAGGAGACATGAATTATAGATCTGTGACAGAGAGTCGGCCTGGTAATGAGCTTCCTTGTGGAGAGGTTGGAGGGAATGTTTAAACCCCGGAGCAGCAGCCTATTGTCTGAACCCAGGAAGTGTCAGATTAGAACAAGAGCAGAATAATTTGTTGCATCGACAGGAACCTATTCATTAAAACTAGCGGTTACTGCAGGAATGGGAGGTGAGCTGGGACCGCTGACCTTTATCAGATCAAAGTGTCACAGGAACTGCCCGGGAGAGCAGCAAAGAACATGTGGCGAAACATAGCAATTAGAAAAATGAGAAAACCAGAAACAGTGCCTGATCACCAAGTGATAATTCCATTTCCTCGGAGACTCGAGTCTGCTTGCTAAGCAGGGAGTGGACTCAATCTGACGGAAACTGCTTCACCGCCAATGTCGCACTGACCATACCCACTACAGATTCTCAGAATGAGGTGCATTCCGGGGGAAAGCCACCCCAACCAAAATACAAAATGTAATTGTTTTCAATCAGTACAATGAGGTATTAACCACCACCCACGTGTGCTTGTGTGTGTAGAGGGAACACCTATGGGCATCACTGAAACACCACTATCAACATTATGGGGGTTACCATTGACCAGAAACCAGAGTTAACAAAGTAAGTATTGATCCCAAGATAACTGGCCTGTAGTTTCCCACTTCTCTTCCTTTTTTGAATTAACAAATTACATCAGGTCTTTTCCAATCACTATTTCTTTTATGATCCAAGATAAGACCCATCAGGATCAGGGAACTTGATCTATTTGTTTGCCATCTCTTTATCCTTTATGACCAATCCCCAGACTCATTTTCCATAGGATCACCATCCTGACTTGAAAAATATTTCAGTCTTCCTTCAGTATCACTTGGTCAAAATCCTGAATTCCCTCTCTAAGGGCATTGTGGGTCTACCCACAGCCCATGGACTGCAGTGGTTCAAAAAAGCAGCTCACCCCCACTTTCTCTGGGATAATTACAGGTGGCTTATAAAGCTGGCCCAGCCAACAATGTCCAGATCCTGTTAAGGAAAAAAAAACTTTTTCTGGAACTAGGAAAGGTCCTTGCAGTCTTTTCTGAATCTCAGTAGTGTCTATGTTTCCTTCATCAGGTGACAGTGAGGACGCTGCTTCCTAGAAGGTTTCATTGTTGGACGGTGAGTCCCCCATGTTTCAATCTCACACTCTGGGCATAATCATCTGCCAGTCAATTGGTTTTGGGAGTGAGGGCATTTCCAAGTGTGGAGGCCACACAGAGCTGAAATCTACTATGAGTTCACCCCATGAACTGCTCAAATCCAGTCTGTCCCTGCACTGGATACAAATTAGGATTGAGTGATTGTTGCATTTCTGAAATGGGCTCCTGGGGAATCTATCCACCCGTTATCCTCAAATGCACTTCCACCTCCAACCTCAATTTGAACAGAGGGTGAAGGGGATTGAATGAAGGGAGCATGAGGCTTCACCATCAATGATCATCAAAAGCCCATCGACCCTTTGTCACCAGCCAGATAGAGTCCAAACTCTATCCATTGCAGGAGAGGTGTACAACTAGGAGAAGGAACAGTGACATTAATTCTGCTAATTTCTAATGAAACAATTTTGTAAACATAAATCATGAATAAAATCCACATCACAAGGCTTTAAGTGTGTACAAGAATAGCCTCCAATCAAAGAAAACTAATATTAGTGTTGGATTAATGCTTTGGGAGTGTATCTGTTGCAGTGGAAACCCTCAGCCTCGAGTTGAAAAGCATTCTGTAAAACCATTCACTCAAGATAAAGGCTTGTGGAATCGGGAGAATGTAATTGCATGAATAGAGGATGGGCAACAAGCAGGGAGTAGGGGTAAACTTTTAAATGTTGATGTTGAGAGAGGTTTGGGTATTTTCACACAAGGAATGAAGAAAGTTAGCATGCAGACTTGGTCAGCATGAACCAGAAAATTTGCATATTGTCCTTTATTGCAAGGGGGCTGGGGACCACAATAAGAGATCGTGCTCCAATTGTACAAGGTTTCAGAGAGATCATGGTTTGAGAACTGTGAGCAGTTTTGGTTTCTATATCTAAAGAAAGATAACTTGCTTTAGAGATAGTACAGTTCAGGAACACTGGATTGGGTCCTGGAATGAGAAGATTGTCCTATGATGAGATCCTGAATAAAGTGGGTCGCTCTAGAGTTTGGAAGAATGAGGTGATCTCATTGGAATGTACATAATTCACTGAGAGGTGCAAGAGGGTGGGCATTGAGGGGGCGCATTCTCAGGACAAGGGGCCAAATATTTAGGAACGCAATGAGAATGAGTTTCTTCACTCAGAAGGTTGTAAATCTTTGAATTTTCTGCCTCCAAAACTGCCATCCTTACTTGGTGTGGCTTACATGGGATTCTAGACCCACAGCAATGTAGCTGACTCTTACCTGCCCTCTGGGAAATTAGGAATGGCACAATAAATGCTGGTCTAGTCAGTGACACCTACACCTGATGTACCATAAAAAGAAAATAATCCATCTCTAATTTTCTAAATTGAAAATTTAACGCAGAACTGTTTGCTTCTATACTCTCCCAATGAAAACAAAATTCCATGCTTTACCATGAACTTGCTCCCTCACTGTTTTCTTAAAAATAAATCATCATGGCTGCTGAAGTACCCATAAGTCAATCATTAAATCTCTTCAGCCACACAGAGTAAAACCACTTGTTAGTTGAAATCCAATCTCTAAATAATTGTTATTAAAATGTAGATAAATCATACACTTTACATCACAAATCTTTTGCAAATAATTACACTGATAACGCATTGCATTATATTGTAGAATTTATGATTTGGAGATGCCGGTGTTGGACTGGGGTGTACAAAGTTAAAGAGCACACAACACCAGGTTATAGTCCAAGAAGTTTATTTGGAAGTACTAGTTTTCAGAGCGCTGCTCCTTCATCAGGTGGTTGTGCTTGGTTAGGTTAGTAATTGCAGGGAAACAGAATTGTGTGTGTCTCCCTCCATCTGCAACCTCTCCATATAACATCTCTTATATGCTATTTTCTACAGTCAATACCTTTTTGTATTGGCTGGAATTCAAATTTTCCCTTTAATATATTAGTAGTTAATGCAAATTTCTTCCAGATTATTGGCTGAAATTCAAACATAGTCATTATTAATATTAATTTTTATTTGTCTAAAAGGTGTAACCAAGCAGAAAGAACCAATCAAATCTCTAAACAAAGCACATCCTGTTTCCTTTGTTTCTTTTCTCTGGAGCTGAAATTTCTGATTTTTAAAATAGCGTCTAAAATTCAATAAAAATTCTACAGACTCCAAGCTTCAAATTAATTAATCAAATGAATGAATGTTGTGTGTGGGAGTGAGTAGCTACATGTATGACCTGAACCCATCCTCCATTCACCTTGAACAACCAGTCACTCCTTTGATTATTTTTCTAGAAAAATTAGATGACAAAATTAATTAACTCTGAAGTTCTACCTGTGACAAATCCCAAAAAAAACTTCATATTGACCATATGAGAGGCAATTTTGGGGACAGAATTTTAAAAGCTGTTTCCTCAGGAGACAGTTTATTTATAAATCACAGGTGATGACTGTTCACAGAAAAAAAACATTTGTATCTCAGCATAAAACTTTATTTAAAATGATACAATCACACAGTGCAGATGGAGGCCTTTGGGCCCATCTCAATTTGTTTGTTTGTCCTTTCCTATTCCTTTGAAGAAATTATCTTGACTGCCCCCAAACTATCTCCACTTTGATGATAGCCCATTGTCCAGGTACTTATTTTCTCCAACCTTCGATTCTAATCTATTTAGTCCCAGAACCATTCTGACCCCTTTGAAGTCCACTCTTCACCAATTGATTGTTCTTACCCTGGATTGACCTTTGTCCTTTTCCAAATCTATAGATCACTGTGATCACTGACATTAAAACATTCCCCACTGTCACTTTATCGCCCTGACTCACTTCAGTCTCAGGAACCAATTCTAGCACTATCTTTTTTCATATTGGACTGGAAACATTGCTGCAGGAGGTTCTCCTGAACAGTCTGAGGACACATTCCCTTCTCTGCCCTTTACACTAGCACTATCTCAGTTTATAGGTTCTGGAGTAGAGTGGTGCTGAAAAAGCACAGCAGTTCAGGCAGCATCCGAGGAGCAGTAAAATTGATGTTTCGGGCAAAAGCCCTTCGAGTCTGCATTGACAGAAATTGCTCTGACCCTACATTTGGCCCACTTTCCTGCACTTCGCCCATAGCCTTGAGTGTTATGACATTTCAATTGCCCATCCAAATACTGTTTAAAGATTCAGGTTTTCCACCTCAACTACTTGCCCATGCAGAACATTCCAAATTCCTATTATCCTCTAGGTGAAAAAATGTTGCATCAAATCCCCTTTAAACCTCCTGCCTTTCACCTTAAAATTATACCTACTTGTGATTGATCCTTTAACTAAGGGGAACAGCTGCTTTCTATCCACCCTGTCCATGTCCCTCAATCTTACACACCTCTATCACTTCCCCCCGTTCAGCCTTCTCTGCTCCAAAGAAAACAACCTGAGTTTATCCAGCCTCTCTTCATCACTAACTTCATCCCAGGCAGCATCCTGGGGAATCTCCCCTGTACCCTCTCCAGTGCAATCACATCCTTCCTATGGTGTGGTGACCAGAACTACACACAGTACTCCAGCTATGGCCTCACCAAAGTTCTGTCCAGCTCCAACAGAACCTCCCTGTAGTTATATTTTATGCCATGCTTAATAACACTGAGCAACATGGCAGCACTTTTTCTGATCCTTAGTTCAGGCCAAATTGATTCTGTCCTTGAGCCCTAGGATATCTTTCTCCAGCACAGCAATGGCCTCCTTAACCTTTACCCCACATTTACCCTTTCCTATCTTTCCTGAACACCTTGTATCCAAGAATATTTACCACCCAGTCCTGTTCTTCCTTGAACCAAGTCTCTCTTATAGCCATTCTGGTTTAGATTGGTGCTGCTAAGGAGGCAAATTCTAAAAATTCTTTTACTCAAGATTTAATTTTGAAACTTTAGTCACGTGGAAACAGCATCAATATGAACTTTCAAAAGTGATACAATAATTAGGAAAAGGACAAAGGTCAATCCAGAGTAAGAACAATCAATTAGTGACAATGAAAGGGGGTCTGTTCATAATTTGCCTCTTGTGCTCTGCTCAGTGTCCATCCCAATCCTTATCTGCTTCTGATGGAAATGCTGTCGTCATCCAGGCAGTTCCTGCCCGAGAAGGGACTGACTGAGACCCTCAAGAGTTCAAATGATTCACTGTTCATTGAGCGCTGCGAGCCTACACTGCAATACTGCGTTAATCCAGTGGAGGGCACCCTACACCATAGTTCGCAGCTTCCAGACCTCAGCAGCTGACTTCCACATTTTATCTTTTCCAAGGTCCCAGCGCAAATATTTGCAGATTCTGTTGAACAAGGTGATTTTATAAACCTCCTGTGCCTCTTCCCTGGGATCGTATGTGTCCGACCCCAAAATGTAGCTGCATAGGGTGTAAAAGTTCCTAACTTTCCAGTTTGTTCTGGAGAAATTGAAAGTTTCATTCCAGGGCTGTAAGCAAAGCAATCAAAGAGTGGAATAAAATTATAGTGTTTTAATTGTGGGTGAATGTTCTGTTCTCTTTTCTTGTTGATGAATGTTTTGAACCGCCTGAAATCATCCCTTTTTGTGATGGACCACATTGAGGATTATTTAATTTCGAATTTTAAAAAGTTTAATGAGTTGAGAAAACACCCAACCGGTGAAAAGTGTTCGTTTTGGAAGAGGTTCGACACAAGGGCCAATAGGAGACGTGAGGCTAGGTCATAGACTCAGTAAAACCAATCAGTATGGGACTGACGAAGTGTTTCATGGTTCCTTCTCCCAGTTTCTGATCTGACTCTGTTTGTTATAAGCAACTTGATGGGAGGGGATGGTGATGATTTAGTGGTTTTAACGCTGAACTGCTAATCCCGAAACCCAGATAATGTTTTAGTCCTGGCAGGGCAGGTGGTGGAATTTGAAATCTTTTTTTTAATCTGGCATTGTCAATTGTTGGGAAAAACCCATCTTGGTCACTAATGCCTCTTTAGTGCAGGAATCTACTATCCTCACCTGGTCTGGCTTACATGTGACTCCTGATCACACCAATGTGGTTAACTACTCTCCTCCTCTATAGCCTCTCCAGTGAGGTCACATCTCTCCTGTTATATAGTGACCATACCACCTATTCTCAAACTGCTACTTATTCTACAGTCGAGACAAAAGAAACTGCAGATGCTGGAATCCAAGGTAGACAAACAGGATGCTGGAAGAACACAGCAGGTCAGGCAGCATCAGGAGGTGGAGAAGTCGATATTTGGGGCATAACCCTTCTTCAGGATGGCTGTTCTGCAGTTCCAGCCAAACTGATCGCTTCTACCCTCACTCCCAGACTCAAGGAAAGTATCTCACATACTGGTGTCACCACATTACTTTCTCCTCCAGCTACCTTCAAATGTCTGTCAACATGCATTCCGAGGTCTCTCTCTGTCCTTCTACATTTCATAGAATCCAAAAATAATTGTAACAATCTCTTGCCTTGTTTGCCCTTCTGCACAGAATTCCATTTGGTTCTTTTTTTTGCCTCTCACCAGCTTATTGGCATCTCTCTCATAGATTCCCTACAGTGTGGAACCAGGTCCTTCAGCCCAACAAGTCTACATCGAACTTCCGAAGAGTAACCCATCCAGACCCATTCCCCCATCATATGACTCTACATTTACTCCTGACTAATGCAGCTAACTGACACATCCCTGAACACTATGGGCAATTCAACTTGGCCATTTCACCGAACCTGCACATCTTTTGGAATGTGGGAGGAAACTCACGCAGACACAGAGAGAATGTGCAAACTCCACACAGACAGTCACCTGAGGCTGGAACTGAACCCGGGTCCCTGGCGCTGTGAGGCAGCATTGCTAACCATTGAGCCACCGTGCCATCCTAGACAGAAAGGCTTGTAGTCTATAAACTTCCTTCTTCCTTATCAACCTTGCAGGGAGAAAGTGAGGACTGCAGATGCTGGAGATCAGATTTGAAAAATGTGTTGCTGGAAAAGCACAGTTGATCAGGCAGCACCCGAGGAGCAGGAGAGTCAACGTTTCGTTCCTGATGAAGAGCTCATGCACAAAATGTTGACTCTCCTGCTCCTCGGATGCTGCCTGACTGGCTGTGCTTTTCCAGCACCACACTCTTCGACATTATCAACCTCACAGCCAATGTTTGTAGCACCTGCAACCTCATAATGCGTACAATTAAGCTTATTTACACCAACAACAGCAAGAGACTCAATACTGACAGCAAACAAGAAAAAGAAAAGATTGAAACTGAAATCCTGTTGGAGAGAGGAGCAGAACTTCCAGATGGACATGTCTGGAAGAGATGTGACAGTGAGTTAAACACTAAACAAAAAAAAAACTGCAGATGCTGGAAATCTGAAACAAAAACAGAAATTGTTGGAAAATCTCTGCAGGAGTGGGAACATCGTGGAGAGAAATCAGAGTTAATGTTTCAGGCCCAGTGATCCTGCTAGACTTGCTGAGATTTTCCAACAATTTCTGTTTGTGACTCAGTACTGAGAGTGCAGAACTTCAATGGAGATATTTTCTTAACAACCTGTTCAGAAATCTTATTATACACCTCTGCAGCAGGTGGGACTTGAATTCATGCCTTCTGGATCAGAGGAAGGAACACTACCACATCACCAAAAGAGCCCAGAATTCCTATGGAAACAGCTTTTCAGTCACAAAAGTTTTGTTCAAATTTTGGATTCAAGTTACCACCTTGTCTTGGATCCCATAGGCTCTGAGTTTTCTGATTTGGAGTCAGAGCTATAGCATGGAAACTAAGCATTTGATCCAACTCATCTATGTCAACTAGGTATCCTAAACTAACCTAGTCCCATTTGCCAGCATTTTACCCATATCCCTGTAAACCCTTCCTATTCATATACCCATCCAGATGCCTATTAAATGCTGTAATTGTACCAGCCTCTACCACTTCCTCTAGCAGCTCATTCCATACACACATTGCCCTCTGCATGAAAACGTTGCCCTTTAAGTCCCTTTTAAATTTTTCCCCTCTCACCCTAAACCTATGCCGTCTAGTACTGGACTCCCCACCCTGGGAAAAGACCTTGTTTGTTTACCCTATCCATGCTTCACATGATTTTATAAACCTCTATAAAGACACCCCTCAGCTTCCACTCCAGATAAAACAGCCCCAGCCTATTCAGCCTCTCCCTATAGTTCAAACTCTCAACGCTGGCAACAACCTTGTAAATATCTTTCCGAACCTTTTCGAATTTAACAACATCCTTCCTATAGGAGGGAGGCCAGAACTGCATACAATATTTGAAAGTAATCTAACCAATGTCCTGTACAGCTGCAGCATGACCTCCCACTTTCTATACTCCATGCACTGACCAATAAAAGCAAGTGTACCAAACACTTCCTTCACTGCTTTGTCTAAGGTTTCTGGGTAATCCAAGATGGAGGTTAGGAGAAAACTGTTATTGTAAGATCTGTTCCTTTTTTCAGGATTCTTGTTTGGTGTTGGAGCAGATTTCCTTGATTTCTTTGAGTAGTAATTACTATTTTAAGCTGTTGCATTGTTCTGGGACTTTGGAAAAGAAGATTAAATCAAGTTTATGTTAAAGCAAGGGGGACAGCATTACCACATGAGAGGTGAAAAAGGAGGAGCAGTGAACCTTCACAGCTGACTGCCTCTGCTGTTTAGTTTCAAATCACTTGCACTTCCTTCACCACTCTGTCTACCTGCAACTCCACTTTAAGCAACTGTGAACCTGTGCCTCTTCATTCAACAGCACTCCCCAGGGCCCTACCATTAACTGTGTAAGTCCTGCCCTGGTTTGCCTTACCAAAATGCAACATCTTGCATTTATCTGAACTAAACTCCTTTGCTCATTCAGGGAATGTAGACATTGCTGGCTGGGCCAACACTTATTACCTATCACTAACTGCCCTTGATAAAGTGATTGTCAGCTATGTTCTTGAATGTTGCAGTCCTCGGTGTAGGAACACTCAGGGCTGCTGGGGAGGGAGCCCTAGAATTTTGACCCCGTGACAATGGAGTAACAGTGATATATCTCCCAAGTGTAGATGGTGAGTGGCTCCAAGAGGAACTTCTAGGTGATGGTGTTCCCATGGGTCTGTTCCAGTGACACATTCACTGTGATACTGTCTCCCCATGACAGCGATTGTCAGTTTGAATCTGAAATTGATGTCAAGTGACAATCCAAAAGTGATGAGAAGACTGACAGGACAGTATTTTTTTTATTTTTAACATCCTGTATCCCATGGTTCCACATTCAGACAGTTAAAAAAGATGTAAGACTACCTTCTGGGTGATAGCTCTTAATTGTTTGCTGTGCGGACTATTCCTTTTTCTGCCAAGCACGAGTAAAACTGACCAAAGAATGGATTGGACCACATGCTGCTATCAATTGCAGATGAATTTCAAATCAGGCTCAGGGTATCAAATTGTAGAAACCTGCATTAGACAAACACCCTGAATAAAATGGACATTGTGCAATCAAAAGCTTATTGACCTTGTCTACTGTAAAAGGGTTTCTTCAAGCACCCATAGGAATTGGTCCTTATGTCTTAATTTCATTACATATGCTGCATTGTTTTCAAAGAGCAACAGGGCTCTGTTTATAAAAGGATGTATATCACTGAAGATTTCCACCTTGCTCTCATCAGAACAATCTGCAAGAAATATTAACATAAAGGGAATCAATTATCAACCTTCATTGCCAGATGGACTCTTAAAAGGCAATTACTGGATTAGTGGTGCTGGAAGAGCACAGCAGTTCAGGCAGCATCCAACGAGCAGCGAAATCGACGTTTCGGGCAAAAGCCCTTCATCAGGAATGAAGGCAGTGAGCCTGAAGCGTGGAGAGATAACTGCCTTTATTCCTGATGAAGTGGGAGGTACCTCTGGGACACCCGGACCAACCAACCCAACCACCCCGTAGCCCAACACTTCAACTCCTCCTCCCACTCCACCAAGGACATGCAGGTCCTTGGCCTCCTCCATCGCCAGACTATGGCAACACGACGGTTGGAGGAAGAGCCCCTCATCTTCTGCCTAGGAACCCTCCAACCACAAGGGATGAACTCAGATTTCTCCAGTTTCCTCATTTCCCCTCCCCCCACCTTGTCTCAGTCAAATCCCTCGAACTCAGCATCGCCTTCCTAACCTGCAATCTTCTTCCTGACCTCTCCGACCCCACCCCACTCCGGCCTATCACCCTCACCTTGACCTCCTTCCACCTATCGCATTTGCAACACCCCTCCCCCAAGTCCCTCCTCCCTACCTTTTATCTTAGCCTGCTGGACACACTTTCCTCATACCTGAAGAAGGGCTCATGCCCGAAACGTCGATTCTCCTGTTCCTTGGATGCTGCTTGACCTGCTGCGCTTTTCCAGCAACACATTTTCAGCTCTGATCTCCAGCATCTGCTGTCCTCACTTTCTCCTCTCTAGTCAGAGGCACAAGTAGACTATTCTGCAGCCGACAGTGAGACATCAGAATGGTGTGTTACCTCTCTGGAGCCAGGATCAAAGATATCTCGGACAGGGTGCAGAATATTCTCAAAGGGGAGAGGGAACAGCAGCAGGTCATTGTACACATTGGAACTAACGACACAGGAAGAGAAAAGGATGAGATTCTGAGGAAAGAATTTAGGAAGTTAGACCGGAATTTAAAAAGGAGGTCCTCCGTGGTAGTAATCTCTGGATTATTCCCGGTGCTGTGAGATAGTGAGAGTAGATAGAGGAGGATAGTGCAGATGAATGTGAGGCTGAGGAGCTGGTGCAGGTGAGATCCAATGTTTGGATCATTGGAATCTCTTCTGAGGGGGAAGTGATCTGTATAAGAAGGACGGATTGCACCTGAATTGGAAGGGGACTAATATACTGGCAGGGAGATTTGCTAGAGCTGCTTGGAGGGATTTAAACTAGAAAGGTGGGTGTTGGGACCCAGAGAGATGGTGAGGAAAGAGATCAATCTGAGACTGGTACATTTGGAAAAAGAAGCGAGTCAGTCAGGGCAGGCAGGGATGAAGCACAGAATAAGGTAGAACTGATAAATTAAACTGCATTTATTTCAATGCAAGAGGCCTAACAGGGAAGGCAGATAAAGTCAGGGCATGGTTAGGAACATGGGACTGGGATATCACAGCAATTACAGAGACATGGCTCAGGTATGAACAGGACTGGCAGTTAAATGTTCCAGGGTGTAGATGCTATAAGGATCAAAAGGAGGACAAGAGAGGAGGAGTGTTTTTTTTATTAGGGATAACATTATAGCTGTACTTGGGGAGAATATTCCTGAGGATACGTTCAGGAAAGTTATTTGAGTGGAACTGAGAAATAAGAAAGGGATAATCATCTTATTTGGATTATACGATCCACACTCCTCCTGCTTTGTCTTTCCAAACATCGACTGAAACGGCCACATCATTAAGGGCTTGAATGCAGAGGAATTTGTTAAGTATTTAGAAGAAAACTTTCTGATTCAATATATGGATGTACCTACTCGAGAAGGTTCAAAACCTGACATCCAATTAGGAAATAAGGCAGGGCAGGTGACTGAGGAGTCAGTGGAGGAGCACTCTGGGGCCAACGACCATAACTCTGTTAGTTTTAAAATAGTGATGAAAAAGGGTAGTTCAAATTGGAGGAAGGACAATTTTGATGGTATTAGGCAAGAGTTTCAAAAGTTAACTGGGAGTGGATGTTTGCAAGTGAAGGGATGGCTGGAAATAGGAAGCCTTCCAAGATGAGATAATGCGAGTCCAGAAACAATTTTTCCTATAAGGGTGACAGGAAAGGCTGGTAGGTGTAGGGAATGCTCAATGACTAGAGAAATTGAGGTTTTGATCAGAAATAAGAAGAAAGCATATTGCAGATATGGACAGCAGAAATTGAGTGATTCCCTAGAAGAGTATAAAGGTCCTTACTTAAGAGGGAAATTAGGGGGGCAAAAAAGGGGACTTGAGATAGCTTTGGCAAATGGAGTTAAGGACAATTCAAAGGGATTTTATAAATACATTAAGGAGAAAAGGTAACAAGGGAGAGAATAGGGCCCCTCAAAGATCAGTAAGGCCATCTATTTGTGGACCTGCAGGAGATGGGGGGAGTACTAAACAGGTGGAGGGTTGTTTTTCAGACTGGAGGCCTGTGACCAGTGGAGTGCCACAAGGATCGGTGCTGGGTCATCTACTTTTAGTTATTTACATAAATGATTTGGATGCGAGCATAAGAGGTACAGTTAAGTTGCAAAATTGGAGGTGTAGTGGACAGTGAAGTGGGTTACCTCAGATTACAACAGGATCTTGACCAGATGGGCCAATGGGCTGAGAAGTGGCGGGTGGAGTTTAATCCAGATAAATGCGAGGTGCTGCATTTTGGAAAAGCAAACCTTAGCAGGACTTATACACTTAATGGTAAGGTCCTAGTGAGTGTTGCTGAACAAAGAGACCTTGGAGTTCATAGCTCCTTGAAAGTGGAGTCGCAGGTAGATAGGATAGTGAAGAAGGCGTTTGGTATGCTTTCCTTTATTGGTCAGAGTATTGAATACAGGAGTTGGGAGGTCATGTTGCGACTGTACAGGACATTAGTTAGGCCACTGTTGGAATATTGTGTGCAATTCTGGTCTCCTTCCTATCAGAAAGATGTTGTGAAACTTGATAGGGCTCAGAAAAGATTTACAAGGATGTTGCCAGGGTTGGAGGATCTGGGCTGCAGGGAGAGGCTGAGCAGGCTGGGGCTGTTTTCCCTGGAGCATCGGAGGCTGAGGGGTGACCTTATAGAGGTTTACAAAATTATGAGGGGCATGGATATGATAAATAGGCAAAGTCATTTCCCTGAGGTCAGGGAGTCCAGAACTAGAGGGCATAGGTTTAGGCTGAGAGGGAAAAGATATAAAAGAGACCTACTTTTTCACACAGAGTGTGGTACGTATATGGAATGAGCTGCCAGAGGAAGTGGTGGAGGCTGGTACAATTGCAACATTTAAGAAGCATTTGGATGGGTATATGAATAGGAAGCGTTTGGAGGGATATGGGCCGGGTGCTGGCAGGTAGAACTAGATTGGGTTTGGATAGCTGGTTGGCATGGATGGGTTGGACCGAAGGGTCTGTTTCCATGCTGTACATCTCTGTGACTCTATGACTTTAATTATTTGGCAATATTGTTTACTGTGGCGAAGGATATGGAAGTTATAGAATGTGGGGAAATAAATAGCAATATTTTGAGAAATGTCCATTAGATTACTTACAGTGTGGAAACAGGCCCTTCGGCCCAACAAGTCCACACCGCCCAGCCGAAGCGTAACCCACCCATACCCCTACATCTACATCTACCCCTTACCTAACTCTACGGGCAATTTAGCATGGCCAATTCACCTGACCTGCACATCTTTGGACTGTGGGAGGAAACCAGAGTACCCGAGGAAACCCACACAGACACGGGGAGAACGTGCAAACTCCACACAGTCAGTCGCCTGAGGCGGGAATTGAACCCGGGTCTCTGGCGCTGTGAGGCAGCAGTGCTAACCACTGTGCCACCGTGCCGCCCATATTACAGAAGAGGATGTGCTGTACATCTTGAAATGCATAAAGGTGGATAATCCCCAGGATCCAATCAGGTGTATCCTTGAACTCTGTGGAAAGCTAGGAAAATGATTGTTGGGCGTCTTGCTGAGATATTTGTATCATCGATAGGCACAGGTGAGGTGCTGGAAGACTGGAGGTTGGCCAGTGGACCAAGGAATGGCAGATGGAGATTAATTTAGATAAATGTGAGGTGCTGCATTTTGGAAAAGCCAATCAGAGTAGGACTTATACACTTAATGGAAAAGTCCTGGGGGGTGTCCAAATCTAGAGTTGTAGGTTTAAGACAACCGGGGAAAGATTTAAAACAGATTGAAGAGACAACATTTTCATGCAGAGGGTGGTGTGTGTATGGAATGAGCTGCTAAAGGAAGTGGAGGAGGCTGAGACAATTACAACATTTAAAAGGCATTTGAATGGATATATGAATAGAGAGGATTTAGAGGGATATGGGCCAAATGCTGGCAAATGGCACCACATTAATTTAGGATATCTGGTCAGCATGGACGAGTTGGACCACAAGGTCTGTTTCTGTGCTGTATATCTCTATGACTCTATGATTTTAATACTCAAGTTGTGAAATGCAAAGTGTGAATCAGCCATTTGTTCATTTTCCATTCAAAATAACAGGACCTGGAAAGGTATTTCCACATTCAAAAGCTCATTGGTTCAACTCATTGAGAAAGATTGACTATTTAACAAAAGCTACATTCCATATATTTTTACAAAAAGTGACAGCATCCTTAATTGTATGGTTCATGTCAAGAAGTTCAGAGAATTATTCTGAGGCAAAAAAGCAGTTTAAGCAGATATATGCTGTAAGAGTCTGTATGTTCTATGAAAAAACATTTTTGTGTGCCTACAGTATGTCCTATTGTTAGAAATTCAGGCTATTTGACTTGTGTCTAAATAAATAATGCAGTTATTTTAATATACCATGTTCTGTTACTTCAGGTTTTGAGTTGAGACCAGATTTAGGGAAATTAGTTTACAATATTGCTGCAAATTAGCATAATTCTTAAAGCTGAACAGTACAACACATTGGTGAGAACTATTTTCTAGTCCCAGTAAAAATATAATGAGAATTACCTGATTGAGGAAACCAGACTTATGGACCAATTATACACAAGAAAGTCAATTAATTCCACACCTATTACTGCAGCAGGAGCTTCGACAAAATGTTTTATTGCTTCTCATGCAGTGCTCAAACTTCTCTGGGGGTTGTGAATTTCACTCCCCCTCCCAGAAAGCCTATAAATTGACCAGGAAAAATTAATCTCATGGGAGACTAACTGGAAAAAACATGGAAAAAATGTCACTCATGATTGTGGAACTGTGAACATTTTAGGAAGAGCTGCTCCTCCAATCACAGGCAACTTTTCCATTGTATTCTGCAAGTTAATATTAAAGTTAAAATCCACACACACTGCATCACACACACTACATCACACACACTCATCACACACACGCACTGCCCTCATCAACTCTGTTCTAGAAATTCCATTAGTCAGACCTGACAAATCTTAATAAATCCATGCTGACTGTTCTTGATTAAGCTTGGCTTTCTAAATAATAATTTTTAATAAATTGCCCAACATTGAAAATAGGCTGATTGGCCTAGAATTACTCATCTATCTCTAACTCTTTGTTTTATCAATGATGTGGTGTTCACAAACTTCCTATCCTATAATTCCACTCTGCACTCAAGATAGATTTGGAAAATGATGGTCAGAGCCACCACTGTTTCCTTAGGCCTGCAATATACTTTATCCAATCCTGACAAATCATCTGTGTTCAAAGATGTTGAACACCTGAATTCTTTCTCTCACCACGTTCATCCTCCTCCTCCATTACTACATTGACTACATTGACACCCCTTCTTGTGATGCAAAGAACTATGTCCAAATCTTACACCTCCAATCATTAACCATCTTTCACTTTTATAATTGATCCTAATCTTAGCTGAAATATGCTCTTGCTGTTCAGATGTTTAAAAAGCATCTTTGGGTTCCTTGCCAATATTTTTTAATATTGTCACTTTGACTTTTAAAATTTCATCCCTGCAATTTCTTATCAACTATTTTCTTCCATTAAGACACCTTAGAGTCGAACAGTACAAAAGAGACACTTTAGCCTATCAAGTCCAAAAATGTGCAGGTTAGGTGAATTGGCCATGCTAAATTACCGGTAGTGTTAGGTGAAGGGGTAAACGTAGGGGAATGGGTCTGGGTGGGTTGCAGATCAGTGTGGACTTGTTGGGCCGAAGGGCCTGTTTTCACACTGTAAGTAATCTAATCTAATCTAATCTAATATAATATAATATAATCTAAATCTGTAATGGTTATTATTATCACTACTCTACACCTCCCACACTAGGCCCATTGCCTTGAATGTTCTGATATTTCAGGTGCTTATCCAAGCACTTTTTAAAGATTGAGGTTTTTCACCTCAATTGGAGCCCCACCACCCCTGGGTGAAAAGACTTCTCTTGCCTTTCACCTTAAAACTCTTGCTATTGACAGTTTGACAAAGGGGAACAGCTGCTTTCTATCCACTCTGTCTTTGCCCCTCATAATCATACACACATCTATCAGGTTCCCCTCAACATTCAATGTTCCAAAGAAAACAACCCAAGTTTATCCAGCCTCTCTTCATCACTGAAGTGCTCCATCCCAGGCAACATCCTGGTGAATCTTCTCTGCACCCCCTCCAATGCAGTCACATCCTTCCTATAGTGCGGAGACAAGAACTGTACAGTACTGCAGTTGTGACAGAGCCAATGTTCTGTGCAGTTCCAACATAACCTCTCTGCTCATATACTCTGTGCTACAACTGATAAGGACAAGTGTCCCTTATGCCTTCTTAATTAGCCTATTAACCAGTTTTACCATCTTCAGGGATCTGTGGATAAACTCTGGCAAACATTTCCAATTCAAGCTGCTGTTTCAAATTCCACCTGAGCATTTGAAAAAAAGGACTTTCCCCAATTGAGAATTTCTGGCCAAACCACATCTACATTATATCTAACTCATTACATCAATACCTAAACCGGGTGCCCAATGGTGAGAGGTCAAGGAGATCACTTGATGAAACATTGCAGATATTCATAGATTCTTAGATTAGATTAGATTCTTATATTCTTAGATTAGATTCTTAGATTACTTACCTCCAGGAATTCACCCTTACATAGCTGGAAGCCAAGTGGCTGCAATATTAAGTTGGTGATTGACCTTACCTGGATATTAGTCAGCTATGATCGTAGGCAGAGAGCTTGTGGCCTTAGGTCCACTTTCCTGTCTGCCCCCATAACTCTTGACTCCCTTATCTATTGAAAATCTATTCCTCTTAGCCATGCGTAAATTCTCAGAATCAACCAGATTAACTTCTAGGGAAGAGAACTCAACACTTGCGTGATCCTGTGAGATAAATGTCTCCTCATCTCTGTCTTAAAATGAAAATCTATTATTCTTAAATGGTGCCTCCCTCACAGAGGAAGTCTCCTTAGTATTCTCCATGTCAAGTCCCCTCAGGCATCTCAGATGTTGAAATAAGATGATCTCTCTCTAAACAAGAGGAGTCCAAGCATTTCACACAAGGGGCTACATTTCTCACTAGTTCTCACTCAAAGGGTTAACGTCCCCTTGACCATATGGTTTGCTGATGACTGACAGGAGGAGCTGAAATAAAAACAGAAATTGCTGGTGAAACTCAGCAGGTCTGGAGAATCTGTGGAGAGAGAAAGAGAATTGATGTTTCGAGTCTGGTATGACTCTTCTTCAGAACTGGGAGAGGGAGTTTTTTACTTTGCTGGTGAATTGACAAATTTGCTGTCGGTGAATGATGGGGTTGGAGGTGGTTTTGGATGACAGTGGGGGGAGTGCCAGTGACCAATTGGAATCAGGGAAGATTATCAGAATCAGGGCTGAGGAGAAGCAGCCTCAGACTGGACAGTGAACACACACTGGAAACCACTGAAGGAGATATTGGTGCTGAAGAGTTATTCCTGAAATCTGGGATACCCTGCAGAGGCTATTTGGCCAAATTCCTGATAGTGGGGGGCCTCTGATTGTATGTTTGGACTGAGTTTAGTTGAGGGATGCATTGGAACCTTTAATGATCAGTCTGTGACACATAGGTAATATGTTGAACTGCCTCATTTTAACCTCCATAGATTTAGGCCCAGCCTGTTTAACTTTTCTTCATAAAGCAAGCCCTGGTTCCTTTGAGCTATTGGTTTGAATTTGCTGCCTTTCACATGTTCTTTTGTCACATTCTGACTTCTTGCCGTCCCTTTCAAAATACTCCAGTTTCAGTGTTCAGACAGCAGCAATGCAGCAAAATGCAGACCCACGGCTGCAGCTTCCGCGTGCTCCATCCAAATGCATTCAGGCAGTTTTTAACCAAAACCCTCATTCTGAATAGTAGAGTGTCAGAGGCAGTAATTCACAGGGATAATCCCCTGGACATATGTGGGCTGGAACTGTTAGACACAGGCTTCCCCAAAGCTGGCAAAATGTTGACAGTCCTCAGCAGCTAGTCACACTCCGAACATGGACCCCTGTCTCTATGATCAATTAAACATCTGTAAGAGACTCACTGAGATTCAGAGCAGGAAGACTCCAAAAATATCACAAGGAGAGTGGGACCAACCACAATGTTTTGAGGAGACGTTTGTGCAATTGCCATTGCCTGGGGAATTATTTCCTCAGGCCAAAGAGGAGATGGAAGTCTATACTAGTTTGATCATGAGTGAAATACAGACATAATCTGTGATAGAAATCAGTCCTAAAGAATGATATTTTGTTTACATGTTCTTCAAACAGAGGAGAATGTGATAGAAGGGAATAAGGTGCATGAACTGGACATTAATGAATGAACCTAGATTTTGACCATCAGACTCAGCACATTCCAAAACACTTTCCAGCCAATAAATTATTTCTGGTGCATTGTGATGCAGAAAATATTGCAGCCAAGTTGTGCTTAGTAAGAACTCACAAACAGTGTTCTGATAATAACCAGATAATCTGTTTGTGATGCTGTTTAAAGGACACAGTCTTCAGTCCAACTAGATACACCAGCTGTGTAGCAAACTATCACCCTCCCATTCATTATAGCAGACTATTGGGTGGCAATCACATAGATCCCTGATAGCCCAGGTACCTGTATACAGGTGTATGTACTGTCCTCAGGGAACTCACCTGGTCAACAAGGTGTTCCTGATAGTACTTTGCAAGTAGAACTGGCTGTAAGTTAGTAACTGACATTTGAAGAGGACACCGTTTGATAATTGAGACTGTCAGAACTAGAAATCAACATCAATTACTCCTCAAATTGTGCCTGCAGTTTGATTCTGGATCAGAGATTGTGTTCCCACTCCTGCCATCTGCCTGCTTTTTGCTGTAACTGCACAGAGCTCTCTGTTGCTCACAGACACTGCCAAATGCTTGTGATGTTTTCTGTAACACAATTTACCACTCATAGACTGAATTGATCAGTTGTGTAGGCTCAATTCACTTACAGGCAGTGCTGACATATCATACAGAATGGCCTTTTTCGGTGCTATAACTTTGCTGAAGTTTCTATGGTTCTCACTGATTTACTTAGTGGACAACTGAAAATTGGCAGTCACCGAATTGTTCACACAGTAGTGAACAAGTTGCTGCTGCTCGGATTCCTCATAGCTGTGAGTCATGTAATCCAGCTGGTGGTTATACTGGACAAGTCAGACCCCAGAGTGAAAATCTGGTTTGATAAATCATGATTTTATTCAACAAAATTATTTATCCTAGGTGCTCCGGGAAGCGAGAAAGGAGGTTGCTAAGCCGCTGGCGAGGATATTTGCCTCCTCACTCTCCACGGGAGTCATACCAGAGGATTGGAAGGAGGTGAATGTTGTTCCTCTTTTCAAGAAGGGTAATAGGGAAATCCCTGGCAATTACAGACCAGTCAGTCTTATGTCTGTGGTCAGCAAAATTTTGGGAAGAATTCTGAGGGATAGGATTTATGACTATTTGGCAAAGCATAGTATGATTAAAGGCAGTCAGCATGGCTTTGTGAGGGGCAGGTCATGCCTCACAAATCTTATTGAGTTCTTTGAGGAGGTGTCAAGACAGGTCGACGACGGTCAAGCAGTGGATGTGGTGTATATGGATTTTAGCAAGGTATTTGATAAGGTTTCCCATGGTAGGCTCATTCATAACGTCAGGAAGTATGGGATACAGGGAGATTTGGCTACCTGGATTCAGAATTGGCTGCCTGACAGAAGGCAGAGAGTGGTTGTAGATGAAAAGTATTCTGCCTGGAGGTCAGTGGTGAGTGGGGTCCCACAGGACTCTGTTCTTGGGCCTCTGCTCTTTGTAGATTTTGTAAATGACTTGGATGAGGAGGTTGAGGGGTGGGTTAGTAAATTTGCAGATGACACAAAGGTTGGAGTGTCATCAATAGTATAGAGGGCTACTGCAGGCTGCAGACATAGACAGGATGCAGAGCTGGGCTGAGTAATGACAGATGGAGTTCAACCTGGATAAATGTGAAGTGCTGCATTTTGGAAGGTCGAACTCGAATGCTGAATATCGGATTAAAGACAGGATTCTTGGTAGTGTGGAGGAACAGAGGAATCTGGGTGTGCAAGTACATAGATCCCTCAAAGTTGCCACCCAAGTGGATAGGGTTGTTCAGAAAGCATATGATGTTTTGGCTTTCATTAACAGGGGGATCGGGTTTAAGAGCTGTGAGATTTTGCTACAGCTCTACAAGTACCTGGTGAGACCATACTTGGAGTATTGTGTCCAGTTCTGGTTGCCCTACTATAGGAAAGATACAGAGGCTTTGGAGAGGGTGCAAAGAAGATTTACCAGGATGCTGCCTGAACTGGAGGGCTTGCCTTATGAAGAAAGGTTGAATAAGCTCAGACTTTTCTCTCTGGAGAGAAGGAGGAAGAGAGGAGACCTGATCGAGGTGTACAAAATAATGAGAAGAATAGATAGAGTCAATAACCAGAGACTTTTCCCCAGGGCAGGATTGACTGGTACAAGAAGTCATAGTTTGAAGATATTAGGAGGAAGTTATAAAGGAAACGTCAGAGGTAGGTTCTTTCCGCAGAGAGTTGTGATTACATGGAATGCGTTGCCAGCGGTGGTGGTGGAAGCAGAGTCATTGGTGACATTTAAGCGACTGCTGGACAGGCACATGGATAGCAGTGAGTGGAGGGGTGTGTAGGTTAAGTTATTATATTTTACATTAGGATTAAATCTCGGCACAACATCGTGGGCTAAAGGCCCTGTTCTGTGCTGTACTTTTCTATATTCTATGTTCTAAAATGAAAAACAATAAATCCGCATTTAAGACAGGTTTAAAAAAATGTTAGCATAAACAGCAGAATACAGCAGTAGAACATGGGAAAGTGTGAAGTCATGCACTTTGGTAAGAAGAATAGAAGAACGGACTATTTTCTAAAAATTGGGGAGAAAATTCTGAAGTCTGAAGTACAGAGACCTAGGAGTACTAGTCCAGGATTCTCTCGAGGTAAACTTGCAGGTTGCATCAATGGTTAGGAAGGCAAATGCAGTGATTGCATTTATTTTGAGAGGGCTTGAATATAAAAGCAGGGATGTACCTCTAACGCTCCAAGGCTCTGGTCAGACCATATTTAGAGTACTGTGCACAGTTCTGGGCCCCATATCTCAGGAAGAATGTACTGGCCCTGGAGTGTGTTCAGAGGAGGTTCACGAGAATGGTCCCAGGAATGAAAAGCTTAACATATGAGGAATATGTAAAGACTCTGGATCAATACTCAGTGGAGTTTAGAAGGATGAGGGGAAATCTAACTGAAATTTACAGAATACTGAATGGCCTTAACAGAGTGGATGTTGGGAAGATGTTTCCATTGGTAGGAGAGTCCAGGACCCGAGGGCACAGCCTCAGAGTAAAGGGAAGACCCTGTAGAACGGAGATAAGGAGAAACTTCTTCAGCCAGAGAGTGGTGAGTGTATGGAATTCTCTGCCACAGAAGGCAGTGGGGGCTGGTCATTGAGTACATTTCAATCTGAGATAGATAGGTTCTTGATCGTCAAGGGAATCAAGAGTTACGGGGAGAAAGTGGGTGAATGGAATTGAGAAGCTTATCAGCCATGTTTGAATGGAGTGGGGAAGTGGGGGGGAGCGGGGTGGGGGGGGGCGTGGTGGTGGGAGTGGACCCAGTGGGCTGAACGGCCTAATCTATGTTCCTATGTCTTATGGTCTCATAAAGTTTCAACCCATTTCCCAGTCATCTTTCCATATACTTTACAGATATTCAATACCACAAAATAACACATCCATCTCAACTCATTCATTTTTTTTTATTTCACTAGCTGCTTCACATTCTCCTTCTAGGACTGATTAGACAGTTATATATAAACATACAAAACAGGAGTAGACAGACCATTTGGCTGCTTAATCCTGGTTTGCTCTTCATTAAGATCATGGTTGATCAGTTTGTGTTTTGAATTCCATGTTCTTGTCTATCTCTGATAACATTTGATTTTCTGCCGAACAACAATTTATCTCCCTCTGCATTAAAAGTATTCAATGACCCTCCTCTACCACCACCTGAGGCAGAGAGCACCAAAATCACACAACACTCTGAGAAAAAAAATCTCCTCATCTCAGTTCTGAAAGGGCCATCACTAAGTTTATAGCAATATGCCCTTATTCTGTACTGAGCTACAAGAGTAAACAGCTTTTTAATGTACACCATCTCAAGACCATCAGGATCTTATGCACTTCAGTAACATCACTCCACATTCTTCTGAACCCCAGTGGAAACAAACCCAGTCTGTCCAACCAGCCTTCATAAGACAACATGAGGAGATGCTGGATGGGCTGGGGCTTCTTTTCACTGCAGGTAGGATGTGGAGGGGTGACCGTACAGATGTTTATAAAGTCATGAGGGGCATAAATAAGGTGAAAGGCAGCTGTCTTCTCACTAGGATGGGGCATTTCAAGACCGGGAGCATATTTTTAAGGTGAGAGGAGAAAGATTTTAAAAAGACATGAGGGACAACTTTTTTTTACATGGAGAGTGATTCATATGTGAAATGAACTTCCAGAGGAAGTGATGGATGCAGGTACAGTTACAATGTTTAAAACACATTTGCATAAGTGCATGGGTAGGAAAGGTTTGGAGAGGTATGGGCCAAATACAGGCAGTTGGGACAAGTTTAGTTTGGAATTATGTTTGGCATTGACTGGTTGGATTGAAGGGTCTGTTTGCATACTGTACATTCTATGATTCTATAACCTGCTCGTTCCAAGTATTAGTTTAGTAAACCTTCTCTGAACCACCTCCCAACATCCTTCCCTAAAAAAGGAGACCAAAATTGCACACAGTTTTCAAGATGTAGTCTTACCAATGCTCTGTATAATTTATTCATAATATTTTTATTTGCATGTTCAATTCCACTCAGAATAAAAAAAAGGATACTATTGACTTTCTCGAATATATCATGAATCTATACACCAACGTTTTGATGAATGCACTCTTTATGATTTATGCAGGAGTCGCTGGTTGGGAAAGTATTTCTAATTTGTCCCTCGTTGTCCCTTGATGAGGTGGGGGTGAGCTGCCTTCTAGAACCATTACTGTTCATCTGCTGTGGGTTGACCCACAATGCCATAAGGGAGAGAATTCCAGGATTTTGACCCAGCGACACTGAAGGAACAGCGATATATTTTCAAGTCAGGATGGTGAGTGGCTTGGAGGTGAATTTGCACAAGGTGGTCTTCCCTGTATTTGCTGGCCTTATCCTTCTTGATAGTAAAGTATATGGAATTGGAAGGTGCTTGGCTGACTGTGCACCCAAACCGGACTCCTGATTCTTCTGAATAGAAATCAGAACTAATGGTCCTTGGTCTGTTTTATCAGTTTATGTAATAAAATCAGGAGTATATACGTTTCATCAATTAACACCACAGGTATTTTACTCAGCAATTAACCAAAGCACATGTCTTTTTGGATCTAGTGTATTTAGGTGCAGTTATAAAACAACTTGTTAAAAATCCTTAAACTAAATTGCTGCTGCTTGAACTCCTTGTGTCTACTAATCATGTGATGTCATCCTGGTCCTTGTTCATTTGCATAATAAACTCTTAAAACAACACACCTCTCAAAGCAATAACAGTACTGATGCAATCCTCACTAAAGCAAAAAAGCAGAGCAATAATTGGAGCCACTGTGAGCAAATGGCCGTTCACTCCCAAATACTCATTGACCCAGCCTATGCAAACACCTCTCATCATTCATTTAGCATATTCTGCCATCCTGCTCCATCCTACTGGAAATGGGAGTTTAATGGGGTTAGTCTAGAAGGGACTTTATTCTGTATCTAACCCTTTGCTGTCCCTGTCCTGGGGGTGTCTGATGGGGGACAGAGCAAAGGAAGCTTTACTCTGTGTCTAACCCTATGCTGTCCCTGTGCTGGGACTTAGTCTTACCTTGAGAATCACAAAACTCACACACAGAAAAAAGTCATTAAATAAAGATGATTAGTTCAGTTGAGGATTTTCTGTAATTGATGTAAACACATGAGCTGCACTAGAACCATCTTTACTCCCAGAAGAAAAAAATAAAGTTGAAACATCTGTTAATTTATAAACCAATTTAACCATGACTGGTTAATAAATAGCAAACAGCTGCTAAACTGCTCACCTCCTGGCTTGAGCTGGAGAGAGTGAGAGAAAAAGACAGAGAAAGCAACACAGAGATAGACCTTGAGTCTGAGACAGTGAAACAGTTGAACAAAAACTGAAAAAATAGACAAAAAGGAAGACACATGGAGACAGAGAGAAGGTGCAGAAACAGAAAGAGGGTACAAGACAAAGAGAGAAAGCTGGAATCTGTTTTTTGCAATTTTTGATTCGCTTGTGAGATGTGGGTGTCCAGGCCAGCATTTATTACCGGTCCCTAGTTGCCTTCAGAAAGTGGTGATGAACTGCCTTTTTGAACAACTGCAGTCCATGTGCTGTGGGTTGACCAACAATGCTGTTAGGGAGGGAATTCCAGATTTGACACAGCAACACTGAAAGAATGGCAATATATTTCCAAGACAGGATAGTGAATGGCATGGAGGGGAACTTTCAGAGGGTCATGTTACCATTTATCTGCTGTCCTTGTCCTTCTAGATGCAAATGGTTCCATAAACTGCTTCAGCATCTGAGGAATGTGAATCATTCATGAATATCTCTACTTCTAATGTTGGAGAATGGATTATTGCTAAAGCAAGTGAAGAGTTACCAGGGGAGACAGGAACATGGGGTTTACTGAAGAGTGCAAAAAGAGGACATGAGATAGTTCTAGTAAATAGGATTAAGGAGATCCAAAGGGTTTTTATAAATACATTAAGGACAAAAGAGTAACTAGGGAGAGAATAGGGCCACTCAAAGATCAGCAAGGCGGCCTTTGTGTGGAGCACCCAGAGATGGGGGAGATACTAAACAAGTATTTTCCATCAGTGTTTACCATGGAGAAGGATACAGAAGATATAGAATGTGGGGAAATAGATGGTGACATCTTGAATAATACAGAGGAGGAAGTGCTAGATGTCTTGAAACACAAAAAAGTAGATTAACCCTCGGGACCTGATCAGGTGTACCCTAGAATTCTGTGGGAAGCTGGGGAAGTGATTGCTGGGCTCCTTCCTGAGATATTTGTATCATCAATAGTCACAGGTGAGATGCCAGAAGACTGGAGGTTGGCTAACATAGTGCCACTCCTTAAGAAAAGTGATAAGGACAAGCCAGGGAACTATAGACCAGTGAGCCTAATATCAGTGGTGGGCAGATTGTTGAAGGGAATCCTGAGGGACAGGATGTACATGTATTTGGAAAGGCAAGGATTGATTAGGGATAGTCAACATGGCTTTGTGCATGGGAAATTACATCTCACAAACTTGCTTGAGTTTTTTTTGAAGTAGTAACAAAGAGAATTGATGAGGGCAGAGTGGTGAACGTCATGTATATGGACTTCAGTAAGGCATTTGACAAGATTCCCCATGGGAGACTGATTAGCAAGGTTAGATCTCGTGGAATACAGGGAGAACTAGCCATTTGGATACAGAACTGGCTCGAAGGTAGAAGACAGAGGGTAGTGGTAGAGGGTTGCTTTTCAGACTGGAGGCCTGTGACCAGTGGAGTGCCACAAGAATCGGTGCTGGGTCCACTACTTTTCATCATTTATATAAACAATTTGGATGTGAACATAGGAGGTATAGTTAGCAGATGACACCAACATTGGCGGTGTAGTGGACATTGAAGAAGGTTACCTCAGAGTACAACGGGATCTTGATTAGATGGGCCAATGGGCTGAGGAGTGGCAGATGAAGTTTAATTTAGGTAAATGTGAGGTGTTGCATTTTGGAAAAACAAGTCATAGCAGGACTTATGCACTTAATGGTAAGGTCCTAGGGAGTGTTGCTGAACAAAGAGACCTTGGAGTGCAAGTTCATAGTTGCTTGAAAGTAGAATCGCAGTTAGATAGGATAGTGAAGAAGGCATTTGGTATGCTTTCCTTTATTGGTCAGAGTATTGAGTATAGGAATTGAGAGGTCATATTGTTGCTGTACAGGACGTCAGTCAGGCCACTGTTGGAATATTGCTTGCAATTCTGGTCTCCTCCCTATCGGAAGGATGTTGTGAATCTTGAAAGGGTTCAGAAAAGATTTATAAGGCCGTTGCCAGGGTTGGAGAATTTGAGCTATAAGGAGAGGCTGAATAGGCTGGGGATGTTTTCCCTGGAGTGTCGGAGGCTGAGGGAGTGACCTTATAGAGGTTTGTAATATCATGAGGAGCATGGATAGGATAAATTGACAAAGTCTTTACCCTGGGTGGGGGAATCCGGAACTAGAAGACATAGATTTTGGGTGAGAAGGGCAAGATATAAAAGAGACCTAAGGGGCAACTTTTTCACACAGGGGGTGGTTCATGTATGGAATGAGTTGCCAGAGGAAGTGATGAAGGCTGGTACAATTACAGCTTTTAAAAGGCATCTGGATGGGTATATGAATAGGAAGGATTTAGAGGGATATGGGCCGGGTGCTGGCAAATGGGACTAGATTAGGTTAGGATGGTCGGCATGTACAAGTTGGACCAAAGGGTCTGTTTTTGTGCTGTACATCTCTCTGGATTCCATGTGATCTAACCTTGTTCAACATCTTGCTGAAGTCCATATAGATAATTTCCACTGCTCTGTCCTTATCAATCCTCTTTTTTACTTCTTTAAAAAACTCAATCAGGCCCCTGACACAATTTCCCATATACATAACCATGATGCCTATCCCTAATCAATCCTTGTCTTTCCAAATATATGAAACTCCTGTCCCTCAGGGCTCCCCCCCAAAACTTGCCCACTACCAATGCCAGGCTCACTGATCTATAATTCCTTGGCTTTTCCTTACCACTTTTCTTAAATAGTGGGCACCACATTGGTCAACCTCCAGTCTTCTCACATTTTGCCTGTGGCTATTGCTGATACAAATATCTCAGCAAGGGGCCTAGAAATCGCCTCCCTAGCTTCCCACAGCGTTGTAAGATACACATGATCAGGTCCTGGGGATTTATCCATCTTTATGAATTTTCAGACATCCATAACCATCCTTTCCTCTGCACATTGATCAAGTCGGTGCGATTTATTTCCCCATGTTCTCCAGCTTCCATATCATTCTCTACAGTAAACACTAATGCAAAATACTCATTTAGTATCTCCTGTGTTTCCACATATTGGTGGCCTTGCTGATAGAACATAGAACATAGAACAGTACAGCACAGAACAGGCCCTTCAGCCCACGATGTTGTGCCGACCATTGATCCTAACGTATGCACCCTCAAATTTCTGTGACCATATGCATGTCCAGTAGTCTCTTAAATGTCCCCATTGACCTCGCTTCCACAACTGCTGCTGGCAACGCATTCCATGCTCTCACAACTCTCTGTGTAAAGAACCCTCCTCTGACATCCCCTCTATACTTTCCTCCAACCAGCTTAAACCTATGACCCCTTGTGTTAGCCATTTCTGTCCTGGGAAATAGTCTCTGGCTATCAACTCTATCTATGCCTCTCATTATCTTGTATACCTCAATTAGGTCCCCTCGCCTCCTCCTTTTCTCCAATGAAAAAAGTCCAAGCTCAGTCAACCTCTCTTCATAAGATAAGTCCTCCAGTCCAGGCAGCATCCTGGTAAACCTCCTCTGAACCCTCTCCAAAGCATCCACATCTTTCCTATAATAGGGCGACCAGAACTGGATGCAGTATTCCAAGTGAGCACAAACCAAAGTTTTATAGAGCTGCAACAAGATCTCACGACTCTTAAACTCAATCCCCCTGTTAATGAAAGCTAAAACACCATATGCTTTCTTAACAACCCTGTCCACGTGGGTGTCCATTTTAAGGGATCTATGTACCTGCACTCCAAGATCCCTCTGTTCCTCCACACTGCCAAGAATCCTGTCTTTAATCCTGTACTCAGCTTTCAAATTCAACCTTCCAAAATGCATCACCTCGCATTTATCCAGGTTGAACTCCATCTGCCACCTCTCAGCCCATCTCTGCATCCTGTCAATGTCCCGCTGCAGCCTACAACAGCCCTCTATACTGTCAACGACGCCTCCAACCTTTGTGTCATCTGCAAACTTGCTGACCCATCCTTCAATCCCCTCATCCAAGTCATTAATAAAAATTACAAACAGTAGAGGCCCAAGGACAGAGCCCTATGGAACACCACTCACCACAGACTTCCAGGCAGAATATTTTCCTTCTACTACCACTCGATGTCTTCTGTTGGCCAGCCAATTCTGTATCCAGACAGTTGAGTTCCCCTGTACCCCATTCCTCTTGACCTTCTGAATGAGCCTACCATGGGGAACCTTATCAAATGCCTTGCTGAAGTCCATATACACCACATCCACAGCTCGACCCTCATCAAATTTTCTAGTCACATCCTCAAAGAACTCGATAAGCTTTGTGAGGCATGACCTGCCCCTCACAAAGCCGTGTTGATTGCATTTAATCAAGCCATGCTCTTCCAGATGGTCATAAATCCTATCCCTCAGAATCCTTTCTAACACCTTGCAGTCGACAGACGTGAGACTGACTGGTCTGTAATTGCCGGGGATTTCCCTATTTCCTTTCTTGAAGAGAGGAATTACATTTGCCTCTCTCCAGTCCTCAGGTATGACTCCAGTGGAGAGCGAGGATGCAAAGATCTTCGCAAGTGGCAAAGCAATCGCATTTCTCGTTTCCCAAAGCAGCCGAGGACAAATCTGGTCCAGGCCTGGTGACTTGTCAATCTTAATGTTTGACAAAATTTTCAGCACACCAGCTTCTTCTATCTCTATCCATTCCAGCATGCACACCTGCTCTTCAAAGGTTTCATTCACTACAAAGTTTGTTTCTTTCATAAAGACAGAAGCAAAAAACTCATTTAGGGCTTCCCCTACCTCCTCAGACTCCACACACAAGTTCCCTATGCTATCCCTGATCGGCCCTACTCTTTCTTTGACCATTCTCTTATTCCTCACATAAGTGTAAAATGCCTTTGTGTTCTCCCTAATCCGTTCTGCCAAGCCTTTCTCGTGCCCCCTCCTGGCTCTCCTCAGACCATTTTTGAGCTCCTTCCTCACCTGCCTGCAATCCTCTAGAGCTGAGCTTGACCCTAGCTTCCTCCACCTTATGTAAGCTACCTTTCTCCTTTTGACGAGATGCTCCACTGCTCTCGTCATCCAAGGTTCCTTTATCTTACCCCTTCTTGCCTGTCTCAGAGGGACATATTTATTCATCACTCGCAACAACTGTTCCTTAAACAGTCTCCACATGTCTATAGTGCCTTTACCGTGGAACAATTGCTCCCAGTCCATGCTTCCTAACTCATGTCTAATTGCATCATAGTTTTCTCTTCCCCAATTAAATATCCTCCCATTTTGCCGAATCCTCTCCTTCTCCATAGCTATGTAGAATGTGAGGCAGTTTTGGTCACTATCGCCAAAATGGTCTCCTATCACAAGGTCTGATACCTGCCCCGGCTCGTTTCCAAGCACCAAGTCTAGAAACACACCTTACAAAATCAGCTCCATTCAAATCTTCTGCTCGAAGGAGGTTCCAATCAATATTGGGAAAGTTAAAGTCACCCATTACAACAACCCTGCTACGTCCACACTTTTCCAAAATCTGCCGACCTATGCTTTCTTCCATCTCCCTGCTGCTATTGGGGGGCCTGTAGTAAACCCCTAACAAGGTGACTGCTCCCTTGCTGTTCCTAATTTCCACCCATACTGACTCGGTAGGCAGATCTTCCTCGACAATGGAAGCTTCTGTAGCTGTGATACCCTCTCTGATTAGTAGTGCTACACCCCTCCTCTTTTCCCCCCTCCCTATTCTTTTTAAATGCTCTAAGCCCTGGAACATCCAGCAACCATTCCTGTCCCTGAGAAACCCACGTCTCTGTTATGGCCACAACATCATAGCACCAGGTACTGATCCATGCTCTAAGTTCGTCACTTTTATTCCTGATACTCCTTGCGTTAAAGCAAACACATTTGAACTGATTCCTTGGTTCCTTCCCAGGAAAATCCTTCCCACTAGCTGGTCTATCTCTTGCTACTGCCTCATCTGCATCAACTCTCACCTCCGGTATACAGCTCAGGTTCCCACCCCCCACCATACTAGTTTAAACCCTCTCGAACTACTCAAGCAAACCTTCCACCCAGGACATTTGTCCCCTTCCAGTTCAGATGCAACGCTTCCTTCTTGTACAGATCCCACCTTCCCCAGAACGCATCCCAATTATCTACATATCTGAAGCCCTCCCTCCTACACCAGCTGCGCAGCCACGTGTTAAGCTGTGCCCGCTGCCTGTTCCTCGCCTCGCTATCTCGTGGCACTGGTAGTAAACTAGAGAACACTACTCTGTTTGTCCTGTTTTGCATCTTCCATCCTAACTCCCTGAAATCACTTTTTATATCCTCAATCCTTTTTCTGGCTATATCATTGGTGCCAATATGTAACATGATTTCTGGCTGTTCACCCTCCCCTTTTAGAACCTTATACCCCCGATCGGAGACGTCACAGACCCTGGCACCAGGGAGGCAACATACCTTCCGGGAATCCCAATCCTGACCACAAAATCTCCTGTCGATTCCCCGAACTATTGAGTCCCCTACCACGAGTACTTTTCTATTCTGCCCCCTTCCCTTCTTTGTCACAGTGTCAGGCTCAGTGCCAGAGAACTGACTACTATGGCTTTCCTCTGGTAGGTCATCCCCCCGCCAGCAGTATCCATAACAGTATACTTATTGCTGAGGGGAATGTCCACAGGGAATCTCTGCACTGTCTGTCTGTCCCCTTTCCTCCCCCTAACTGTAACCCATCTATCCTTGTCCTGAGCCTCAGGAGTGACCAACTCCCGGTGACTCCTCTCAATTACCCCCTCCGCCTCCCGAATGATCCGTAGTTCATCCAGCTCCAGCTCCAATTCCCTAACACGGTTTTCAAGGAGCTGGAGTTGGGTGCACTTCCCACAGATGTAGCCAGCGGAGACGTGTGCCATGTCTCCCACCTGCCACATTCTGCAGGAGGAGCAAGCAACTGCCCTAGATCTTTAAGTAGTTGTATTTTTATCCCTAGTTACTGTTTCATCCTTAATGTATTTATAAAATCTATTTGGTTTCTCCTTTGCCCTCTTTTTCCAAACCTGTTTCATGTCACTTTCTTGCCCTCCTGATTTCCCACTTAAGTTCTACAGCTTTTATAGTCTTCTAAGGATTGACTCAATCTCTGCTGTCTATACCTGACCGATCCTTCCTTCATATTCATGACCAAAACCTCAATTTCTCTACACCTACCAGCTTTGCCCTTCACCCTAATCCTGTCTGTGCACTCTCGTTATGTCTACTTAGCCAAACCACTTATAAGATAGCACTCTACGGTTGTTGTATAGTTTCTAAATTACATTCCTCAAATGTGAGGTGTGTGTGTGTGTGTGTGTGTAGTTGTTCCTTTTCTAAGTTAATTCCTGCCTGCCAGTCTGTTGCACGCCAGACAAAAAACTTTGACATTGTGCCTTTTTTAAAATTCAAACAGTGTGTGTGGGACCTGTGCCCCAGTGAGAGTCAGTGTGTTTGGGACTGTACCCCAGTGAGAGTCAGTGCGTGTGTATGTGTATATGTGGGATTGTACCCCAGTGAGAGTCAGTGTGTGTGGGACATGTGCCCCAGTGAGAGTCAGTGTGTGTGGGACCTGTGCCTCAGTGAGAGTCAGTGTGTGTTTGGGACTGTACCCCAGTGAGAGTCAGTGTGTTTGGGAGCTGTACCCCAGTGAGAGTCAGTGTGTGTGGGACTGTACCATAGTGAGAGACAGTGTGTGTGTTTGGGACTGTACCCCAATGAGAGTCAGTGCGTGTGTATGTGTGTGTGTGTGGGATTGTACCCCAGTGAGAGTCAGTGTGTGTTGGAGCTGTACCCCAATGAGAGTCAGTGTGTGTGTGTATGTGTGTGTGTGGGACAGTATCCCAGTGAGAGTCAGTGTGTTTGGGACTTGTGTCCCAGTGAGAGTTAGTGTGTGTGTGGGATTGTACCCCAATGAGAGTCAGTGCGTGTGTATGTGTGTGTGTGTGGGATTGTACCCCAGTGAGAGTCAGTGTGTGTTGGAGCTGTACCCCAATGAGAGTCAGTGTGTGTGTATGTGTGTGTGTGTGTGGGGGGGGGGGGAGACAGTATCCCAGTGAGAGTCAGTGTGTTTGGGACTTGTGTCCCAGTGAGAGTTAGTGTGTGTGTGGGATTGTACCCCAGTGAGAGTCAGTGTGTGTGGAACTTGTGTCCCAGTGAGAGTCAGTGCATTTGTGTGGGAGCTGTACCCCAGTGAGATTCAATGTATGTGGGACCTATGCCCTAGTGAGAGTCAGTGTGTGTGGGACTGTACCCCAATGAGAGCCAGTGTGTGTGGCACTGTACCTCAGTGAGAGTCAGTGTGTATGAGACCTGTGCCCAATGCAAAGTTAGAGTAAGTGGGAACTGTACCCTAGTGAGAGACAGTGTGTGTGTGGGACTGTACCCAAGTGAGAGTTAATGTGTGTGGGATTGCACCCCAGTGAAAGTCAGTATGTGTGGGATTGTACCCCAGTAAGAGTCAATGTGTTTGGGAGCCATACCACAGTGAGAGTCAGTGTGTGTGTGTGGGACTGTACCACAGTGAGATTCAGTGCATGTGGGACTACACCCCAGTGAGAGTCAGTTTGTGTGGGATCTATACCCCAGTGAGAATCAGTGTGTGTGGAACTTGTGGCCCAGTGAGAGTCAGTGTTTGTGGGACCTATATCCCAGTGAGAGTTAGTGTGTGTGGAACTGTACCATAGTGAGAGACAGTGTGTGTGTTTGGGATTGTACCCCAATGAGAGTCAGTGCGTGTGTATGTGTGTGTGTGGGACAGTACCCCAGTGAGAGTCAGTGTGTGTGGAATTGTACCCCAGTGAGAGTCAGTGTGTGTTGGAGCTGTACCCCAATGAGACTCAGTGTAAGTGCAGGTGTGTGTGTGCGACGGTACCCCAGTGAGAGTCAGTATATGTGGGACTGTGCCCCAGTGCGAATCAGTGTGTGTGGACTGTATCCCAGTGAGAGTCAGCGAGTGTGGGACTATGCCCCAGTGTGAGTCAGTGTGTGTGGGACTGTGCCCTAGTGAGAGTCAGTGTATGTGGGACTGTACCCCAGTGAGAATCAGTGTGTGTACGACTGTGCCCCAGTGAGAGTCAGTGTGTGTGGGACTGTGCCCCAGTGAGAGTCAGTTTGTGTGGGACTGTACCCCAGTGAGAGTCAGTGTGTATGGGACCTATGTCCCAGTGAGAGTCAGTGTGTGTGGGACTGTGACCCAGTGAGAGTCAGTATGTGCAGGACTGTGCTGCAGTGAGAGTCACTGTGTGAGTGTGGGACTGTATCCCAGCGAGAGTCAGTGTGTGTGGGACTGTACCGCAGTGAGTAAGTATATGTGCACTGTGAGTCAGTGAGTGTGGGATTGTGCCCCAGTGAGAGTCAGTGTATGTGGGACTGTACCCCAGTAAGAGTCAGTGTGTGTGGGACTGTATCCCAGTAAGAGTCAGTGTGTGTGGGACTGTATCCCAGTGAGAGTCAGTGTGTGTAGGACTGTGCTGCAGTGAGAGTCACTGTGTGAGTGTGGGACTGTATTCCAGTGAGAGTCAGTATGTGTGGGACTGTGCCCCAATGAGAATCTGTGAGTGTGGGACTGTATCCCAGTGAGAGTAAGTGTGTGTGGGACTGTAACCCAGTGAGAGTCAGTATATGTGGGACTGTGCCCCAGTGAGAGTCAGTATATGTGGGACTGTGCCATAGTGAGAGTCAGTGTATGTGGGACTATGCCCCAGTGTGAGTCAGTATATGTGGGACTGTGCCCCAGTGAGAGTCAGTATATGTGGGACTGTGCCCCAGTGAGAGTCAGTATATGTGGGACTGTAACCCAATGAGTGTCAGTGTGTGTGGGACTGTACGCAAGTGAGAGTCAGTGTATGTAGGACTGTGCTGGAGTGAGAGTCACTGTGTGAGTGTGGGACTGTATCCTAGAGAGTGTGTGTGTGGGACTGTGCCCCAGTGAGAGTCAGTGTCTGTGGGACTGTACCTCAGTGAGAGTCAGTTTGTGTAGGACTGTGCTGCAGTGAGAGTCACTGTGTGAGTGTGGGACTGTACCCCAGTGAGAGTCAGTGTCTGTGGGACTGTACCCCAGTGAGAGTCAGTGTGTGTGGGACTGTGCCCCAGTGAGAGTCAGTGTGTGGGGGGCTGTACCCCAGTGAGAGTCAGAATATGTGGGAATGTGCCCCAGTGAGAGTCAGTGTGTGTGGGACTGTACCCCAGTGAGAGTCAGTGTGTGTGGGACTGTATCCCAGTGAGAATCAGTGTGTATGGGACTGTGCCCCAGTGAGAGTCAGTGTGTGTTGGACCTGCACCCCAGTGAGAGTCAGTCTATGTGGGACTGTACCCCAATGAGAGTCAATATGTGTGGGACTGTACCTCAGTGAGAGTCAGTGTGTGTAGGACTGTGCTGCAGGGAGAGTCATTGTGTGAGTGTGGAACTGTATCCCAGTGAGAGTCAGTGTTTGTGGGACTGTGCCCCAGTGAGAGTCATTGTGTGTAGGACTGTGCCCCAGTGAGAGTCAGTGTGTGTGGGACTGTGCCCCAGTGAGAGTCAGTGTGTGTGGGACTGTACCACAGTGAGAGTCATTGTGTGTAGGACTGTGCCCCAGTGAGAGTCAGTGTGTGTGTGTGGGACTGTGCCCCAGTGAGAGTCAGTGTGTGTGGGACTGTACCACAGTGAGAGTCATTGTGTGTAGGACTGTGCCCCAGTGAGAGTCACTGTGTGTGTGGGACTGTGCCCCAGTGAGAGTCATTGTGTGTGGGACTGTACCACAGTGAGAGTCATTGTGTGTAGGACTGTGCCCCAGTGAGAGTCAGTGTGTGTAGGACTGTGCCCCAGTGAGAGTCAGTGTATGTGGGACTGTACCCCAGTGAGAGTCAGTGTGTGTGGGACTGTGCCCCAGTGAGAGTCAGTGTGTGTAATTTCTGATATAAATCCCGATTTTTCGAACGATGCGGCAATAAATGGGGAGAGTGAGTGGATTGTGTGCGATTGGTTTTTGGTGTTTTTGAGAGCCTGTGGTGAGCAGTAGTGAGGTGTGAACTGTCACACTTGTGTCAGACAGTTTCCCAGGCTGTGAGATCGCACCATCTGGGAGAGTGAAAGTGACAGCGGTAGCCGCCAATGGTTCTGCGAGTGTGAATACTGAGAACTGCCTGTTGTGATGTTTTGATGGGTCTGCGAAGTGAATAAAATTTTGAAAACATATTCTCTCCATCTGTTGGGTTTTGTGTTTTTTTTCACAGTCTAAATATAGGCCTAAGCAAAATGCCTTGAGGACAGTATTCTGCCCGTACGTCGTATTCACACTGTAGCTGGATCGAGTGAATGTTGCTGCTCGTTGTTAGGACCATCAGCAGCAGCAGGAACTGGTACCTGACAGGGTGATGCTGGGCATTGACACTGAGGCACACAACTTACTCAGATGCCACTGCAGCTTGGTACTAGCCAAATGGATCTGGGCTGACAGCTTTCACCAGGTAAAAACAATGACTACAGATGCTGGAAACCAGATTCTAGATTAGAGTGGTGCTGGAAAAGCACAGCAGTTCAGGCAGCCTCCGAGGAGCAGGAAAATCGACGTTTCGGGCAAAAGCCCTTCACAGGAATCGAGGCAGAGAGCCTGCAGTGTGGGGAGATAAATGAGAGGGGGGTGGGGGTGGGGAGAAAGTAGCATAGAGTACAATAGGTGAATGGGGGAGGGGATGAAGGTGATAGGTCAGGGAGGAGGGTGGAGTGGATAGGTGGAAAAGAAGATAGGCAGGTAGGACAAGTCCTGGGAACAGTGCTGACTTTCATCAGGTACGCTCCTGCTGGGGATAGAGTGAACTGCTGGCTCTGTCAGTGAGTCCGCACCCCATCAAAAAGTGACCAATAAAAAAAAGTGACCATAAAAGGAGAGGGCGAAGTGACTCACTTCAACAGAAAATCAAAATCAAACGGTCATGTTGATCATTTAAAATACCTGAAGGCTGGAGCACCAGATTCACACAGAGAAACATTGCCTCCAAAGAGGCTTCGGAACCAGTAAACCAGCTTTACTCAGAATTCACACCAAAAGTCATGTTGTTTTGCCGAGAGCTGTTGGGACATTGTCCATGATTGTCATTGCAAACAAATAGCCGGAGATCCGGGCTCTATAACGCCCTGGAAACATAGGACCTAATAGCAGGAGTACACCATTCGGCCCATCAAGCCCTACTTCACCATTCAATAAGATGGTGGCTGACCAGATTGTGGTCTTTGCTTTTCTTTACTGTCTGCCTCCACATCCCTCCTCCCTCTGTTTATCGATAATCTAACTTACACAGCCTTCAATAGATTGACAGATCTAGTCTGCACTATCTTCTGGGGAGGAGAATTCTGCACTGTAACCAAAAATTCCAAAACACCCTTGCCAAATTTCCTCACGATTTTATACGTTTCCATATGATCACTTCTCATTCGTGTAAACTCCAATGGTATTGGCTGAATCTGTTCAAAATGTCTTTATTAGATGACCTTCATTCATCTCAGCAATGAGACAACTAACCCTTCTCAGAATTGCTGCTTAAAACAATAATAATTGTATTTACGATAAACGACAGAGATCATGGCTTTATGCAGGGTAGGTGTCTCAAACTTGATTGCGGTTTTTGAGGAAGTGACAAGGATAATTGACTAATGCTGGGCAGTCGATGCGGTTTATTTGGACTTCAGTAAGGTCTTTGACAAAGTCCTTCATGGGAAGCTAATACAAAAGTTAAAGTCACGTGGGATCTATGATGAGCCAGTAAGGTGGATACTGAACTCGCTTAGTTGTAGAAGACAGAGAGTAGCAGTGGCAAGGTGTTTTTTTTCTGATTGGCGATCTGTGACCAGTGCTGGGACCTCTGTTGTTTGTAATATATGTAAATAATTTGGAGGAGAATGTAGATGACCTGATTAGTAAATTCATGGGTGACACAAAGATTGGGGGGAGTTGCAGATAGTGAAGGGGATTGTCAGAAGATGCAGCTGGATATGGATAGACTGAAGACTTGGACAGAGAAATGGCAGATGGAATTTAATCCAGACAAATGCAAGGTGTTGCATTTTGGGATATGTAATGCAGAAGGAAAGTACATAGTAAACAGCAGAACCCTTCACAGCATCAACATAGAGAAGGATTTAGGCGTATAGATCCACAGCCCCCTTAAGGTGGCAACACAAGTGGACGAAGTGCTGAAAAAAGCATCCTGCATGCTTGCCTTCATCAGTCCAGGCATAGAGTATAAACATTGGCAAGTCATGTTGCAACTGTATAGACTTTAGTTAGACCACACTTGAAATATTGCATACAGTTCTGGTCACTACCAAAAGGATCTGAAGGCTTTGGAGAGGATACAGAAACAGTTAACCAGGATGTTGTCTAGTTTTAGCTGAAAGGAGAGATTGGAACTTTGGTTTATTTTCATCAGAAGCTGAGGGGAGGTGGGGGGAGGGAGGGGAGGCGACCTGATAGAAGTTTATAATATTATGAGCGATATGGATAGAATGGATTGTTGGAGTCTTTTTTTCCCAAAGGAGCAATGTCAATTACTAGGGGACATAGGTTTAAGGTAAAAGGGGGAAAGTTTTAAAGAAGATGTGAGAGGCAGGTTTTCTACACAGAGTGTGGCAAGTGCCTAGGATGTGCTCGCAGGTGAGGTGGTGGAGTCGGGTTCAATAGCAACCTTTAAGGAGTATTTTAACAGATATAAGAATAGGAGGGAATAGAGAGATAGAGACTGTGGAGAGGCAAAAGGTTTGTAGTTTAGAAAGGCATTGTGTGTCAAAGCTGGCTTTATGGGCCAAAGGGCCTGTCTGTGCTGTACTATTCTTTGTTCTTTGAGACCAAAACTGAACAGAATGCTCCCAATCCTGTGACATCTCTGGTTCCAATGTTCAATGCCCAATTCTGACAATCAACGTTCAGCATCACCATGTGAGCAGGTCTGGATTGCATCACACCCAGTATAGCACAAATTGCAGCAGATAGTATTCCAATTTAATCTTAATGTAAATTCCTAAGCACTGATCCTTCAACAGTGCAGTGGTCCCTCAGCACTGACTTTCTGAAAGTGCATCAATCCCTCAGCATTGATCCTCCAACAGTGCAACACTTCCTCAGCCATTGACCCTGCAGCAGTGCTACACTCCACAGTACTGACTCTCTGATATTGCAGCCCTCTCACAGTACTGACCCTCCAACTCAGTACTAACCTTCAATAGTGCAGCATTCCCTCAGTATTAAGCCTCTGACAATGCAATATTCAATCAGTACTGACCATTCGATAGTGTGGTACATCCCCAGTGGTGACCCTGAAATGGTGTGAGCCAGAGATTGGGAAAGTTTAAAATGCAGCAAAAGACAACCAAAAAAATGAAGTGGTAGAAGAAAAAAGTAGAGGGTAAGCTTGCATGTAATATCACATTGGAAAGCAAGAGCTTCTTTAAATATGTAAAAAAAGGAAGGGAGAGGCTAAAGTGAACACATGCCCCTTGGAGAATGTGGCTGGGGAAATAATAATGGGGAACCAGGAAATGGCAGAAGAGTTGAATAAATACCTTGCATCAATCTTCTCAGTAGACGACTCCAATAGCATTCCAAAATGACTAAGTAATAAAGGAGTAAAGGAACCGATGAAATAAATGAACAGTAGCGCCTCAATTTACGAACTTAATCCGTTCCGGTACCCGGTTTACAAACCGAAAAGTTCGCGAACTGAATCAATTTTTCCCATTGTTCGGATAGCGTAAGAATGCTTGGACATAGCAACGAACGCTGTTCACTGTGCACGCACCAAAGACGAACTGAATGAAATCACACGGGGCCAGAGAGCTTTTGAGTTCAACAAGCGCATAGCAAAGCAGAACAATGAAACCACGTGGTCGCACACGGGCTTTTTGCGTTCGTACTTTCGTTCGTACCTTGAATTTCGTACGTATGTTGAAGCAAAATTTTACGTACAATCCTGTTTTTAAACCGATTTGTTCATGAATAGGGTCATTCGTATGTCGAGACGCTACTGTAATAGCTATCACTAGAGAGAAAGTTTTAGAGAAATAATGGAGCTGAAGACAGGTTGGACCCCTCAATCTGATGGGATGCTTCCTAGAATATTAAAGGAAGAACTCATGTGGATAGTGGATTCCCTGGTAGTAATCTTCCAAGGATCCTTAGATTCTGGAATAGTTCCAGAGGATTGGAAACTGCCAATATAACACCTTTATGTAAAAAAAAAGCACAGAGTCAAAAAACAGGCAACCAAGCCAGTTAGCAAAATAAACTAAAGAACTTATCTGAAACAATAACTGAAACTGTTGGCAAAATTCAAAGTCTGGCAGCATCTATAGGAAGAAAACAGTTAATGTTTCGAGTCCAAGTGAAGAGTTCTGATGAAGAGTCAAAATGTTAACTCAGTTAATATAACATGTGTTATTGGCTAAGTGTTAGGTAGTATATTAGTATGTGTAGAGGATTGGCAAAATGATTGAAAAGGCACTTGTAATAAGGGAGGTATTTTCAGAATGGCAACAAAATCACAAATAACAACCCAAAAATATGAGGGAGCAGAGGGTCTAATGGGATGGTGGAATTGAAAGAAATTAGTATTAACTGGGAAATGGATTTGGCGAAACTAATGTGTTAAAAGCAGATAAAGACCCACACCTAGTAACCTTCATCCCAGAGAACTTAAGGAAGTGGCCCTGGAAATAACAGGTGTATTTGTAGTCATCTTCCAAAATTCTATATACCCTGGAACAGTTCCTATGGATTGGAAGATAGCTAATGCAACCCCACAATTTAAGAGGAGAGGCAGTTTAAAAAAAAAGATACAAATGGACTAGCTAACTTGACATTGGTATTGGAAAAAATGCTGGAGTCCAATATAAAAGATGTAATGGGAGAGCACTTAGAAGTTAGTGACAGGAACAGACAGAATCAGCATAAATTTATGAAGAGAAAGTCATGCCTGGCAAATCTACTGGAATTTTCTGAGGATGCAACTAGTAGAGTTAATAAGAAGGTCCCACATAAGAGGTTAGCGGGCAAAATTAAAATACATGGGATTGTACCGAAATAGATAGAGAATTAGTTGTCAGACAGGAAACAAGAAGTTGGCATAAACAAATCTTTTTTCTGAGTGGCGGGCAGTGACTAGTGAGGTATCACAGTTATTCGCAATATGTATTAATGGTTTAGATGAGGGAACTTTGTATAATATGTCCAAGTTTGCAGACAACACAAAATTGGGTGGGAGAGTTAACTGTGTGGAGGATGTAAAAGAAGCTTCAATTGGACAAGTTCAATAAGTAGGTAAATACATGGCAGATGCATATAATTATCCACTTTGGAGCAAAAATAGAAGGAGAGTAGATTGAGAAAGGGGGAAGTGTAATGAATCCTGGGTGTCCTTGTCCACCAGCCACTGAAAGTAAGCATGCAGGGGGAGCAAGTAGTGAAGAATGCAAATGGTATGATGGCCTTCATAATTACAAGGTTCGAGTGCAGGAGTGGGGGCATATACTGCAATTGTATAGTACCTTTGTGAGGTCACACTGGAATATTATGTGCAGATTTGATCTCCTTATCTGTTCTGGCTATAGAGGGAATGCAACAAAGGTTTACGAGACTGATTCCTGGTATGGCGAGACTGACGTATGAAGGGAGACTGGATTGGTTAGGATTACAGTTTAGAAAAATGAGGGAGAGACCTCATAGAATCTATAAATTTCTAACAGGATTAAACAGAGTAAATGCAGGGAGAATGTTCTTGATGACTGATGAGTCCAGAACCAAGAATCACAGTCAAAGGATAAGGGGATCAAAGGAAATGGGGAGAAAGCAGGAACAGGGTACTGAGTTGGATGATTATTCATAATCATATTAAATGATGGTGTAGGTTCAAAGGACTGAATGGCATATTTTTGTTCCTACATTCTGTGTCTAATATGAGCAGGGAAGTAATGTTGAACTTGTTAGACTTCACCTCAAGTATTGCATAGAGCTCTGGGTGCCACATTTTCAGAAAGATGTGAATACATTGAAGAGAGTGAGAAAGCAATTTACAAGAATTGTTCCAAGGATGAGAAATTTCAGTTACGAGGATAATTTGAAGAAGTTAGGACCTACCTCCTTGAAGAAAAGAAGATGAGATGAGATTTCATAGGGGTTTTCAAAATCATGAGTGGACAGGACAGAGTAGTTAGGGAGAGACCATTCACACTTGTAAAAGGAACAAAAACAAAAGAGCTTTCAGTCAACAGTCTATCCAACCTCGCCCTGAATAAGTTTAAAGACCCAGCCTCCACTACCTTCTGGGGAAGATAATTCCATGTGAGTGACCTGTTGACTTTCTGTGCAGCATATATGACTGAACCTGCTTCTTATAGACTAGTTCCTTCGGGAAAAGTGCACCATACAAAACTGCAGATCTCTAATGCACTTAGAACTAAATTGAGAAGGAACTTGCTCATCCAGAGGCTTGTAAATCCTTGGAATTCCCTGCCCAACGAAGTAGTAGACACTACTTCAGTAAATGTTTTTAAAGCTAACATAGATTTTTTTTGAACAATAAAGGAACTAAGGAATATGATGGGAGGACAGGTAAGTGGATCTGAGTCCACAAAAAGATCAGCAATGATCTTATTGAATGGCAGAGCAAACTTGAAGGGCCAGATGGTCCATTTCTGTTCCTAGTTCTTCTGTACTTGATTTGCTGCCCATGCAGCACCCTAAACAAATGGGGCAATGCCACTGATGTGGCTAATACAGTATGTGAGTCACAATGTGTCTTGGGATTAGATGGCAAATTGTGAGACGATATAGACTGAAAGGTTTGATGGCGCAAGGCCCTTTTAACATCTACCACCATTTCCCAGGAACACCATCCCCCACTCACCCCCAAGAGTTTTTCTGGGTCTCTTGTGTTGATCTCAGGAGTTTACTGCTTCTTTGCAGAGTTGTCAGTGGAGTACGTGACTTGTCCATACAGCAGCTGCCACAGGTCGGGTGCAGTATTAGCAGAGACTGTACATCTGCAGAATGATTGAGAGATGGAGCAGAGGCTGTGGAGAAGGCAGACTCTGCAAAATCCCCTTAGCCAATGTACCTAGCATTCCAGTGTTCACACCCATCAACAGCATGGCAACCTATCAAGTTCCTCATCTGACTCCTCTCCAATAGTTCTCATTTATCACCTTGTCTCCAATGATCTTGCAAACAAATCATTTTTTTTCTCCTGACCTGGTTACAGCCAGTCATTGCCCAGATAACTCACTATGTGTAGATCCCAACTCCGTATCAGCCTCCTAGCTAACTGAAGTGGCAGGGCCTGAGGTGGTCACAGGTTAAATGATTGCGTCTCCATCAGTGTTCCACTGTTGCTCATTTCTATCAACCTTAGGTTGCAATGTCTGGGAAAGTAGCTGTCTTCGGATGTCTGAGAGCAGGAAATCAGAAGGAGATAGTTGGAGTATGGGAAGAGGCGAGGGTGCGAGTGGGAAGCAAGACAGTAAGACCATCGGCAGCTTTTTCATCATCTTGGATAACTGGGGGAGGGTGAACTGGCTGTTGAGAATGGACCTAAGGCAGGAAAATGTCACCAGCCCCAAATTTTTCAGGTATGTCATAAGCCATGGACTCCATCGTAGTCAACTCCATGACATTAAGAAATGTTTCTGTGTAAGATTCAGAAAACGCAGATGTCTTTGTCCCAAACTGTTGTGCTCTGTTTCCTTTCATTGTCTGCCTCCTTCTCCTGAGAAAGATGGAAAATGACAGTGATGCTTGAGTGATGTCCCTCCTGAAAGTGGAATCTCAAGTAGATGCAACATTTAAGAGGCATTTGGATGGGTATATGAGTAAGAAGGATTTGGAGGGATTTGGGCCGGATGCTGGCAGGTGGGACTAGATTGGGTTGGGATATCTGGTTGGCATGGACGGGTTGGACCAAAGGGTCTGTTTCCATGCTGTACATCTCTATGATTATATGACTTTAGATAGGATAGTGAAGAAGGTGTTTGGTATGCTTTCCTTTATTGGTCAGAGCGTTGAGTAAAGGAGTTGGGTGGTCATGTTATAGCTGTACAGGACATTGTTAGGCAATTTTTGGAATATTGTATGCAATTGTGGACTCTCTGCTATAGGAAGGAAGTTGTGAAACCTGAAAAAGTTCAAAGCTTTACAAAACGGTTGCCAGGATTGGAGGGTTTGAACTATAGGAAGAGGCTGAATAAGCTGAAGCATCAGAGGTGAGGAGTGACCTTATAGAGATTTATAAAATCATGAGGGACGTGGATAGGGTAAATAGACAAGGTCTTTCCTCCAGGTTTGGGGGAATTCAGAACTACAGGGTTTAGGATGAGAGGGGAAAGATTTAAAAGGGACCTAAGGGACAACTTTTTCATGCAAAGGGTGGTGCATGTATGGATTGAGCTGCCAGATGAAGTGGTGGTGACTGGTACAATTACAACATTTAATGTTTGAGAAACATTAATTTTGGATGGGTATATGAATAAGAAGGGTTTGGAGGGATTATGGGCCAAATGCTGGCAAATGGGACTAGGTTAGGTTGGGATATCTGGTCATTATGGACGAGTTTGAGCAAAAGGTCTGTTCCGTGCTGTACATCTCTATGACTCTGTGCTGTAATTGAATAGCTGGAGATGTGAGGAGATGATGAGGGCTGGGTGTGAGACTGGTAGTTGCTGCTAGGTCTGTGGGAGGGTAAAGTGAAGCAATTTGATGTTAGTTTGAGCCCTGAATAGATGAGTGATGGGATATTGAGCTGTGTGAGTGCTCAGTGATTTAGTGGTTTTGGATGAAATGTGATAGGATGCTGACTGCACACATAAGGTCATTGAACCTTAATTTTTTGATTACATTACAGTGTGGAAACAGGCCCTTCGGCCCAACAAGTCCACACTGACCCGCCAAAGCGCAACCCACCCATACCCTCACATTTACCCCTTACCTAACACTACGGGCAATTTAGCATGGCCAATTCACCTGACCTGCACATCTTTGGACTGTGGGAGGAAACCGGAGCACTCGGAGGGTGCCCACACAGACATGGGGAGGACGTGCAAACTCCACACGGTCAGTCGCCTGAGGCGGGAATTGAACCCGGGTCTCTGGCGCTGTGAGGCAGCAGTGCTAACCACTGTGCCACCGTGCCACCCACTGCTGTCAGGTTCTTTGGTCCATACTCTGGGAATTTATTGCACTGATAACCCGCCCCCACTTCTTTCTGAGGATAGTCCTTGAGGGACCCCAGACTCCCAACAAAACCTTATTCTCTCTGCTTCTTGCTACCTCCACCACTTATATTTACAGCATCATGAACTAATCTAGAACCCTCTCTTTGCCCTCATGTTCAATTCGCTAAAACTTTCAATTGCATCCAATTTATTTTATGCAATTTCCATTGTGTACAGGCAGTCTGTCTTTAAAAGGGGAGAGATTGGTAATGTTTTCCTTACAATGCTTGGCACTTCTGCTGAATGCAGAGGCTGCAGATAGTGTTAGAAGAGGAGCCCTTCGGATAAAGTTGCAATCATTTAGAAGAGATGGGTACATTAAAACCACATATTGGCTGCTCGACCTGAAAGGACACAGGCAGCTCATCAATTACGACACCCTTCATCCAAAATAATACGGCGAGCCAATTTCTCACCCCTGAGGTTTGTGGTTTGTGAGCCACAATCTCTCCATGGAGCCAATAGGTTTTGAGCCAATGTGCTCTTGGATCAGATGTCACAGCTCCCACAAGTCTCCATGGGGTGTCTGTCTGGGTGAGACAGGCACCAAGAGAATGTCAGCTCTGGTGTTTCACTGGTAGAGGAAGCTGATTATTTATTCTAAACAAAGCATGCCAAGTTTGCAAATATCATAAAATCTTTGGCAGGAATTAAATGTTTCATCTTTTCATACAATTAGGATCAACAATTTGTTTTGATTGACAGTTCTGGAAGGAGAATGCCATTAACTACATGACAGTTTCCCACTGAAATTAAAAAGAGAGCAGGTTGATAAGTGACTGTAGTCTCTGCACTGACCATGCCATTGTTACAAAATAGTGAAAACCAATTCACAACTGGATCAGCCTGGCTACAAACACTCAGTGAATGCCACTATCAGCAATCTTGGTGCATTGGCACTGAGTGCAGCTTCTGCCTCAGATCATCTTGGCCTAGAATCAACAGGAATTATACAGAGATGCAGCAACACATCAATCCCACCGGATAAAGCAGATATCAGCAATGTGACAAGCACATGTGATGGATAAGCTCAAAGGGGAAACACGTCATATAGATTTAATATATCTCATTCTACAATGAGACATCTGTGCTTACACCAAGTTCCTAAACTAAAACAACTCACTAAAGTATAAGGAATCAAATCACTATAATACTCTGATGTATCCCACACCCCTCACTGTAATACTCTGATATATCATACACCCCTCACCACAGCACTCTGATTTATCACAAACTCTTCACTGTAACACTCTGATATACTCATACTCCTCACTGTAACAATCTGATATATCCCACACCCCTCACTGTAACACCCCACACCCCTCTCTGTAACACTCTGATATTCCACATACCCCTCACTGCAATACTCTGACGTACACCATGCCCCTATTACACACTGATGCATCCCGCACCCCTCACTGTCACACTTTGATATGTCCCTCACCCCTCACTGTAACACTCTGATATTGTCCACACCCCTCACTGTAATATTCTGATATATCCCATACCGCATTGTAATACTCTGATACACCACACACTCTGCACTGTAACACTGACGAACCCATGTTCCTTACTGTAGCACTCCGATACAGCCACACTCCTCATAGTAACACTCTAATACACCCCACACTCCTCGCTGTAACACTCTGATACATCCCTCGTTGTAACACTGAAATTTACCCCTGACTATAACTCTTAGAGTGGCATCAGTATTTCCGTGAGCAGAAACTCCCGGATACTTGCAGTTTGAGAAACATTAATTTGAAACGTGCAGTCAGTTGCCATAATGACAGAGACTGAGCTCCCATTGAACATTGTGCTGCAGCCTCTTATGCTCCTTCCCTTTGTTTTCAAATATTTCAGCCATCTGTTCATAGGTGCCCCCAACATCCTCCAGTGATCTGTCCATCATTATATTCCACTACACAGGAACACATACCTTCAGAATCAGTGTCTGATACTATTACAGCCCCACAAACACACTCAGGGTGTGTATTCTGTACAGTGACAGATGGCGAGGGGTACATTGGAGCTGTGCCTCTCATCACTGATTGGTTTGCAGATGGAGAAAACTAGGCACATGTTGGCCCACAACCAACTCAGGACGACACAGGTTCTGCAGCATGTCCCTGACTATCTATTACCCTGGGCACCACTGTGCCAGCACTCATCAAGAGATGGGCTCTAGTCTTTGACATTCACAGGAAAGGAAGTAGAAGTTGTTTTCAAGGTTGGCGTCACTGTCAGAGTCATAAATTAATGTTGCGCTCTCAGTCTGATAGCAGTCTGTGCAGTCAGTGCTGGACATATATTCTTAGTTGTTCATTCTTATTTTACTCTGAGGCTCCATTTTACATTCATTGTTGTCTATTTGTATTTCTTTTCTTTCTCATTTTTTTTAGATCATAGTGACGGAAGTGATACATAACATGAATTGAGAATTGACTAACTAACAAGAAACAGAGACCTGAGGTAAGTGGGTCGTTTTCAGTGCCACAGGAATCAGTACTGGGACCACAAATAATTACATCCTATATTACTGACTTGGATGGAGGGATCAACTGTTTTGTTGCCAAATTTGCTGACAATATAAAAATAAGTAGCACATCTATTTGTGAAGAGCATGCAAAGAGATGAGGAATGGAGACAATAGAAAGGGATGTACACATTTATAAGAATGGTTCCAGGGATGGCATGCTTTACTGATGAGGACAGATTGGAGAGGTTAGAACTGTTCTCCTTGGAGAGAAGAAGACTAAGAGGAGATCTGATAAAAGTTTTCAAAATCATAACGTGTTTGTATAGGATGGTAGGAAAACCCTGTTCCAGCTCATAAAACGTTCAAGAATGAGAGGGCACAGACTTTAAGTGATTTTCAAAAGAAGCAAATACAAAATAGGAAAAAGCTTTAACCCTCAGTGAGTATTTGGGGCATGGAATGCATTAGGAGAAAGTGAAGACTGCAGATGCTGGAGTACCAGAGTTGAAAAATGTGTTGCTGGAAAAGCACAGCAGGCCAGGCAGCATCCGAGGAACAGGAGAATCAACGTTTCGGGCATAAGCCCTTCTTCAGGAATGAGGTTGGTGTGCCAAGCGGCCTGAGATAAAAGGTGGGGGGGAGGGAATTTGGGGGAGGGGCGCTGGGAATACGATAGTTGGAAGGAGGTGAGGGTGATAGTCCGGAGAGGGGGTGGGGGTGGAGATGTTGGGAAGAAGATTGCTGGCTATGAAAAAACGTTTGTTCAGTGTATGAATCCTTCTGAGTGGCTAGGAGAAAACGCAATCTTCTTCCCAACCTCTCCGCCCCCACCCCCTCTCCGGCCTATCACCCTCACCCTCACCTCCTTCCACCTATCGTATTCCCAGCGCCCCTCCCCCAAATTCCCTCCCCCATACCTTTTATCTCAGCTCACTTGGCACACTAGCCTCATTCCTGAAGAAGGGCTTATGCCCGAAACGTTGATTCTCCTGCTCCTCGGATGCTGCCTGACCTGCTGTGTTTTTCCAGCACCACATTTTTCAACACATGGAATGCATTACCTGGATGTATGGCAGGTTCAATTAAGGCATTCAAGGGGATATTGAACAAAATCCATGTGCAAGGTTATGGACAAAAGGCAGGAAATTAGCACAAAGTCATTATGCTTATTTGCATAGATGGTGCCAATATCTTCAGTGCCCTACTTCAGTGCATTCACATTTCTGTGATTCTGTGGATGTGGAGAGATTAAAGTTCAGCAGAAGAGTATAAATTGAGCAAATATGAGGTATCACTCTGATAGGACAACAGGAAAAGCAGAATGTTTTGAAAATGGAGAGACTGCAGATGCTGTGATACAGAAGGGGTAGCAGGATCTCGGTGTCCTCATGAATGAATTACAAAAAATCAGCATGCACAGACCAAGAAATTAGGAAGGTAAATGGAAGTTTATTCCTTACTATGAGATTGATGGAGTACAAAAGTAGAGCTGTCTTGCTACAGAAATATAGAGGCTTAGTGAGACCATTGCTGGGGCACTGTGCACTGTTTGGTCTCATACTTATGGAGTAATATACTTGCATTTGGAAGCAGTTCAGAGCAAGTTCACCTGTTGGTTCCTGGACTGATGAGGTTGACCTGTTAGGAACGGTTGAGTAGGACAAGGCTATATTTGTTGGACTTAAAAAAAAAGGAGAAGTGATCTTATTGAAACATATAAATGCTGAGGGGGCTTAGGAGGGCAAATGCTGAGAGACTGCTTCTCCTCAAAGGAACACCATGAACAGGGCAATGTAGCTTCAAAATAAAGAGTTTCCCTTTGATGATGGAAATGAGACAGAATAGCTTTCCTTAAAGAATAATTAATCTTTGTAATTCTCTATCCAGAGAGCAGTGAAGCTTGGATCAACAGGTATGAATGGTAGGTAGGAAACTGGAGTGAGAGCACAATCTGATCAGCTATAATCTTATAGAATGGTTTGCTGAATGACCTGCCCCCATTTCCTATGATTTAAAATCTCTCTGATTAAATGTCTTTGTTTCTCTTACTCTCTTTCTCTGTCTTCTTTCTCCATCTCTATCATTTCCTCTCCCATTATCTATGTCTCTATCTATATCTCAGTTTCAGTGTGCTGAATTCTCTCATTTGAAGTTTTAGTTTCATTGTGCGGGCTTTGGGCATAAAGGAGAATTTTTCTGGAAAGTAATGCAATGAGACTATGTCAGCAATCTGCCAGAATCTGCCCCCTCTCAGCCTGATTTGATTGTATGTGTGTTTTGATGAGTTGGTGTCTGGGATGTAGGTATGTGATCGTTGCAGAAGTACTGGGTGAATTGGCCTTGATACAAGCAAAGACGTGAATTGCTGAGTCTTTGATGAGCTCACGTTTATGGGGGATAAAATGTAGGAGGTCAGCTAGGGATGCATTGGAATGGCCAAATCTAGAAGTAATGAAGGCATGATTTTAGCTGCTGCTGTGCAGTGGCATGGGCGAAGTTAGGTTCCATTATGGAGGTGCAAATAGACAGCATTAGTAAATGCACAAAAGTGTGATTGGAAGCTCACCTTGAGATCAAGTATGACACCACAATAGCTTGGCTTAATCTCACAGACTGTTGCGAGGAAGAGTTTGAGCAGGGACTGAAAACAATCATTTGGCCTTTCCAATGTTCAACTGGCTCTTTTTCTGTTCACCAGTTACTGAATATCAGGTAAAAAGCATGATCATTTCAAAATGAGGGAACAGTCAAGTAAAGTGATTGTCAGGTCAAGCTGGGTGTCGTAACATAAATGTGGAAACTGATACTTTAGTTGAATTTGTTAAAGTGAAGCATGTCGATGATAAATGGAGAGACCAAGGATAAATCCTTCTGGGACATAAGAGGTAATGAGACAAGAGCAGGAAGAGAAGCTTTTGCAAGTGATCTTCTATGTAACTCAATCATGGCAAATTCCTTCTTCTTTGATTTTGTCCAACCTGTATGTGTTATCATTACCTTTTGTGGGTTCTCCTAAGGCTGAAGAGTCCAGTGAGGGATTGACATGAACACCCATAGCAGCTAATGTTATCATTGTTGGTACAGGGGGATCTCCTGTAGTGTCGACACCACTGCCCTTCCTCTGGGCATATGGATGTTGTGGGCTTGGTGTTGATGGTCCTTGAAACAAACTTAATCAAAGTTCAGTGTTCACCCCGAAGTGGGCCAGTTAATTATAATCGTTTCCTAAGCGAGATGATCTGCAATGCACAAAACTGAGAGACTCTTTATAAGGGTGAATTGAAGCTGAAATTTTATAGAACATGATCTCCATGATGTTGAACTCAGTACAATAAAGACTCTTGATGTTTCTGATTTTGTCCTGCTGTTGAATTCCCATGACCAACCTTGGGCTTATTTGACTGGAAATGTTATAGAGTCACACAGCAAGGAAACAGACCCATTGGTCCAACTAGTCCATACTGACCATGTTCCCATATGAAACTAGTCCCACCTGCCTGCTCCTGGCCTATATCCCTCCAAACATTTCCTATTAATGTACTTATCCAAAAGTCTTTTGAATGTTGTCACGGCACTCACGTCCACCACTTTCTCTGGAAGTTCATTTGACACTCAAATCACTCTGTGTAAAAAAGTTGCCCCTCGTGTTGTTTTTAAATCTTTCTCCTCTCACCATAAAAATATGCCCCCCTAGTTTGAACCACCCCCCCCCCCAACTTAGAGGAAATACCTTTGCTATTCACCCTATCCACATCCCTCATGATTTTATAAACATCTATAAGATCATCCCTCAATATCCTCTGCTCCAGTAAAAAATGTCCCAGCCAATCCACCTATTTTATAACTCAACTCCTCTGTTCCCAGCAACATCTTGGTTTTTTTTTTCTGAACCCTCTCTAGTTTAATATTATCCTTCCTATCACAGAGCAATCACAACTGCACACAGTACTCCAGAAGAGTTCCCACCAACATCCTGTACAGCCTCAACATAGTGTCCCAACTCCTATATTCAAAGGTCTGGGCAATGAAGACAAGTGTGCTAAATGCCTTCTTAACCACCCTGTCTATCTATGACACAAATTTCAAAGAATTATGTACCTGAACCCCTAAGTCTTTCTGTTCTACAACACTACCCAGGGCCCTACCTTTAATTGTATAAGTTCTGCTCTTGTTTGTATTACCAAATTGCAAAATTCCACATTAATCCAAATTAAAATCCACTCCTCAGCCCAAGCTCTCTTCGTAATCTTAGATAACCTTCTTCAGTGTCCACTATACCACCAATTTGGTGTCATGCACAATCTTACTAACTGTGCTTCCTATATTCTCATCCAGATAATTTCTATAAATGACAGAGCAAAGTGGACCTATGGAACACCACTGGTCATAGTCCTCTAGTCCAAAAAACAACCCTCCACCACCAACCTCAGCCTCCTACCATAAAGCCAATTTTGTATTCAATTTGCAGAATCCCTGAATCAATTTGCTACTAGTTAGTCTACCATGTGGAACTTGTCAAAGGTTTTCCTAAAGACCTAGTAAACAACAGCTACTGGTCTACCCTCATCAATCTTTTTGGTTACTTCCTTAAAAAAACACGATTTCTCTTGCATAAAACCATGTTGACTATGCATAGCTCCACAGCACCTTCCAGTGCAATCACCAAAGGTGTAACACTTGCCCATTTACTTCCTCCCTCCGTCACCGTCCAAGGGCCCAAGCATACCTTCCAGGTGAAACAGCACTTTACCTGCACTTCACTTAACCTAGTCTACAGCATTTGCTGCTCACAAGGTGGTATCTTCTACATTGGAGAAATGAAGCATAGACTAGGTGACCGCTTTGCAGAACACCTGCAAAAATGATCCTGACCTTCCAGTTTCCTGCCACTTCAACCACCCTGTTCCCTGGCCAACATCTCTGTCTCAGGCTTGTTGCAGTGCTCCAGAGAAGCTCAGAGCAAGCTGGAAGGACAACACTTCATTTTCCACCTGGGAGACCCTGCAAATTTGTGGATTCAATATTGAGTTCAATAACTTCAGGGCTTTAACTCCCCTATTTCCTAGCCCCAACTCCCACACACCAGGACTTGTGATCATTTGGTCTGCTATTACATACGAGCCATTGTTAGCCACGAATAGCCATTAACAGATAGTCATCCTCCTAGCCAGATTGTTATCCATTGCTTTGTCTGTCCAACTCTTCCTCCCTCTCTTTGGGCTCTATTCCCACCTATCATTCACTCTTTATGCCTCCCCTCCAACCTATCTTCTGCAGTAAAACCAACACTTTCCTAGCTTCCATCAGTCCCAAGGAGGGGTCATGAGATACAAAACATTAATTCTGATTTATCTTCCCAGATGCTGCCAGACCTGCCCCTGTGCTGTGAGGCAGCAGCGCTAACCACGGAGCCACATTGCCACCCATGTTGGGAAGGGGTGATATTGAGGAGAGGGTGATGTTGGGGAGGGGTGCTGTTGGGGGTGATGTTGGGGAGGGGTGATAAGGGGAGTGATGTTGGGGAGAGGGTACTTATTGGAGAAGGAGTTAAGTTGAGAGGGGAAATTGGGGAGGGAGAGTTTGGGATGGGGGATTAATTGGGGAGGGGAGGTTTTGGAGGGGGTTATGTCCAGGAGGGGAGATATTGGGAGGGTGATGTTGGGGAGATAATGTTGGGGAAGGGGGAAGTTGGGGAGAGGGAAGGTTTGAGAAAGGGTTATGTCAGGCAGGGGGGATTAGTTGGGGAGGGGGTGATAAATTGGGATGGGGGGGATTAGTTGGGGAGAGGAGTATGTTGAGGGGAGAGAATAGGGCGGGGTCTGTATTCCAGTTGTTACTGAGACGGATTTTGACCGGTTCTAACTGTAAACAGGCTTTATTTCCTCGCTGCTGTGAAATGATTTATTACTTGAAAATACCACAGAACTAATTAGTATAGTAATTAATTAATACAAATTTGCATATTTGCATGCGCAATTAGTGCAGCCGAGTGATTACTCTGAAATGAGAAGTTTGACTTGTCAGATGTTAGCGTGAACTGGACCGGAAACATCCGAGTCAATGAGGCTTAGAGACAGACTGCGGTCTCGCTGCTTTCCCCGGGATGATTGCGAGCAGCAACAGCCAGTGAAGGGGAACTGGCCCCGCAGCAAGGGCCGGGACTGGCCCAGGCCTGGCATCAACGACAACAGAAGGGAGAGAGAGAGAGAGGGGGGAAATCAAACAGAGAAGACCAAGGAAATAGAGTGAAGGAGAAAAAAAAACATAAGACTAATGAGAAATACCGAGAGAGATAGAATTAGAGATAAGGGAGAGTGAGTGAGTGAAAGAGAGACAGAGAGAAAGAAAAAGAGGCAAAACAGAGAAATCCTGCAAGAATGGGGCGCAGGTACAAGAGAGAACCCAGAATCAGAAACAGGAAGGGAGGGAGGGACAGTGGGAGAGTATGAGCGAGTGTGAGTGAAGGGGTGAATGAAGCAATGAATGAGGGAGGGAGAAAGAGGGAGTGAGTGAGGGAGAGTGTGGGGGAGTGAGGGAGTAAGTGAGGGAGTGAATGAGGGAGGGAGTAAGTGAGGGAGTGAATGAGGGAGTCGGGTGGGAGTGAGAATAGACGAACAGGGAAAGGAAGAGGAATGAGGTAAAACGGGAGAAAGTCCCAGAGGAATAAAATAGAGTGTAAAAGATTGAGGGAGGAAAGCTAAACCAAACAGAAACATGAAACAGAACCACAGTGACGGGGGGTGGCTCCTCGGAAACCGAGACAGAGAATGAGACAAAATGCAATGAGGGCGACTCCGAGCACATTTGGTGCCAGGTTAATGTCCAGTTAGTGCCTGGTTAGTGCCCAGTTAGTGTCTGGTCAGTGCTCGGTTTTGCCTGGTTAGTGCCATTGAATCTTGCTTTGTAACACTTTCCCGCCAGGAATGAATGCTCCCAGTGTTTGCGGTGGGGCTGACCCTCACGATTGCCAATGTTTCTGAGAAGTCTCATTCCCAGTGGGATCCTGAGCAGCTCCAATAACTCGGGGTTAATATTCGGAATAGCAGCGCTGCAGCCTCTGGCCAGTCCGTTTAAGGATGCGCTGAGACTTTGCGAAGTTGCTGATGTTATGTGCCACTGACTGATTCTAAGGAACTAACGGAATTCGAGGATAAAGCGATGTTAAGACCCGTCTGACACCCCATTTTCTTTATTCAGGGGGGCGGCGATTGGACACAGGCAACAGTGATCGAAAAGGTTAAATCTGCTTGGTTATACTTTGGAATCGATCCCAGTCACAATTCACAATTTAATACCGTACATTACACGCCTCCCTCCAATGGCTTCATCTGTGTAGAGGGGCCGCTGAGGGAGGGTCCTTTCTGTTCGCTCAGCAATGGGATCGGAACTCACTCTGGTTTGATCTGTACAGACATTGGCTGCGCTCAGGTGTGACCTGGTCAAAGGAACTGTTTAATCACTGTCTGTTCTAGTAACTACCGGGAACCAGTCACCTTCACATTTCCACCTTCTCCAGTTAGTGCGTTTGAAAACTGAGATAAAGTGACTTTAACACAAACCACAACTGAATAGAAAACAAAAATAGGAATTGCCACGAAAGCTCAGCATGCCGGTCAGCATCTGTGGAGAGAAATCAGAGTTAATGTTCCGGGTCGAGTGGTTCTTCTTCAAAACAGAAAATGCCGGAAATACTCCTCGGACGGAGTTAACGTTTGAGGTCGATGGCCGTTCCCCAGAACAAACCGAGGCTTCAGCAGCAAGACGGCAGCACCAAGCAACCCCAGCAATCAATCGGTACACAGCAGAAACGAATCTCAACACCTCACTCCCTCCGGGAGCTGCTTCATCTCACTGGCTGTTATCAGTATCTCTAGCACAACTGCCCGAAGGAAGAGTGCGATAGAATCGTGTTGAATCACAATCCCACAAATTAAACACAGAAGGAGCAGACTCTGAGTTTTTATTTTATCAAACTCTTCAATGAGATGTAAAAGATTGAGAATTGGATGGGATGATTTTTGGATTTGAATACAAAATGCAGGGAGCAGTAAACCTTCCATTTTTACTTTGCAAATTTAAAAGCCCGGCATTTTGCAAAAGTGTTGTAATTATCTGTCCATTGAAATGCCATTGATTGTGTAAATCCTCGAATTGTTTTTAAAAAAAATTGCTCACGGGGGAGGGGTGGTGAACTAAATTAAGGCATTTCTGTTTTGTAAGCTTTTTTTTAATCTTTGTTTCCGTATCAAAATAAATGATGGTGCGATCCCTAGACCCTCAGTTTGTGGATTCCATTTTGAAAATGAACGGCAGTAAAACTCTTCACGGTTTAAACAAAAATGATGGTTTATTCAAACAAACAGTCACACCTGGGAATAGCCTTTTTGCTTCACTCACAAAAGCGTATAAGGAAGAAAAGGTGGGTTTGGAGAAGAGAAATGAAGAACTTTGTAAATGGATGTTAATTCATGTGCTCTAGAGTCCTGTTAGTCAAAATCCAGTGAAATCCCTTGCTGTTGACTGGTCTGACAAAATTCCCCTTACACAGAAACTTGGATGCAGCCGGATGTAGTTCAAAGTGTAGCAGCATAGGAGACAGGATCATCCAGTACAGAAGCAGCTCTTTGACCCATGGAGTCTGTAGTATGACCATCACCTGTAGAGGTGTTACCTTACACACTCTGGGTCACCTGCAGAGACATATTATCTGACACTCCACTCATACCAGTTGTATGATATTTTATTCTTTTTTGCCCCTGATATCTCCGCAGCATCAAAAATACACAACTACCTCCATTAACTATTCCTGAAGAAGGGCTTATGTCCGAAACGTCGATTCTCCTGCTCCTTTGATGCTGCCTGACCTGCTGCGCTTTTCCAGCAACACATTTTTCAACTACCTCCATTGGTCCTACTTTCGTGTAGATTGGGAATCAGTTCATTCTTCAGAGCAAATTCAGGATTCGTCCTGGAACACAGCTTTCATGTGATGTTGAGATTGGTGTTAGCCAGTGGAGCTGCTTGTTGCCTGATCTTGTACTTTTTTAGGTGAGGTCTCGGGATACAGTTCAGAGTTGTATAAATAAACCTTTCTTTTTAAGTTTTTAAACATGTCGCAGGGTTCCTGAAAGGAGCGATTCAGTTTAACCAAGTTGTTTTGATGTCTCTCATAAAAATGGAGATAACCATGGAGCTGTTAATGCCACTTCAGACATAATAAGTTTAGATGATTTCCTTCATTCTTGACCAGCTGGATTGGGTACATTGTTAATTCTTTGTATGGGATTTACTGCAATGTGCATACAAAAGATAGATGTAGCATTATTGAGAGATGGTGAGTTACCATTTGTCTTGAAATTTGCTGAAACTTTCAGGAAATAAGCACCTTGGGGATCTCTCTTCCTGTTCCGTGCACATACACTATGTCATGTTATTTATTTTATATGTGTTTATCATAACAACTCGGCACCTGCTACCACAATTAGGTTTTAATTAAATTATTTTTCATCATCACCAACACAAACACCATCACCAACACCAACACCATCACCAGCACAATCACCATCACTGGCACCAACACCATCACTGACACCAACACCATCACTAACACAAACACCATCACCAGCACAAACACCATCACCAACACAAACACCATCACCAGCACAAACACCATCACTGACACCAACACCATCACCAGCATAAACACCATCACTGACACCAACACAATCACTGACACCAACACCATCACCAGCACAAACACCATCACCAACACAAACACCATCACTGACACCAACACCATCGCCAACACAAACACCATCACCAGCACAAACACCATCACTGACACCAACACTATCACTGACACCAACACCATCACCAACACAAACACCATCACCAGCACAAACACCATCACCAACACAAACGCCATCACCAGCACAAACACCATCACTGAAACCAACACCATCACTGACACCAACACCATCACTGACACCAACACCATCACCAACACAAACACCATCACTGACACAAACACCATCACCAACACAAACACCATCACTGACACCAACACCATCACAAACACCATCACCAACACAAACACCATCACCAACACAAACACCATCACTGACACCAACACCATCACCAACACAAACACCATCACTGACACAAACACCATCACCAACACAAACACCATCACCAGCACAAACACCATCACTGACACCAACACCATCACCAACACAAACACCATCACCAACACAAACACCATCACTGACACAAACACCATCACCAACACAAATACCATCACTGACACCAACACAAACACTATCACTGACACCAACACCATTACCAGCATAAACACCATCACTGACACAAACACCATCACCAACACAAACACCGTCACTGACACCAACACAAACACTATCACTGACACCAACACCATTACCAGCATAAACACCATCACTGACACAAACACCATCACCAACACAAACACCATCACCAACACAAACACCATCACTGACACCAACACCATCACTGACACCAACACCATCACAGACACAAACACCATCACTGACACCAACACCATCACAGACACAAACACCATCCCCGACACCAACACCATCACCGACACAAACACCATCACCAACACAAACACCATCACTGACACAAATACCATCACCAGCACAAACACCATCACCAGCACAAACACCATCACTGACACCAACCCTATCCCCGACACCAACACCATCACTGACACAAACACCATCACTGACACAAACACCATCACTGACACAAACACCATCACCAGCACAAACACCATCACCAGCACAAACACCATCACCGACACAAACACCATCACCAACACAAACACCATCACCAGCACAAACACCATCACCAATACAAACACCATCACCGACACCAACACAAACACCATCACCAACACCATCACTGACACCAACACCATCACCAACACAAACACGATCACTGACACAAACACCATCACTGACACCAATACCATCACCAACACAAACACCATCACCAGCACAAACACCATCACCAATACAAACACCATCACCGACACCAACACAAACACCATCACCAACACCATCACTGACACCAACACCATCACCAACACAAACACGATCACTGACACAAACACCATCACCGACACCAATACCATCACCAACACAAACACCATCACCAGCACAAACATAAACACCAACACCGACCCCGACATCATCCTCAGCACCAACTCCAATGCCATCACCAACACCAATACCATCACTGTCACCAATGCCATCATCATCAACAGTACCATCACCAACATTGACACCAATACCAACACCATCAACAGTTCCATCACAAACACCGTCACCATCAATAAATGCCATCACCAACACCGTCATGACCACCTGTAGAGGTGTTATCTTTCACACCATATACCATTCTTGGTCACATGCAGCGATGTATTATCTAACACTCCACTCATTTCAGCTGTATGATATTTTATTCTCTTTGCCCTTGGATCTGCCTTTAAACTCTGTGTCTGTGTGCCCTCCTCTCTGTCTGCACATGATGAAGGGGATGTGCTCCAAAAGCTTGTGTGATTTCAAATGAACTTGTTGGACTATAACCTGGTATCATGTGACTTCTGACCATCACCATAACCATCACCATCACCAACAGGCCAATAAGAAAACCCAACAACAAAATCCAAAAACAACATTCTAACATCCCATTATCTCAACACCAACATCAATTCCCGAATTCCAAATTTTACTCAAAATTGGGAAGCGGTTTCCAAAGTTCTGAAGAAAGGTTACTAGACTTGAAATGTTAACACTGTTTCTCACACCACCAATGCTGCTGGACCTGCTGGTTTTCTCCAGTACTTTTTGATTTTGCTTTGGTTTTGGAGGCAGCAAATTTGGTGGTGGTTTTGTTAACCTGTCACCATAATATGCATTTTATTGCTATTACTCAGGAATTGTGATTTCAGTGCACAGGAACTACAAAATATTTCAATTTGCTCACTGCTCCTGACGCACATAAAATGCAATAACAGAAAGGAGATGACAACAGTCATTTGGTAGGACAGAACTTGAATATTGCTGAAAAAAATACCCATTTTGTTGAAGCTCTTTGTCTTGCCCTCCTCAGAACAGTTCAAAAGCCGACCAGTTCAAGGGAAAACCAACATTTATACTGCAGGTGAATCGAACGCTGATTGATTGGCAAGTAGACAATGCGTAGTAGAGGTGTTGACATGTAGTGTGTACAAATTGCTGTTGATTGACAGTTAACTTCTGGTCTTTATTTCAATTTTAAATCAGACAGGTTGGTGGATTAGTCAGGACATTGTCCTGAGAAAAGGACCAGCAAATGACTCACCTATTTTGTTGAGTTGAAACAGTTGCAGTATGCATGTACATGTTCTTTCTGTCTGCAAAGAATAGGACACAGTACATTCATGTCTGTATTTTCCACTATATGCAAGTGCATCATACTGTGAGCCAAATTGACACTCCTAAATTGGCTGTCAGTGTAATTCTTCACATACTCAGGAGAATCACATCTATTATTGGCCCTTTTTTCTGCATTTTACAAACACAGGCCTGGTTGGTATACTCTTGCTAGTTGTGAACACACAAAAGGATATACTGTTTGATACACTGTTTGGGACATACAATCGACATTCCTGGCAGCACATTAGTACTGAAATTCATATACTCTGTTCTTTGCAGACAAAAATAATATGTGCACCACTTTTAACTCAGAAAATGGGTGACAGCCTTTTGCTGGTTCATTTTTCAATGACCAAATCTAGTCATCTAATCTGGATTAAAATTTAAATAAATCTGGCAGTTAACTGTCAAAGCAACTCTCTATGGCACTGCCTCTACCAATAACAACCCACTGGTCAGCCAATCTGCACTCTCCTCTGACACAGTATAATTCTTGTCTTTTCCCCTTTACATTGCTGTTTCTTATGAATTATAGTGAGCAATCAAGTCAGAAATATTTGTATCATCTTTAAACACTGGTAAAGTTTTGGAGGACTGGAAGGCAGCTAGTGTGCCATTGTTTAAGAAAGGCGATAGACCTGTGGGTCTGTCATCATTGGTAAGTTGTTGGAGGTGATTCTGAAAGATTGGATTTACATGCATTTGGAGAAGTATAGACTGATTACAATAGTCAGCATGGTTTTGTGTGAGGAAAATCATGTCTCACAAACTTGATCGAGTTTTTTAAGAAAGAAACCAAAAAGATTGATGAGGGCAGAGTGACAGACACTGTTTACTTGGACTTTAGTAAAGCCTTTGACAAGATTCCACATGGTAGACAATTAGTAAAGTTAGATCTCATGGAGTTCAGGTTAAGTTTGCCAATTAAATACAAAATTGGGTTAATAGTAGATGGAGTTCATTGGATTGAAGGCCTGTGACCAGTGATGTTCCACAGGGATTGGTACTTGCTCCACTTTTGCTTGTCATTTATAGAAATGATTTGGAAGACAGGAGAGGAGGCATCATTAGTAAGTTTGCAGATGACACCAAAATTGGTAGCATGTGGACAATGAAGAAGATTATCTAAGATTACAAAGAGAACTTGATCAATTGGGTCAATGAGCTGAGGAGTTTAATTTGGATAAATGTGAGATTTTGTATTTTGGTAATATAAGCAAGGGCAGGACTTATACAATTAATGTTCAGGCTCTGGGTATTGTTGTAGAAGAGAGACATAGGAGTTCAAGCACAATCTTCTTTGAAATTTGTGTCATAGGTAGACATGGTGTCCAGAAGGCATTTAGCACACAACATCATTGTTCATACCATTGAGTATAGGAGTTTGGGATATCATGTTGAGGTTGTGCAGAATGTTGGTGAGGTCTCTTCTAGAGTACTGTGGATGGCTCTGGTTGCCCTGTTATAGGAAGGATATTATTAAACTGGAAAGGGTTCAGAAAAGATTTACCAGGATGTTGCTGGGAACAGAAGGTTTGAATTGTAAAAATAGACAGGAAAGGTTGGGACTTTTTTCACTGGAGTGTCGGAGGTTGAGGGGTGACCTCATTAAGGTTTATAAAATCATGAGCAATATAAAGTGAATGGTCTTACCCCTAGAGTGGAGAAGTTCAAAATTCGAGGCTATATTTTTAAGCTGAGAAGTGAAATATTTTTAAAAGATATGAGGGACAACTTTTTACAAAGACAATGGTTCATGTATGAAATGAACTGCCAGAGAAAGTTGTGGATGTGAATAAAGTTACAACATTTAAAAGACATTTGGATAAGTTCATGAAAAGAAAGATTTGGAGGGATATGGACCAAGTACAGGCAAGCAGGACTAGTTTGGTGTGTGAACTGGTGGACTGAAAGGTCTGTTTCCATGCTGTACATCTTTTTTTTAGATTCCCTACAGCGCGGAAACAGACCCTTCGGCCCAACGAGTCCACACCGACCCTCCGAAGAGTAACCCACCCAGACCCATTTCCCTCTGACTAATCTACCTCACACTATGGCCAATTTAGCATGGCCAATTCACCTGACCCGCACATCTTTGTGACTGTGGGAGGAAACCGGAGCACCCAGAGGAAACCCACGCAGACACTGGGAGAATGTGCAAACTCCACACAGACAGTCGCCCGAGGCTAGGATCGAACCTGGGCCTCTCGTGCTCTGAGGCAGCAATGCTGACCACTGAGCCGCCCCTCTATAACTCGATGAGTGTAGTAATACCGGAAAGGGAATGGAGGGAGAGGTGAGCACGGAAATTTAATTAAGGCTGTAGTATAAAATGCGAGCTAGCAGCTGGGCTGAAGATCTCCAGAAGGTATGGTGTTCAATTCCATTGGCCGCAGAGCCCCGTTCCCCGCCACCTGCCCACATCCCGTAGTGAGGAAAGTGAGGACTGCAGATGTTGGAGATCAGAGCTGAAAATGTGTTGCTGGAAAAGCGCAGCAGGTCAGGCAGCATCCAAGGAACAGGAGAATCAACGTTTCGGGCATGAGCCTTTCTTCAGGAAAGAAGAAGGGCACATGCCCGAAACGTCGATTATCCTGCTCCTGGGATGCTGCCTGACCTGCTGTGCTTTTCCAGCAACACACTTTCAGGTCTACATCCCGTAGTGGCTAATTGAACGCAGTGGAGAGTGGGTTATCCTCAGCTCCTTAGATCAAACCTCGGCCCCTCTGCACTTTCCCTGTGAGCACCTCGCCAATTTGTCTGGAAGTGCATCGAATATTCCCGCGGAGCTCCTGCAGCTTCTAATCGCACCCCCCACACCCCACCTTCCGCCGCCCACAATCAGCTGGGCACCGTCTGGGCAGTGACTGGGCACCGTCTGGGTACTGACTGGGCACCGTCTGGGCAGTGACTGGGCACCGCCTGGGTACTGACTGGGCACCGTCTGGGCAGTGACTGGGCACCGCCTGGGTACTGACTGGGCACCGTCTGGGCAGTGACTGGGCACCGCCTGGGTACTGACTGGGCACCGTCTGGGCAGTGACTGGGCACCGCCTGGGTACTGACTGGGCACCGTCTGGGCAGTGACTGGGCACCGCCTGGGTACTGACTGGGCACCGTCTGGGCAGTGACTGGGCACCGCCTGGGTACTGACTGGGCACCGTCTGGGCAGTGACTGGGCACCGCCTGGGTACTGACTGGGCACCGTCTGGGCAGTGACTGGGCACCGCCTGGGTACTGACTGGGCACCGTCTGGGCAGTGACTGGGCACCGCCTGGGTACTGACTGGGCACTGAGAGCTGCCGGTTAACGGGAGAGGCTGGAATGCCATTCATCAAAGGTAGATTCGTGAAGTGACAGCGCATGGCCTGAGCGCAGACACTCGGCAAGGTCTCATCCGCCAGGGAACTTTCCTCAAGCCCACTCTGTACCCTCCCAGTGCCCCCCCGCCCAGAAAGCAGCGCCGTTTGAGATGCAGCGCTGAATTGAACGGAAGCTGCTCAAAACCACATCGCTGATATTTTGCCGATTGTTGGTTTTATTTACCGAGAGAAATTGCTGTGATTTGGCGCTTCCCGTTTTACACTGAGGAATGTTTTTGTACATTCTGCTCTCCTCTCGCTCACAAACATTTCCGCAAACTTCCCCTTACAGCATGGGACAGATTCTCCCTTTCAGACTTTCCACTTCATTACATTCTCATTTCTCCCTCTTGGTGATTAGACCTCAGGCCGCTCATTTGCTGCAGGTCTCGGTATCCCATTGGTTGACTCTGTCCACCAATCGCCGTCCTCGTTACGCTTCCCATTTCCCTGTCCCTCCCACTCTCCATCTTTTTCACCATCTCCCTGCCTCTCCCCCTCCTGCCTCTCCCCCTCCTGTCTCACCCACTCTCTCTTCCTCTCTCTATATCACTCTTCCCTTGTCTATCTCTCCCTCCCACTCTATCTCCATCTCCCCATTCTCACACTGCCTCCCTGTATCTATCTCTGTCTCCCTCCCTCTATAACTCCATCCCTGCCTCCCGAGAGGGTTCGTGCCAGTTTAACTGTAATTACAATTTCACCTCGTGTTTATTTTGAAAATGCTCACCGCGGCGGGGTTTCTTTGCTCTGATCTGCTGTAATCCGGATTATCTGGATCTCTGATAATCTGGCTCACATTATTGAAAAGTTATTTTCAGTCCGAGCTCCGGCTTTATTGTCTCAGAGTGATTTCAGGTTCCAGTTGATCCGCTTCCCAGGAATCGGAAGCCGATCCGTTCCGTTTCCAAATGAGATTGATTTGAATTACCTGCATTCCTCCACTTCCGAGTCTCTCTCTTTCTAAAGCGGTTTGTTTCATACAGTGCGCCCGGGTCGCCGTGACATGTTTGCAGACGGAGCCAGGAACTCGGCAGGTGGACAGAGAAAGGGGGAGGGGGAGGGGGAGGGGGTGGGGGTGGGGGTCAGGAAGGTCTGAGCCCCTGGAACCATTCCAGGCCATCGCTATCACAGCCCACCCCATCCCCCCCTCAGGAGACAGCGGCAGGAGAGGAGGAGCTCTGGTGGTGCAGTGGCTGTGTCCCTATCTCTGAACCAGAAGGTCCAGGTTCAAATGGCCCTCTATCCCGGGGGTGTGCTGTCACATGTCCCACTAGGCTGTTAAAACAATTAGCAGCTACAGGACCAGAGAGAATTTCCTGAAAGCGAACACATACCTCTGGACGCAAAGTGCGGAATTTCTTGCGATAGTTTACTAGCTTTATATAAATTGTGGTGCCTTGCGGCTCTTCCTAAAGAGAATGTCTGTGAGTGTTTAGATTTCCACCATAACATAAATAAGGGTAAGTCATGATCACAGAATCACTGGAATGTTACAGCCTGTCCTGCTGGACCTGGCTGTACGCGTTTTCACTAGTGCCATTTTCCTACCTTTCTCCATGCTCCTAGACGTTGTTTCTATTTAAATCATCATCCAATGTCCCTCTTGAATGCTTCAGTTGAACCTGTCTCCACTACATTTCCAGGCAGTGCATTCTACACCCTAACTACTCACTGTGTGAAAACATTTTCTTCACTTTACATTTGTTTCTTTTGCAAAACATTTTAACTCTGTCCTTTGATTCTTCGTCCTTTTCCGAGTGGATACACTTCCTCTCTATTCACTCTGTTCAGACCTCTCATGATTTTGAAATCGAACTGCCTCTTAACTTTCTCCTCTCTCGGGGGAAATTACCCCCAATGTAGTCTCATAAATTAAATGGTTCAGCCCTGGAACCATTCCCTTAAATCTCTTCTGCACTCTTTTCAAATCATTGACATCCTTACAATAATGTACATCCAGAACTCTCCACAATACTCCAACTGAAGCCTAAGTAACAAAGCTTGGAATGCTGTTTATTAACAGCTGTCTCTACCTGTCCCGAACCTTTAATGAAACCCAAGTTCCTCTGCTCCTGTATGCCCTTTAGAACAGTACCCTTTATTTTTATCAAACAAAGAACTACAGATGCTGAAAATTTGAAACAAAAACAGAAATTGCTGGAGAAACTCAACAGGTCTGACAGCATCCGTTGAGAAAGAAAGCAGAGTTAATGTTTCAAGTCCAGTGATGCTTCTTCACAATTTAGTAGAGTGGGCTTGATGGGGTGAATGGTCCACTCCTGCTATTTTCTCTGTTGATAAGTAATAGCATGCTCTGACTTGTTGGGATAAATACAGCTCCAACAACACTCAAGAAGCTCAACACCATGCAGGACAAAGTAACCCACTTCGTCATTGGCATCATTTTCACAACCATCTACTTTCCCTCCATCACCAAGGTTCAGTAGCAGCAATGTGTATCAGCTACATTATGCTGCAGAAATTCAATAAGGCCCCTTACAAACCTGCAACAACTTTTATCTGAAAGGATAAGAAGGATAAGATCAGCAGCTACATGGGAACACCACCAACTGCAAGTTCCCCTTCCAACCACTCACTATCCTGACTTAGAAATATCCCATTGTTCTTTCTGTGTTGCTGTGTCAAAATCCTGGAACTCCCTCCCTGATGGTAATGTGAATCTACCTACAGCACCTGGACTACAATAGTTGAAGAAAGCAGCTTTGTGTCAATGTTTCCTCTCGGCTGTATGGTCACCACTCGGAGGGTCCATGCAGTGGTGTCTGGACAAATTGGCTCCTGGTTCTAAAAGATCCTTCTGTGCACTGACCTGAGAGGGTCTCTCAACATCAGGAAAAGTTAGAGGAAGGAAGCTCACTACCATCTTCTCAAGCATAATGAGTATCAGGTAATAAATGCAGTCCCAAACAGTGAATCACATTCCTTGAATTGAATTTAAAAAAGCAAGCATATTTTTCAGGAGATAGAAACTGGAAGTCAACGAACCAAAGTTGTAAAGTGCAATGAAATTCCAACTCAGAAATTGGCCATTCAGCCCAACTGCTCTGTGTTAGTGTCCAAATAAACCTCCTCACTCCCTCTCTTCATCTCACCCTATCAGCATCTACTTATATTCCTCGCTGCATTGTACAATTTGATTCTCCTTGAATGTTATTCACCTCAACCACATGCTGTGGGAGCATCATCCACATCCTGCACAATCTCTGGACAAAGAAGTTGCTTTAAATTTCCTATCAGGTTTCATGGTTACTTTTTTTATATCGATAGCCTCAGCTGTTCCCTACAATTGGAATGAAGCGTTGCATGGTGTTTCCTAGAAACAGTGGGAATCTCACCCCCATATTGGACAGCCAGCAAGAGATCAGCATCACCTCTCTTAGAGTAATATTGAATGCCAGTCAGGATGGTTGTTGGCATTTCCCAGGTTCAAAGTGCCCAAGGGTGAAGGCCCCAGATGCTGAGAGTTAGAGACAGAGGCTCCCAGCTCTGATGTCCAACAATGCCACTAGGGAGGCAGTAGCTGTGATGAGTACTGGCATTATCAATGGACCTCGGCCCATGCTGGTAGGAGGAGGGAGTTCATGGGACGGGGCTGGGTTGATGAGAGGGTGGTCAGGGGGACGGGGTTAATGTGGGAGGGAGTGATTCAGGAAGAGCTCATGGGGAGGGGTTAGGGTTGGCTTTCAGCAAACCTCTCAACTAAGACCCCCATTTGTTGAGGACGGGGCAATAATGCCAACCATGAGCCTTTCTACCATAGAATAAATTGAAGTGGAGCCACCAAATAACCATCCACTCTCTGATTAAATGCCTCAATGACACCAAACTCTCTATCGAGGAAGGCATTAAATTCTGTATATCTTCTCCATATCTCAGCACAAATGTAATTCAGTTCATTTCAAAGTTGCACATGTGATTTATTTTGGTTTGCATTTTATTTTATTTATGGTTTAACAATCTACCTTGGAATTTGAAAGTAGAAATTGAAGGCTGGAGTTGTCTGCACATGTGCTGGAAGAGAGACCTGAAACTCAAGAAGAATGTTACAGAGAGTCGGGTCCCATGTCAAACAACAGAACAAAGAACATTACAGCACAGGAACAGGCCCTTCAGCCCTCCAAGCCTGCGCTGATCTATATACTCTACTTAAACCTGCCACTTATTTTCTAAGGATCTTTGCTCCCTGCCCATTCCTGTATCGGTCTAGATACATCTTAAATGATGCTATCATTCCTGCTCCTACCCCCTCCGCTGGCAATGTATTCCAGGTCAGACAGCATCAAAGGAGCAGGAGAATCGATGTTTCGGGCATAAGCCCTTCTTCAGGAATTCCTGAAGAAGGGCTTATGCCCGAAACATCAATTCTCCTGCTCCTTTGGTGCTGCCTGACCTGCTGCGCTTTTCCAGCAACACATTTTTCAGCTCTGATCTACAACATCTGCAGTCCTCACTTTCTCCTAATGTATTCCAGGTACCCACCACTCTCTGCATGAAGAACTTTCCATACATATCTCCCCTAAACTTTTCCAAAACTCTCTTTGACCTGCCAACTCTTGTACTCAATACCCTGTCCGATGAAGGAAAGCATTCCATATGCCTTCTTGACCACTTTACTGACCTGTGTTACTACTTTCAGGGATCAATGGACCTGAACACTCAGATCTCTCTGTACATCAGTTTCACCCAGAACTTTTCTATTTACTGTATAGTTTCCTTTAGAATTGCATTTTCCAAAATGCATCACCTTGCATTTGTCTGGACTGAACTCCATCTGCCATTTCACTGCCCAACTCTCCAATCTACCTATATTCTACTGTATTCTCTGACAGTCCCTTTCACTATCTGCTACTCCGCCAATCTTAGTGTCATCTGCAAACTTGCTAATGAGGCAAACTACACCTTCCTCCAGATCATTTATGTATATCGCAAACAACAGTGATCCCAGCACGGATCCCTGTGGAACACCAGTGGTCACAGGCCTCCATTTTGAGAAGCTCCCTTTCACTACTACTCTCTGTCTGCTGTTGCCCAACCAGTTCTCTATCCATTAGATGAGAACACCCTGCATCCCATGTGACTTCATCTACTTCATCAGCCTACCATGGTGAACCTTATCAAATGCCTTACTAAAGTTCATGTATATCTCTTATCTACATCCCTTCCCTCATCAATCAACTTTGTCACCTCTTCAAAGAATTCTATTTGCTTTGTAAGACATGACCTTCCTTGCCTAAAACCATGCTGCCTATCACTGATAAGCCCATTTTCTTCCAAATGGGTATATATCCTATCCTTTAGTATCTTCTCCAGTAGTTTACCTGGATTATCCCTGCTACCCTTCTTAAACAAGGGGAAAACATTAGCAATTCTCCAGTCCTCTGGGGCCTCCCCATTTTCAAAGATGCTGCAAAGATATCTGTTAAAGCCAAGCTATTTCCTCTCTCTCTTCCCTTAGTAACCTGGGATAGATCCCATTCGGACCTGGGGACTTATCCACTTTAATACCTTTGAGAATACCCAACACTTCCTCTCTCCCTATGCTGACTTGACCTAGAGTAATCAAAGATTCTATCCCTAACCTCAACATCCACCATGTCCCTTTCCTTGGTAAATACTGATGCAAAGTACTCATTAAGAATCTCACCCATTTTTTCTGACTCCACGTATAGCTTTCCTCCTTTGTCCTTGAGTAGGCCAACCCTTTCTCTAGTTACCCTCTTGCTCCTTATATATGAATAAAAGGCTTTGGGATTTTCCTTAACATTGTTTGCTAAAGATATTTCATGACTCCTTTTAGCCCTCTTAATTGCTCATTTCAGATTGGTCCTGCATCTCCGATATTCTTCCAAAGCTTTGTCTGTCTTCAGTCGCCTAAACCTTATGTACGCATCCATTTTCCTTTTAGCTTGTCTCACAATTTTACCTGTCATCCATGGTTCCCTAATCCCGTCATTTCTCTCCCTCATTTTCACAAGAACATATCTCTCCTGAACTCTAATCAACCTCTCTTTAAAAGCCTCTCATATATCGAATGTGGATTTCCCTTCAAACAGCTGCTCCCATTCTACATTCCCCAGCTCCTGCCAAATTTTGGTATAGTTGGCCTTCCTCCAATTTAGCACTCTTCCTTTATGACCACTCTCATCTTTGTCCATTAGTATTCTAAAACTAACGGAATTGTGATCGCTCTTCCCAAAGTAATGCCCCACTGAAATTTCAACATCCTGGCCGGGCTCATTTCCTAACACCAGGTCCAGTATGGCTCTTCCTTGGGTTACACTATTTACATACTGCTCTATAAAACCCTCCTGGATGTTCCTTACAAATTCTGTTCCATCCAGACCTCTAACACTAAGTGAATCCCAGTCAATGTTGGGAAAATTAAAATCTCCTATCACCACCTCCCTGTTGCTCCTTCATCTTTCTATGGTCTCTCTACATATTTGTACCTCTATCTCACGTTTGCTGTTGGGGGGCCTGTACTACAATCCCTACATTCTTACCACACCCTTCCTATTTCTGAGCTCTGCCCATATTGTCTCACTACTCGAGTCCTCCACAGTGCCCTCCTTCAGCACAGCGGTGATATCCTCTTTGACCAGTAATGCAACTCCTTCACCCCTTTTACCTCCCTTGTTATGCCTGAAGCATCATTATCCTGGGATATTTAGTTGCCAACCATGCCTTTCCCTCAAATCTCAGTAATAGCAATAACATCATACTCTCAGGTACTTATCCAAGCCCTGAGTTCATCTGCCTTACCTACTATGCTTCTTGCATAAAAACAGATGCACCTCAGACCACAAGTCCCTCTGCATTCATTCTCTCCTTCCTGCCTACTCTTCCCCTTAGTCACGCTGACTTCATTATCTAGTTCCTTACAAGTCATTGTGGGAAATTGGCTTCATACCAGGCAAGATGTCACCAAGTCTGTCAATAGATTTGATGAGGGGGAGGGGTTCCTCAGCTGAATCTGTGAGTTTGCGGAAAGTGCTGGTGATGATCTAACAAAATGGAGCAGAACAGAACTGGATAGTGCAAGATGGGCACTGAAGGGAATGAAACGAAGAATGCATCAAAAACTACAAGAGGGATGAAAGAGGATTAGATAGATATTGAAGCATGGTCATAATCACATAAAATGTCATGGCTCAGTTGATCAAGGGAGTTTTAGATGCTGTGGGACAGGTGGAGGTTGCTTCAATACATTAGGAGCTTTGGTAAAAATGGTTACAGAAAGAGGAGCTGTCAATACTGTCTCTAATTTAGAAACTAAGCAGTGGCTAATTGTGATGTGGGAAGCAGGGTCATGATGCTAATTTGGAAACATTTAAAAATCACACAACACCAGGTTATAGTCCAACAGGGGGATGTCAGCTTGGGAGGCAGAAGGGGGTATTGGTCAGTCAGGAGTTTAGTGAAGTAAGGGAACAAGAGGTGTGTCTCACGTAAGAGATCAATTTGTAGAGGTAGGGACAGATGGGACAGGCACCGGAGAATAGTTCAAACTTAGTATAAGAATCCAAACACAATTTGAAACAAACGGCGAATGAATTGATTAGGATAGAGGTTAAGTATCTGCATCAAAATAATGAGTAGAATTTCCATGGAATTTTCCTGCTTTTGTGACATCTGCTCTTTCTGTGGCTTCTCCAGTTGGATAAGAGAATCCACACAAAAACTCCACTGAATAAAAACAGGAACAACTTCAGCAGTGACCATTGCTCTAAGTTCAATTAATACTTTTGAAAAATGACAGAAATGGCTATACTTTGTTACTTGTGCTGCCCTGTTGCTGTGTATGAGATGATTGATTGATAGAATCCTATGGAAATTTCAAACGCTGTTTGTCCCTGTGATATTTTCCTTCTTTCTTCCCTCAGCTTCTGTGTGTGAATTTATCTCAAAGGCTTCAATCTTCATCTCAGCTTCCCTTTCCCCTCCTCCTCTGAATTCACTGTCATCCTGTCCTTTCTAAATCTCTCTTTCCATGTTACGAGCTACCTCATTGATCTTGCTTATTGTGGACTATGTACCCTAGAGTTTTAGTCACTGATGAAACCATTCTCGTCTAATTTAACCTTCAGTATGAACCTTGGAGAAACAAGCCAATATCTCTATACTACTTAATTCATTCTAATAAATTAGTTGTAGGTCACAAAGGGGCAAAGGATAATGTTAAATGACAACCATCACAGTCACAAAAAAAAAGTCATTCCTGATTTGGTCTCAAGAAACTTGAGACTATTTCCAGTATGAAATCTAGAGTTTATAAGCTAAAGATAGAGCGTGTAAGGGAATTACAAAGTTGACAAGAATTACAAATCAATACAGGGATTTCAGGGAAAATGCATTACTTATAAGGTAAGAATATGTTTACAAGATAAATGCAAGGTCTATGAGGCAAAATCGGTGTTTAAGTTTGAGTTTGATTTATTGTTGTCACATGTACTGAAATACAGTGAAAGGTGTTGTTTTGCATGCTATACTGACAGATCAAACCAAAACAAAACGCATCAGGTAGGACAACAGAATGCAGAATACAGTGTTATAGCCGCAGAGAAGGTGCAGAGGGAGAGATCAACATTAATATTTGAGATGTCCGTTCAAATGTCTGATAACAGCAAGGAAGAAACTGTTCTTGAATCTGTTCATACATGTATTCTAACTTGTATATCTTTTGCCCGATGGAAGAGGGTGGAAGAGAGTATCACCAGCATGGGAGGGATCTTTGATTATGTTGGTTGCTTTCCCAAGGCAGCAGGGTGTATAGATGGAGTCAATAAATGGAAGGCTGGTTTGCATGATGGACTGGGCTGTGTTCATAGCTCTCTGTAGTTTCTTCTGATCTTGCAAAGAGCAGCTACCTAGCTACAATGTAATGCATCCAGATGGGATGTTTTCTCTTGTGCATCTATATAAATTGGTCAGAGTCCTTGTGAGCATGCTGAATTTCCTTAGCCATTGGAGGAAGTAGAGATGTTGTTGTACTTTCTTAACCATTGTGTCAACACGGGTGGACCAGGACAGATTGTTGGTGATCATTACTATCAGGAACTTGATGCTCTTGTTTGTTCTTGTATTACATCCTTCTTCTTTTATTCAATACCTTACCCAATTAAGTTAACCATCCCTTATTCTTTACCATCTTATTATCTAGCAAAAGACATACCTACATGGGTGGCAGTCCAGAGAAAGTTATTTAATTATTATGAAATTTGAAAGGACAGTCTTATGAGGACAGGTTGAGTGGATTGGGTCTGTACTTGTTGGAATGTAGAATAATGAGAGGTGATCTTATTAAATATGCAAGATCCTTTGGGGGGGAGAGGGGAGGGGGTTGACAGGGATCAACACAGAAAGTTGTTTCCCCTTGTCAGTAAGTCCAGGATCAGAAAGCGTTATCTCTAATTAAGGGGTTGCACATTTAAAACTGAACTGAGGAGGAATTTCTTCTCTCAGAGTGTAGTGAATCTGTGGACATATTTACCATAGAGGGCTGTCGAGGTTGGGTCATTGAGTACAGTATATTCAAAGCTGAGATAAATTTTTAATCAGTAAGGGAATAATGGGTTATGGGGAAAAGGCAGCAAAGTGGAGTTAAAGCTATGATTTCATTGAATGGTAGAACAGACTTGATGGACTGAATGGCTCCTACATTTCATGATCTTCTGGTCTTATTTATTCTGCCACCTTCAGGAACTGTGGATGTGTGCTTCAAGCTCTCTCACTTCCTCTACCTCTCTCAATACACTCCCATTTACTGTGTAGTCCCGTGTTTTATTTGGCCCTGCTCAAATACATCGCTCCACATTTCTCATGCTTAATTCCATTTGCCTCTTTTTTACCACCTTGAGCAAACCAATGATATTATGCTGCCGTCAACAACCATCCTGTTCACCATAAGGCAAACAGCCAGTTTTTATATCTTCTTCAAATTTCCCAACCAGACCTTCCACATTTAACTCTAAGATATTATTATATATACCACAAACAGCAAGGGACCCAAAGACCTGTGGACACCACTGGAAGTTGTAAAAACATCTATTGACAAATACTATTTGTTTCCTGAAGCTGAGCCAATCAGGAATCCAACTCACAACATTCCCTCTATCCAATGAGTTTTACTTTTCTGAACAGTCTGGCATGTGTTGCAAGGTAATTCAGTTAACTACCTCACAGTACCAGGAACCCAGGTTAAGTTCCAGCCTTGATGGCTGCCTATGTGGAATTTGCTCATTCTCCCCATGCAGGAGTGGGTTTCCTCCAGGTGCTCTGGTTTCTTCCCACAGTTCAAAGACGTGCAGATTAGATGCTTTGACCATACTAAAAAATTACCCTATAGGGTCCAAGAATGTGCAAATCAGGTGGGATGGCCATGGTTTAAAAAAAACCATGCGGGCTTACAGGGGAGAGTGGGTCTGAGTGGAATGTTGTTTGGAAGGATGGTGTGGAATAGATGGACTGAATGACCTGATTCCACACTATAGGGTTCTATGACTCTATGAGGAATATTGTCAAAGTCTTTCTAAAATCTACATAAACGATATCCACTACTCCAACCTCAATAATGCTCCTTGTTGTTTCCTCAATCATTTCCAATCATTTAGTTCATTAAGTATATAGTTCAATATTTATTTGACACGGTGGCACAGTGGTTAGCACTGCTGCCTCACAGCGCCAGAGACCTGGGTTCAATTCCCACCTCAGGCGTCTGTCTGTGTGGAGTTTGCACATTCTCCCCGTGTCTGCGTGGGTTTCCTCCGGGTGCTCCGGTTTCCTCCCACAGTCCAAAGATGTGCAGGTCAGGTGAATTGGCCAATCTAAATTGCCCGTAGTGTTAGGTAAGGGGTAAATGTAGGGGTATGGGTGGGTTGCGCTTCGGCGGGGCGGTGTGGACTTGTTGGGCCGAAGGGCCTGTTTCCACACTGTAAGTAATCTAATCTAATCTAAAACTGTGTTGACTAACATAGATTAACCTGAACCTTTTTAAGAAACAGTTTGTCCTGTGTCTCAAAATTAATTCCAATAATTTGCCCATCACTAAAGTCAGAATTCCCAGCCTATAATTATTTGGTTGATGCCTTACAACTTTTTAAATAGTGATACAGTCCCTTGGCACACCACCTGTATCTAGTGAGGGTTTGAAAATAACCCCCAGAGCATCTGCTGTTTCCTTTAAGGTTTCCTCTAACAACCTTGGATACCATTAATGTGGCTCCAGTAATTTATCCACCTTCAAGGAGGTCAGTCCCTCCTGGAAGGAAAGAAAATAATGTAAATGTTGATATTGGCAGTATCTGAAGGTTATCCCACAGCTAGTGAGTAGAAAGATCAGGTACAAGTCAAAAATAAAACAGTTAAGTTGTTCTTGTTCAGTATTAGGACAAGATATTATACACTCAATATAACAGACACATAATAAATAGAACACCAATTAAATGCTTTTGTATTTGATTGTACAATAAACAGACAGTAATTCAGTCAGCAGTGGACATAGAATGTAGAATGTGTTCTGGATAAATGTAACAAAGAAAAGTCCTGTGGGTAAAGAGGTAATTTGTTATATACATAGAAAACCGGCATAAATGGGAGAAATACTGATCACATTACTTCAATATCACATTGATAACTTCCTGGTCAGAGAATTTTGAATGGTAAATATCCAATATAAAGAGCAACTACCAGACCCTCAGGGTGAACACCATAATACCAGGATAAACACATAATATGTAAACATCCAACAATAGACAAAACAGCTGACAGCAAGATAGGAAGTGAGAATGATGGCCCTTGACATCAAGGCAACATTTGACCAAGTGTCACATAAAGGTGCCCCAGAAAAACTGGTGTAAATGGGAATTTGGGGAAAATCTCCACTGATTGGAGCTATACTTAGCAGAAAAGGAGAACATTGTAGTTGTTAGAGGTCAGTAATTCCAGTTCCAGGACATCTCTGCAGGAGTTCCTCAGGTTGTGTCCTCGGCCCAACCATCTTCAGTTGTTTCATCAATGACTTTCCAACCATCATAATGTCAGAAGTGGGGATGTTCACCGATGATTGCACAATGTTCAGCACCATTCACGACTCCTCAGATACTGAAATAGTCTGTATCTAAGACCAGGATAATATCCAGGCTTGGGCTGACAAGCATCAAGTAATATTCATGCCACACAAATGACAGACAATGACCAGCTCCTCACAGACTAACCATCTCCCATTGACATTCAATGTCATTACATCACTGATAGCCCTTGCTGTAAATACTCTGTCAATCTAGAAGTGAATAACTCACCTCCTGACTCCCTAAAGCCTGTCCACATCTACAAGGCACAAGTCAGGAGTGTGATGGAATACTTCTCACTTGCCTGGATGAATGCAGCACCAACAACACTCAAGAAGCTTGACACCATCCAGGACAAAGCAGCTGCTTGATTGGTATCACATCCACAAACATCTACTCCCTCCACTACAGATGCTCAATAGCAGCAGCATGTACCATCCACGAGATGCACTGTAGAAATTTGCCAAGGTTCCTCAGACAGCACCTTCCAAAACCTCACTATCACTTCCATCTAGAAGGACAATAGCAGCAGATACATAGGAACACCAACGCCGTTCCTTTACTGTCACTGGGTCAAAATCCTGGAATTCCCTCCCTAAGGGCATTGTGAATCAACCTACAGCACTTCGACTGCAGCGGTTCAAGAAGGCAGCTCACCCCCACACTCCTCAAGGGGCAACTAGGGACAGGCAATAAATGCAATAAATACTGGGGGGAGTGAAGGAAAATGGAATAAATATTGGATGATGGGTTAAATACAGGAGAATTGCGGGTGTTCGGGAACTCGGGAATATAGCGTAAATAGCTGGAGATCTGTACAGTTGCTTCAATGAAAGATCAATGTGTTTGTTTAGGACGAGGAAGGTCATTTTCTGACCGACTCAGAACTTCCAGCAGCTTCGCTTTTTCAGTCAGGCTTGCAGCATCCTCAGTGTTAATTTTTTTCTTTGAATTACAAAATGCACGGGGTCAATCCAACTTCTCAGGCGTTGATTTGAGTTTCCAGTGGAAATTCTGAAAGAATGGGCTCAGTCTAATACGAGTCAAGACTGAAAGCATGGGGTAAATGTGGCGCACGTTAGGAGCAGCATGTTGGGGACTGGGTACCGCGGGTATGTGGGCGCAGCACCGTCCAAAGCGGTGGCTTTTTGTTTGAAGGAATGGCCGGGAAACTCCGAGAGAGAGGCGGGGGGGGGGGGGGCGGGGAGACGGGGAGAGGGATAGATGGGGGGGTGGGGGGGTGGGGGCGCGGGTGGAGAGTGAGAGAGTGAGGGGGGAGGGAGAGACGGTAGCAGCAGCGTGCCTGCCTGGTCCAGGGGAAAGGCAACAGCAGCATGTCGTGCAGTCACGGCCCGGGGCTGGTGTGGGAACCGATCGGAAATGATTCATTGAGAACATTTCATTCCTCAGAAACGTTAGCCATTAACTTTTCTGCGTAAAAAAGAAAGAACGACGAGACATTCGGAGTGTGTGGGTGGGGAGGGGGGCGAGGGTCTGGGGAGGGTGGGGGGTGTCCGTGTGTTCCCCCCACCCCCCCCAGTCCCGGCCCCCGGTGCCGGCTCCGGGATGAGGCGCTGACAGATGGTCAGTACAAGCCCCCTGTGTCCCGGGAGACAGGCCGCTCACAGCCGCATGTCAATCACCGCCCGCTCATGTGATGCTGCTGCCAATGACGTGCTACCATATGGCCTGGCATCAGAGCGGGTACCGCAGTTTGGTGAAGGTGCCACTCTCCTCCTTGTCGATAGATTGAGCCGATGAGAGGCTTTGCCCAGAGCCTCCAGAAAGCAGCGAATCCCAGAAGGAGGTCCCTCTGAACAATGAGCTAAGGCTCGGCTGAGGGCAGCAGGTAAGGAAGGGGCTCATTGGGGAAGGGGGCGAGTGGGGAGGGGGGGGAGGGGAGTTCGGGGGGGATGCAATTTCAAACCGACTTCCCCCCTCCCCCATTCCGCTCAGGTCTCAATAACTTAGAGACTTGCAGCCAGCAAGCGGTCAAGATTTTTGTGAGGAGCTAGAATTTGTTTAAACGGATCGTGAGCGAACGGCAGTGGCTTTTGGTGAAATTTTTAACAAGCCAGCTCGGAATTCTGATTTTCCCCCAAGTCCCCAAGCCCTTCCATCAAACTGGAGAGCCGCCTCCCTCAACACCTCCGCTCCGTTCATTTGATTTTGAGAAGGAATTACACATTTGTTTCAAGGGTGTAAGTTGCTAAGTTTCCTGCGGGGGAAGTTGAACGAGCCCCGGGGACAGGACAGAGCGGGATCCCTCTCCCCCGGAGAAAGAGCTGACGCCGCAATTCGCTTCATTCCTTGAGGTTAATTTGTCTCCCAGGATTTTACAATTCTTTCCAGAAGAAATGATGAACGATTTCATTTTCAGAATTTACCAAACGCGAGCGTGAATATATTGAAACTGTATACAACACAAATCCCTGAAAATCGAAGCGTTTTTATAAATTTGTCAAATTAAATCTGAAATCTGGTCAAGGAGAGATTCCGAGAGAGGCTGAAATTAACGCCATAAAAATAGCGATTTCCGATGATGGAATCATCCCCGACATGTTCACAATGTCACTGTGTCTGGAAGCTGTTGTAAAGTTCCCTCTGCCACAATCCAACCATCACCTTCACCCCTTACCACAGCCTTTCGGCCATTCCCGTTAACCAGAGATATACTCGCTCCAGACCCGGGATTAACAGGGCCCCTATCCCCGCAAACAAGCCCCCAATGACCGCCCCCCCTACCCCCCGCTCCCCCCACCACCCCCTCCCCCACCAAGCCCATTCGGGTTGGGAATGTAGAGAGGAGCCGGGAGTGGGGAAAGCACTAGAGACTGGAACCTCACAGCCCGGGATGTGCGTGTCCCGGGGAGAGAGCTCCCAGAGAGCCGGCCTGGGGCCTGGTTGCTCCAACTTAGAGCGTCTGCAAATGTCCTGGGGTCATTTGACCGTCTCTTCACGCCGCCCTCTTCCCGGGATATCGGGAAGAAGCGGCTTTAAGCTTCTGGTTGAGGGCTTTAGTGACCGCGAGCGGAGGGAGCTGGGCGGAGGGATCCGGGCTGAGGGAGGGGGGTTGACAGAGCCTGGTTGAGGGATCTGGGTTGAGTAAGTCGGGCTGATGGAGCCGGGTGGAAAGTGAGGTCGGGGCGAGGGAGCTGGATGGAGGGAGCCGGGCGGAGAGTGAATGAGGTTGTAATTCTCTGTGCCTCCCGTTTCTGATAGGCAGCATGTTGGCCCGGCTCTTCAGTGACTCTAACCTCATGCCCGAGGCTCACAAATACCCCGCCTGGGTGGAGGACAGTGAGAGCGATGAAGAGAAACTGAGGGAGGAACGCAATAGCGAGAGCTGTGACCCTCAGGACAGTCAGGCTGAGGACTCGGTGAGTGTGGCCCAGGACAATGAAGAGGCAGAAACCGGGATGGAGGAGGAGGATGAAGATGAGGAGGAAGAGGAGGTGGAGGAAGAGGAGGAGAATGGGACCCGACCCAGGAAGCGGGGCCCGAAAAGGAGGAAGATGACCAAGGCGAGAATGGAGCGCTTCAAGCTGAGGCGCCAGAAGGCGAACACCCGGGAGAGGAACCGCATGCACGATCTGAACTCCGCCCTGGACAATCTCCGCAAAGTTGTTCCGTGTTACTCAAAAACGCAAAAACTTTCCAAAATAGAAACTCTGCGCTTGGCGAAGAACTACATCTGGGCTCTGTCGGAGATCCTGCGGTCGGGCAAGAGGCCGGACCTTGTGTCCTATGTGCAGACTCTGTGTAAAGGCCTATCCCAGCCGACTACCAACCTGGTGGCTGGCTGCTTACAGCTCAACTCCCGCAACTTCCTCAGCGAACAGACCGCAGAGCCTGGCCGCCTGCAGCCGCCCACTTCCACCTTCGCCATGCACCCATACCCGTACCAATGTGCCCGGCTGCCGAGCCCACAGTGCCAGGCTGGGGCTGGTACCAGCAGCCACCCACTGCGCTCCCACTCTTACTGTGGGGGCTATGAGCAACACCTGTATGGTAACGGCTCTCCTGAATACCCGGGCTCCGAGCTGGAAGGTTCCCTGAGCCCTTCTCTCTGCACGAACGGCGGATCCTACTCCCTGAAGCCGGAGTCGCCCCCGGAGCACGAGAAGAATTATCACTACACCATGCACTATTCGGCAATGCCCAGCTCCCGAGGAGCTGCTCATGGGCTGCTACTCCGGCCCGGTCTGCACTCAGACAGCCTAACTGCCTATGATTCCCACATTCACCACGACAGGACTGCAGTCTACGAGGAACTGAACGCGTTTTTCCACAATTAACTGTAGACAAGTTCCCAGTGACTTTGGCCAGCAAAGGGATGTGACTGAGTGGCTTTGCTCCAGCGACAGACTCACCCCCAGAAAGAGACCACCCTGAGCGAAGGAGAGACAGACAGGGAGAGAGAGAGAGAGAGAGACACGCACAGAGACACAGACACCGACCAGACTGATAGAGAGAGAGAGCGGAGCCTGCACCTTGGACACAGAAAGTCGGTTGTGAGTCTGTCTGTGGAATGCTCGGTGTCCGAGGGGACGGATGCTATCTTCACTCTCTCTCATCTTCCGGATGGATGAGATCTTCACCTCTGCTCTCCTGGAATAAACTCGTCGTTGGCTGTCCCACGGTCTCTGATCTCCACATTAAAGATTTGGCTATAACAATGTGGCTGGAGACGGTGCGGCGGACAATCGCCAGTGAAAAGCAATAACGGAAAATCTATGCAAGTAAACATTAAGGTCCTGTCGGATGGAGTTAAACCTAGAACAGGCTTCAGGGCCGAATGGCCTCCTCCTGTTCCTGTGTGATTTGGACCAACCAGCCTTTAGCACTGACTCCTGAACTCGGTAACTGGTCTTTCAAGTCCATTTCTTCCGATATTTCATAAAAGTTCTATTTATTTTCCAGGAACTGCTACAAGAGTTTCTATTTGTGAAAAGACTTTTGTTACAAATTGTTTTGTTTTGTAAAATGTTTGAAGAGAAATCTTATTATGCAAAAGGAACATTTAAAAAGTGAGAGCGTTTTCTAATGCGCTAACACCCAGAAATTCCTGTTTTTTTGCGTCAACTCGAAACAAAATGAACAGTTTCCTATCGTCCCGCTACCATCCGAGAGATTGTCGGGGATCCTTTGTGGATCTCCTTTTAAATAGATTTCAGTCTGCGAGGGATCCACAGGGATCTGACTCTTTTCGGAACAAGTGGTTAAAACACCTTGACTGGGAAACTAAAGAGGCACATTCCTGCCCACCTCTGACCCCCGTCAGCCCCATAAATCATTGCTTCACCTTAAACATCTTTCCCCTTCATCTCCACCGCTTTCGGTTCAAGGTCATTCTCAGGAACATATTCCACCCCCATCCCCCACCCCTCCGTTTCAATTCGGTTCCTTAATCGTCACTCTGCTACTCTGGGGTTTTACTGAACAGAATGGCATTGGGTGGAGGTGTAGGGAAGAGAGGGAAGGAAGTGCTGTCGTTCCGGGAAATCAGTTTCAATCTCAACCTCGCCTCGATCTATCGGAGACAACACATAAGGAGACCAGCTCGGGCTGCTGGGATTGGATCGGGCAGTTCCAGCAGGAAAGGAGCGGGGAGCTGAGTGTCCCAGACCCGAGCAAGTTAGCGTCGTAAAAATAATGAGACTCCCGAATGAAAACGTCTTGGGGGAAATGATAGCAAACCCGGAATCAACCGAGAGCGAAACCTGGAACCTAAACCGGGGTCAGGAAATTGAAATCTCAGTCCCAACCACAGAGTAAATGAGTGAGACCGAGAAACGGTGTGAGAGGAGTCAGTGTGTAAGAGAGGGATCAGTGTGTGAGAGAGGGAGAGAGGGTTAGTGTGTGAAGGGGATCAGTGTGTGACGGAAGGGTCAGTGTGTGAGAGGGGTCAGTGTGTGAAAGAGGGATCAGTGTGTGAGAGAGGGAGAGAGGGTTAGTGTGTGAAGGGGATCAGTGTGTGACGGAAGGGTCAGTGTGTGAGAGGGGTCAGTGTGTGTGAGAGAGGGGCCGGTGTGTGAGAGAGGGATCAGTGTAAGAGAGGGGTCAGTGTGTGAAAGAGGGATCAGTGTGTGAGAGAGGGAGAGAGGGTTCGTGTGTGAAGGGGATCAGTGTGTGAGGGAGGGGTCAGTGTGAGAGGGAGGGGTTATTGTGTGTGAGAGGGATCAGTGTGTGACGGAGGGGTCAGTATGTGAGAGGGGTCAGTGTGTGTGAGAGAGGGATCAGTGTGAGAGAGGGTTAGTCCGTGAGAGAGGGGTTAGTGTGTGAGAGAGGGTTCAATGTATGAAGGAAGGTTCAGTGTGTGTGTGAGGTCAGTGTCGTTGCGACCAGTCAAGAGTTAGTAATTCACAACTGCACGGTTGCACATTTATTTTGTGGGTTGGAAATAACCATTTCCTCGTCGCATTCTGTCTTACTTCGCTGTCTGTACGCGTCCCTTTCCCTCTTCTCCCCATGTCCGTCAGTATTTCGCTCTTTCTCTTTCATCTTTCTCGGGCTTTCTCTCTCCTGGGTTCTGTTTCCTTCCTGTTGTTTGCCGTCTTCTCTCAACTGAGAACATTGTTCTTGTATTTGGGTTTAATTCCTGCGGCTGTTCAATGTGTGTGGACAGAGAGAGAGACAGAAAGAGACATAATAAGACACTGATGATGAGGGGAGATGCGGAGGAAAACAGAATGGTATAGGACATAGTGCGGCCAGGGCAGGGAGGGAGGGAGAAAACTCCAGGTTCAATCCGAAGTAACATGTTCCTTCCAACGTTATGATCACGCCATTGCTGTCGCCCCAGTGTGTTGCCGTTCCCGGGCATCCTCCGGTTAGTCTCAATCTCCATTCTGTAACTCTTCCCGATGCTGCAACGACACAGTTCGGGAAAACGGGGAATCCGGGCTGCTCCGCGGTGCTTCAGTCTCCGAGAGTGACAGTGACAAAGATGTAAAAAAAACTGTTATTGGGAACTCGGTTACACACATCCCTAAAGTTCCGAATGTAGGAGATTTTCTAGATAGCGCCTGGCCCCCACACCGCACTGAATTCAAACTGACTCGAAAACTCTTCTTAAAATCGTTGAAGAAGCGGAAAGTCGGATATTCCGGCTTTAATTCGCTGTTTCGATAGGACGTGTAAAGCTCTACACTTAAATAATTTGATTAAATGTCGGGTTCGGTGAATCAGAGGCTGACCACTCGGAGGAAATACGGTCCGGACAATCAATAATTTTTACACACAGTGTGGAGGGCTCCTTTATCAAAACGAACGAAAATTTAGACAAGGTGACATTTGACATGAGAACTATTGTGGCAGGGCTGGGACCGAGGCCTCAGTAACAAAATGGAGGAGGGCGGGTGGTGGGAAGTGAGGATTGTCCCCAGTTCACTGAGGCCAATGTCAAGGGAATTGCTTTGGAAGGTGGGATTCTTCCCAGGCAGGACCGCAGCTAGTATGGGACTGATTGGCAGGTGCACTCAGAGAGTGGCAGAGGGCAGGGGAACACACAGCCGGACTCACGGGTAAATATTCTCACTGAGTCACTGATGGTGTTATTCCAATCCATGTAAAAAAATACAAGGATCTCTGATGTTGTAGGTGATTGTCGCTTCGAACCAGGTTTCTATTTTAACTGTATATATTATTTAACGTGTATAAATATTACAGGATTATGCACTTAAATATGTTTACAGCTAAATTTTGCACAGACTATGTTTAGTGGAGTTGTGTTTTGTGTCTTGCATGTTATTTGGCTGCTGTGGGTTCCTGTGACATTCTCTCGAGTCAGTGTGCTTTACAATGGGAGCCAATCTCTGGCCCAGGTGTAGCTCTGAATTCGGACAGCCTGTTGTTTCAGTGACTCTGATCAGGAAATGACCAATATCCGATCGAATTTCTCTGTTCGCCATTTCTCCAAACCTATCGGCGAATCTGCGCGAAATAACGAGAGGGAATTTCTCGGAAGGTGTGTGGTGTCTCTGTGAGAGAGTGAGTGAAGCAATAGTGTTCCTCAGTTCAGAGCGACAACGGACAAAACGTCCGAGTTCTCATTGGAAACCACATTTAACTTAATACAGAGAGGATAAGTTTTGTGTAATTACTGTTTAAAACATTTCCTTTGGCGTTTGGTTTCAGTGAAGAAACCTCTTGAACATCCATTGGACATGAGCCTGTGGATTTTGTTTTCTGAAAGGGTTGATTAAGTATCCAATTGGTTTGATATGAATCTGCTTTCTTGCCTTAATTATAAAGGTGTAAAGTTCGAGGGATTTGTGCTTCGTGTGATTGGTGTTTGCCATGTTCCTGAGTTTGGAATTTTCTGCTATTAATTCTGATATTTTCTAAGATCGGAATTTACCACTGTGCTTCCTAATGAATAAAACCTGATCTGAAGTCGCTGCTTGTTCCTCGCTCTCATTTCCATTGCCCACTATTTCGCGAATCCTCGCTGGTATTTGTTGCTGGTATTCCGTTTCAAAGGAAGTGGTGGACTTCAGGAAGTCGATGATTAATCCCACCGGTTGGCGGAATGCGGAATACTCCCAACTCTATCCCAGAGGAATAGACCGATTCTCCAGCTGGAGAAGAAACCCGGGAGTTCTGTTCAAACTCAGCCGGTGGTTTAGCCTGGTTTGGTTTGTGCTGGAGCTACCAGGCGCCTGTCGATGAATCTGGGGGTTTGGGAAGGAGGAGGGAGAGGGGTGGGGTTAGCGGGTGTGGTGATGGGGAGGGTGGGGGGGGGGGGGGGATGTTTTCATGCTTTAATTTTACTCGAATTCCCCAAGATTCGATCGGAATGTTTCAGAGAGAGCGAGGCCTTGCTGAAGATGTAATAAGCTCTTCACTCTCTCCCCCAGAGTCTGACACTGATATTCAAATCATCCAATATTCAACGAACTGTTTCGATTCATTTTACTGAGTTTGTCAAACATTTCTACAATGTTAATGAACCATTTTGATTATTTGTTTTCGTTATTTAAACAGTCGAGTTTGTAACATCGGGCGACTCTACATTTGTTAGAATAATTTGTCTGATTCGATTTAATTGGGACGGAACTGGATGCTTCAAATCTGTTTAGAAATTGTCCACAAAAATAGCACTTCCATAGCAATGATAGTCAGTCACCGTTCAATGTAGCGGAGATATAATACCGACCTTCCTGAAATATGAGCGAAAATTCAGGGTGTGGTCGGCGTTAGACCCTGACGCATTTGAACTTCTCCTATGCATTGACAGGGGGTCGAGATCACCTTTCCTCTTATTCATCCAAACACTTCCAAAAGTGTCCGGACTCTAACCGTGACACTTTCTTCATTTAAAAACCTATTCCTCTACAAGATTAACAAAATGCGCAGCTCCACCATCCCATCACAACTCTCCTTTACAAACGTCCGGGTCTTCTCATCTCGCAACTCCATCCACAGCGGTGTTCCTGCTCGCCACAAACTCAGACTCCAAACCCCAATGTCAACCCTCGCACCCCCCTCAAATCCAGTCTCCTCCCGGGACAGTTCCCGTGTTCAATCACAGTCTGTTCCAAGATTGTCTGTGACCTCAGGATGAACTACTGCCCCAGTCAAAGACATTCACCTGAACACCTCTGGGAATCTCTGGCTCGCTCAGTTCCCAAACGGTTTCTGTGCCACAGTGGTATTGTCCTTGCCTCTGAGCTAGGTAGACGTAGGTTTAACTCCCACCTACTCCAGGGGTGTGCACTTCCATTAACTAGTTGATTAGAAAATATTCTCTCTCAGCCCTCTCCTTTGTCCACGATATTTTCGTTGTGGTCTTCAGCCCCCTCCCTGCTCCCCCACCTCCCTCACTGACCTCCCGTTTCCCGATGCACACATTTCAATCCTTCCCTTTAAATCGCTGCAATCCTCTCGATCACCTCGCAACCTGCCCCCTTTCCCCAACAAAATCCTTGAACCCACCCCATCCCCCACTCCCGCTCCACCTCCCATTGCCTCGGGCTCTCTGGAGGAGACCCAACTCCGACTCAGACCCGTTTCACCGAATCCACTCGCTTCAAATTGCGCCCTTTTCAGAAAAAAAACTCTCCCATTTACCCCGAAACACACTTCTTAACCCTCACCATCAGTCCCATTCTCTAAAGCCCGTCTGATGGTCTGTTTTTACAAGCACCTTGTTCTGGTTTTGTTCCGTTTCCCATTCGCTTTTCGATAAAAAGGATATCGGAAGCTTCCTGCTCCAACCCGGAATTTCTGCTCAGCCTGACCCGCGTTCTTAATCGGGGCTCATCATAAACGTCATTACTTTCTTTAAAAAAATAACAAATTACATTGCTAAATGTCAAGTTTTTACAACTAAAATTTTGCAAATTATTCTTGTGTTTGAGTTAAAGGTACCAGCCAGAGAGATTCCCACCTGATGCTGACTGCCGGCTCAGAGATAACTGCAGAATCCTGATTGCAGGAGACGAATTTAAAGAATGCTATCGTTTTTCAAACAAAAATGTTAAAAATGCTGTTTATTATTCAGCTTCAATCTTTTGAGCCGGTGCCTAACGACCATGTGCTTTCGGTGAAATCTCAGCCTTTTAGTTCTCGTCTTCTGTCAGTGCTTGAGCTTTGATTGCACTTGCTTGCTGTCCTTTTCCCTAGCCCTGGGCGTCCCACGCTTACCCCGCTGACCTGTCTCACATACTCTCCACAAAGGAGTGACCATCAGCCAGACACGAGCCGGGCTTTTACCCAGGACCGTTGTGTTCGGTTCGAGAATCCGGGAGCAGGGATCCGTCCCGGGAATATTTCCCACGAGTAACCTGTTGGGAATTACTGAATGCAATGTGCCTGAGGCCGGGCTTAGATTTCAATACAAGACTAAATATTTCCGCGTGTTTCCAGACAGGGTTTGTGACGCCAGTATTGACTCCAGCCAGTGATGCTTCAGTCAGGGAACCCAAGGCAGGACACACCGTCCTTCCGGGGGTGTGAGGGCCAGAGGTGAGCGACTGCTATCTCACTTGACAAACCGATACCACAGACTCACCAGAGCAGCCAAAAGCGAACAGAGTGAGGGAGCAGAGGCGCTGCTGTGTTCATCCTCGACATTCTTTGGAAAGAAAGACAAACAATAAAGTATTAGGGAGGGAGACAGGATGAGGGAGATAGTAAAGGGCAGAGCATGTGAGAGGAATAGGAAACAGCAGAGAGATGAAGACAGAGAGTGACAGAGGGAGAGAAAGTTGTACAAGCTTTTTCCATCTCCCAGGACCTGGAGGTGGAAGACAAGTTGTATTAGCTACACAGCCGCCGGCACCATCCAACTATTCGGTGAAGAGGGTTCCGAATTTTCCTGTTTTCCTGTTAGATCGGTTCCAGTCGCTGTTTGACCTCAGTTTACAGAGGCGCCGTGGCTACTGTTTACAAATCCTGCAAGTTCTTAAAAACTAATTACAAACAAACAAAGGCGCCACTGAACCACTGAATAGGAACAAAAACAGAAAGTACTGGCGAAACTCAGCATGTGTGGCAGCAGCCGTGGGAAGAAAGCAGAGTTAACATTTCGAGTCATAGAGTCATAGTCATAGAGATGTACAGCATGGAAACATTCATCAAAACCATTGAATTCGGGAGATATGACCGTCTGTACTCCCAGTCATTGTATTTACTCTGAGTTACATTGCATTGTTCCAGACCCCAGTCAGACCAGAACTGAAACATTAACAACGTCTCTTGTCTCTGTCTCTGTCTCTCTCTTCACAGACGCTGCCGGACCTGCTGATTTTCTGCAGCACCTTCTGTTTCTGGTAGATTGTATTTTCTCCGTTCTGCTGTGCAGTTATTCTTGGTTCCTTTTCACTGAGGCGCCTCTTCCTTCTGAGGTGTGTTGTCCTTTGGCCAGTTCCGTTCCCTTCTCCATCAAAAACGGCTGACAATCTGCAAAGCAGTTACCCCGGGTCCATCCCAGCGCATTCCTCTCCTGGTTTGCCTGAAGTTTAAACACAGGAACGAGAGCAGATCCCAGAGACTGCCCTCACTCCGTTCACTTTGTTTCCAGTGTGATGTCGCGCTGGGAAATGGGAATTGGGTTCCTCTCTCTCTGTCGATGCCCCCAGAGCTGCTGAGTTTCTCCAGCACTCTCCCCCTCTGTCTCTGTATCTCTCTGTCTCTGTTTCTCTCCCTCTGTCTCTGTCTCTCTCTCTCTCTCTCTCTCTCCGTCTCTCTCTGTCTCTGTTTCTGTCTCTCTGTTTGTCACTGTCAGAGTCACAGGCTCCGATTATCTCGGGCTTTATTTTCATCGCTTCCATCACAGAGTTCGTTTGAAATAAAATTGTCGCAAATTGAGAATACCGTTGGTGAGCGGCTTCAAGTTTTAATTCGCTGGAATTCAGCGCGAAAGGGGAGAATAATTTCGGATTGACGGGATTAATAATGACCTGTGTCTGTGATGTCTTTGTTATTGAACTTTGAAACACAGAGACGCACCGAGATTGGTCTGTAGCTGTTTCTAATTCTCTTATGGAATGTGGCAAGGCCAACATTTCTGTCTCATCCGAATCGACCTAGAATTAACTTCCAAGCTGATTGACTGGCCATTTCAGAGTCATTTCAGGGTCACCCTGATTAGACTATAAATTAACCAGTGCAGCTATAAATTAACCAGTGCAGCTATAAATTGACCAGTGCAGCTATAAATTGACCAGTGCAGGTAAGGACGGCAGATTTCCTTCCCGGAAGAACATCAGTGAACTAAGGGACGTTTTATTTAAAAAGCAAATGACAAGAATTCAAATAAAAGTGCACTGAAATTCTAAAGAAATCCTGTCGAACTCAAAGCATTAACTCCGTTGCTCTCTCCACAGATGCTGCCAAACCTGCTGAGTTTCTCCAGCACTTTCTGTGTTTGTTTAAAGATAATAGTTTCACAGAATCCCGACAGCGTGGAAGCGGGCTATTTGGCCCATCGAGTCCACACCGACCCTCCGAAGAGCGTCCCACCCAGACCCATCCCTGTAACCCTGTATTTTTCATGGCTAGTCTACCTACCCTGTACATCCCTGCCTACACTATGGGCAACTTCGCATAGCCAATTCAACTAACCTGCCCATCTTTGGACTATGGGATGAAACTGGAGCACCAACGGGATAGGGGGGAAGAATGGATATGATGGGTGCCCGAAGGTGAAATCCAACCCAGGTCCCTGGTGTTGTGAGGCAGCAGTGCTAACCACCCTGATGATAAAGAGACTAGCTTTCACTTCCAGATTTATCAACTCAATTTAAATTCCACCACATACTGTGGTAAAATATGTGTCCCCAGAACATTCACTGGATTAATCGTCATCACCGCTACACAGCCACCAGCTCACGCCGGGGTAAGGGTTAAGGATTTAACCATTCACAGGTTCATGAAACAACTAGAATGGCTGTAAGTTCTTCACTTGGGCCAGCTTCCAAATTCTCAATGTTGTTACACTGACTGATTTAACTTGTTTATTTTATCTGGAAAACCAGGCTCCCTGTCTCCAATAGCCATTTAAACATAATGTTACGTTATCAGATAGCAAGTGAAGGAGAATTTTGATCGTCAGTACAGCAGGACTCACTCTCAATGAGATCACACTCATGTATATAAATAAATCAAGTTGCCACATACAATGACAATTTGGATGCTGCAGTAACCAGGCAATCGAGAATTGGCAGAGGCTACACTCCCCAGCCAGGTTCCACAATGCATCCACTACAATTAAAAGCTGGGAATAGGGGACATCAATATCACCAAACACCCTCTGTGCCAATCGTGTGCCAGGGGCAATGCAGACAGGATGCAGATTTGTAACTGGCATTCCACAACATCTGTTTTCAACAAGCAATCTTTTTTTAGATGTTTATAAAACATTTAAAGGTGACTTCTAAAAGCTATCTACAATGTGACCATAAAGCATCAGATTTGTGACTCCTTTCTGGGCTTGTTTAAATCTTATGCAGCTTTTAAAAAATATTGAAGTGATGATTTCAGCTTGTTATAACCTTGGTGTTGAAACAATATATTCCCTCTGTCTTTCTACTGCTCTGACAATATGGGTTGGGGGATGGATGCTGAACACCTATGTATTTGTATCAACAAGCCACATCTCCACCTAACAATGGCATTGCTGGTTAATGTTGGATGTTCCAGGTTAACGTTGCTGACTGGCGATCAGTTGGTTTGTCTCTGTAGCTCTGAGCAAGAGAGAGTGAAAATAATTGGCTCAGCTTCAGAATACAAACCTTCGGACAGGCACTACAAAATTTAAAACAAATGGAAGGGAGGAATTTGTCGGAATCAAAATAGGGTTTAAAATGGATTAAGTGAAAATAATGAGATTTGAAATTGACAACGCTCCAGTACCTGATAGCTTTCAGCCCAGAACATGAAGAACATTAGCCCCCTGGAGCCCACTTCATCATTCAACACAATCCTGGCTGATCTTCTGCCTCAATTCCAATTACTCACCCACTCCTTCTATACCTCAAGTCCCTGAGAGACTAAAACACTGTCTATTCATTCTTCAATGCTTTGCTGAATGCTCTCTTCCCCAGTCTGAGAAACAACCTCGATGTGTTGACCCAGTCAAGCCCCTTCAGAATCTTTTATGTTTCAATAAGATGATCTTTCATTTTACAAAATTCCAGGGAATATAAAGCCAGTTTACTCAGCCTCTTGTCATTGGACAACTCTCTCATCCAAGGAACCTAACAAAACTAAAGAAAACAAAAACAAATTACTGTGAATGCTGGAAATCTGTGATTAAAACAAAAAATGTGGGAGAAACTCAGCAGGTTTGGCAGTACCTGTGGAGAGAGAATCATAGTGAAGGGGCAGAATCTTGTTGAGGTGATGGGGGCCTTGCCTGTGAGCTGGAGTCAGACCACACTGCAGTCTTCAGAAAAAACCCAACAGGCATCAATCAGGCAGTACTGAGAACACCAATGGGCCCTCCCCTGGAACCAAGATCTCTGACCAATCAGCATTTGTGCTCACTGCCACAGAGGAAGCAGTGGCTACTGAAATCTCCACTCTCCCAAAGTCCCAGGATCACATAGACGGCAGGACAAAGATAAATGATGTGGGACATGCTCTTGGGTTTGGCAGGAGGTTTAGAGGCAAGGCTCATTGTTCATTCATGCACTGATTGTCTGTGATCAAGGTACCATTATGATGTTAGGGACTACAGGAGGAAGCCAAAATGGATCATCCAATTGGCGCTTCTGGCTACAGGTTCTTGTAAATGTCAGCTTCAGATTTACATTTTGAACTGACAGGCCAGATCTCCCATCATTGAGCATGGGGGTATTTCCAGAGCCTCCTCCTCCAGTCCATTCATGACTACACAGTTTAGACATAATCTGTTAGTTGTGGAAGTATTTAGCTTGACTTTCACAAGCTACTTCAAATATTTGTCACGTAGGTAATCCTGCTAAGAAACTTCACTAGGTTGATGCTTCCTTTTTAGGAATGCCTAGTGCTGCTCCTGTACCCTTCATTGAACTAAGATTGATTGCCTTGCTTAGTGTGAACAGTGGACTGACATATATGCATGCCCAATCTGGATTTGCTAGATTTGTTAAAAATCTCTCCCTCTGTACCATACAGTGGTAGTGCCAAATAACATAATGGAGGGTATCCGAAATGTGAAGACACGACTTTGAGCACTTGTAGAAATTTGAGCTGAGTAGAAGGAGTCAATGTGGATTTGTAAATGGATTATCAGAATTAAATAGCAATACAGAACAGAAGGAAAATATTTTGCCAGTATGTTATTTTTTGAATCAGCTATTCAGTTAGCAACACTTCTCTGCTCTTTCCCTATAGCCGTGGAAGTTCCTCTCAGTTGCTTCTCTTTCAAAGGTTTCTATGAATCTGTTTTGACCATCCTCAGGTAACACATTCCAGCTCACAACAGGTTTCTACTTATTTTGTTCTTCTGGATCCTTTGACAGTTCCAAAAGATTCTTAAACAGGATAGTTCTTTCCAAAGGAATATAATTGCAGAAAAGGAAGGTGAACAACTAGAACATGGACAGTTGTTGAAGTAAGTAGTGACAGAGCTGCTTTTGAAGAAAATCAATCAATAGTGAAGAATCGTAATCCCATCCACCACTTTGATCACTCCATTCAGTAGGAAGTTTGAGCACAGAGTGGAGTTTATGAAACTGTATGTGACTGTGGATTGAAATATTGTAAATCTGTCACCTACATACCAGCCAGGTGCAAGGGTTAGGAGGTTAGTGATCTTAACATTGAAGAAAGTCAGTGCATGCAAATCTCAGAAAAGTATATCTACCATTAGATGTGATTGTGTTATTGTACATCACTTATTAAGTAACCCAGGTCATGTTGATAACTGCACCAGAAATCAATTCAAGAACATCAACTGGGCCTGCAGTCTGATACTACATATACAAATACAGCAGAGCCTGTTTCATGTAGGCCAAATAAATTTGTACAGACATGGGACCATTTTTTAAAACAAATGGATCAAGGAAACAGCTAAATGCTGCTTTATTCCCGACCGATTAGAATCTATCTGCCTGATCTGAGAATGAAGATTGACAGTTCACTGTTTTTGCAGTATCTCCATATCAATGATGTCCCAACCAATTAGCACCCTCTTTTCATTCTGCATTAAATGAGTTTGCTTTTTCTCAAGTCTGCTTTTTACAACCTAGTTCTGAGGAGGATAAGATAAAAAGCTTCAACTTTTAATCTCTCATTTGCAATGTTTATAACCTGCAAGTTCCTCTACAAGCTACACATCATCCCGACTTGTAAATATGCCCTTTAACTGAATCAAACTCTGATAACTCTTCCCACAATACTTGTTGGGTTTACCTACATCAAAAAGCTGCAATTATTCAAGAAAACCACCTTCTCAAGGCCAATTGATAACAAGTAAGACATGCTGGTTTTGCCTGCCCTTCTCACATCCATGAAAGGGTTAGCATGTACCTTTACACTGGTAACTATGCTGGGGGAGGTCAGATGCACTCCAAATTGCTGATGATTGTAACTCTGGGGCATAACAAGTTGAGTGGGAGGTGTGAGATCTTGAACAGCACAGGCTGAGTTAGAAAGACTGCGAACACACGGACTGATGTTTGTGAGGGAAACTTTTTTGTTTAATCAACTATTTAAGTTTATGCGCTTATTTTAAATATCTTTCACCATTTATCAATTTTCATTAGTTTGCTAGTTTTTACTCAATCATGAATGCGGACGTCGCTGGCTGGGTCCAGCATTTATTGCCTGTCCCTAATTGTCCTTGAGAAGGTGGTGATCAGCTGCCTTCTTGAACCACTGCAGCCCATATGCTGTACGTAGACCTACAATGCTGCTGTGGAGATAAATGCAGGAGCTTGATCCAGTCAAACTGATGGAATGACGATATATTTCCAAGTCAGATAGTTTAAAGGTTAAAAGATGAATTCTTATTCAGCGATTTCCTTTGATTGTATTGTGATGATTTGTTTCTTCTTTGTTATGTTGTCAAATACTCGGGGGATTGTGACACTAGTATGAATTCACATTGAACTGGTGGCAAGCTTGTGACATTGGATTGGAAATTAGTTAGCAGGTAAGAGACAAGAAGTTGTAAATTATGGAGAATATATTCTGTTTTGGGGGATTATGGAGAATATATTTGTTTTGAGGGATATGACAAATGTGTTTAAAAGGAATTGTACTGGGGGCCTCAGCTTTCAAGTGGATTTATCAATAATTGGCATAAGTGATAGAGAATTGTATATATAAGTTTGCAAATTACAGGAATTTGTGGGAGTTGGGAACACTCGAATAAAGCATGTAGTGCAGAAAATTGGAGCATTTTACCTCATGATTGTACACAGAAAATGTACACATATCAGGTTAAGCAAAACAGGCTGAGGGTATGATGCTTTTTATAAATAAGAGGAAGCTGGCAATTGTTTTATTTTGAAGCAAAAACAGAAATTGCTGGAAAAGCTCAGCAGATCTAACAGCATCTGTGGAAAGAAATCAAAGTTAACATTTTGGTTCAAGTGGCCCTTCCTCAGAACTGATGATAGCTAGGATTTGTTTTATTCTACTTGTCTGGATTACTTTAGCCTTGGATGGCAGATGTAGTTTTGTATTAACAGGCAGTGAAATGGTTAGTGTCATTGAGAGTCAAGCACGACAGTATATGGATATGGATGAGCACGACAGTATATGGATATGGATGAGCACGACAGTATATGGATATGGATGAGCACGACAGTATATGGATATGGATGAGCACGACAGTATATGGATGTGAATGCTGGAGCTAGGGTTTCTGCAGGTAACCGGTGCAACTGGTGTGCCATGTCCGGTGGTCACCTGTGTCTGACCATCGAGTACCAGCCTCAATCTAGCCCTGATAATGATGCCGATTATCTTAAAGCATTTCTTCACAACCATCCCTGTAATGGTCCCTGCAAATGTTTCCTTTCAAGTGTATCAAATTTTTTTTTAAAATGGTAGGTGTGCAGGCATTGTTCTTTCAGTGGTGGCCAGGATGTGATATGATACACTTTTCCTGGAACGGAGCTGTTTGCGTGAGAGTTCCTGTTTATTGTCAGTGTGTTATGTGCATTGATGGGGGAGGTGCTTCGTGTTGCAAACAGCAGCTTTACAGCCTCCCCAGTGATTTTAAAGCAGCCGGATTTCAATGCTGGCATCACAACTACATCCCATCTGCTTCCATACAGCAAATGACATTGATGGTCTCAGTGACAGAAACACACAGGCCACACAGCTGCCACACTCACAGCATTCTGTACCAATGCCCCCAAATCCACAGCAGGTTTGGCTCCCAAACACCATGAGTCTTGCTCAAGGGTGGGACTGAATGACTTGTTTATGGTCAAGATTGTACACCACAAAAATTTCTTTTGAACCTTTATACAGGCAAAATAATTTCTTTATCTGTCTCTTTTTCTGACTCCATTGGAATATAATCACTCCTGATCCCAGGGGAAGGAACCTGTTGTACATTTATGTGGGACAGGAGAAAGACACTTATAGAATTATTCCCATCTGTCACTTTCCATCTATAATATTTGAATCCAGCAGCAAAGAATCTGCTGCTCATTGTAGTCAGCAGTGTCTGGTGATGCGTCTTCCTGGACAGAACCTTTCCCCAGTCTGTGGATTATGCAATGGTGCAGTGCAGCTAAAGCAAAGACCTCACTTTGTTCTCGTTTATCGCTCTAACTCTCAGAACATCAAAGTTCACTGTTTCCCAACAAAGAATCCTGCTGCCCTGGATAATGCCTGATTTATTCATCTCTTTCGAAGACCCACTGCACACACAGTCAAATCAATGGGAGATTATTCAAAACTCCAAAACATTCACTGATGCTCCATTTCTCTGGTCCTCTATCTTCACAATGTTCCCACCCCCGTCACCCAATGTGTCCACCAGGGGCAGGCAGCACTGTGTTCGGTAATATATTTTCAAAATGCCTTTCTCCTAATCATCCTTTCCAAACCACTGACATTAAAGCTTTAACATGAACTGGTGACTTCTGTGATCATTCTGGAGATAGGGCAGCACAGAATCAAAAGAGATCTTGTATTGAGTGATAACCCCCTGTTTTCCATCTTTAGGGAATAAAACTGCAAAAAGTAAAACAAAAATGAGGATAAAGCAGTCCTTAAACTTGAATGTTTGCAACAAGCCAATTAACACAATATTGACCGAGTGGGACAACAGCAGCAAACATCCTTAGTTCTGCCTAACACCTGACATTCTTGTTCAGATTTTGATGTAAGCATTCTTTGTCTCAATAAAGCACCACTTACATTTATATAGCGTCTTCAACACAGAAAACTTTCCTCCCCACTCTTGCAGAGGGGAAGATGCAATAAATAAAATAGATAAAGGAATAGGGAGAAGCAGCAGCAATGGTCATGCCAGAAGCTTGTGAAAAACATGTTTTCAGAAGATTTTTAAAGATGGAGAGAGAAGTGGGACAAAGGCAGAACATAGTAAAGAAATAATTTGTCTTGGTAATAAGTAGGATGTGGAGTTTGTTTCAATATGCTTTCTGGTGGGAGGTGGAATCAGTGGTAAAGCTGTAATCAAATACATTTATTGTTTGCAACGCACAGTTGAAGACATAATAAATTATCCCAACCTGATTTAATGAATGGGTATCAAGATGGCTGATGGTATCTAATTTGGTGAAATGTGAGGTTATTCACATTGATCTTAAAAACAGAAAAGCAGAATATTTTTAAAAGGTGTCAAAATTTGACATCCAAAGAGTGTTATGCAGAAAGGCTGCTTGCAGGTACCATAAGTAATTAGGAGGGCAAATGGCGCGTTGGTCTTCATTGTAAGGAGACTGGAGGACAGGAGTAAGGGTGCCTTGTTGCAATCTTGCAGGGTTTTGATGAGATCACATCTGGAATACTGTGTGCACATTTGATCTCAATATTTAAGGAAAGAGAGACTTGTAGCTTGGTACACCAAGAGGTCACCAAATTGGTTCCTGGGTTGAGAGGGTCATCGAATGATGAGAAGCTGAATACATTGGGTTCATATTGCTTGGAGTTTAGAAAAATGAGGGCTGATGTCATTAACATTTAGAAGATTCTGGATGGGCTTCAGTGAGATATTATTTTCGCTGCCTGGGAATCTAGATCACACAGCACAGTCTCACGATAAGTGTTCAGGATAAGATGAGGAGGAATTACTTCCCTCAAAGATGTGTGAATCTTTGAAATTTTCTACTCCATCAAACTGTGGATGCTCTAACATTAAATATATTTAAAGTTGGAATCAACAGATTTTTGGTCTCTCAGGAAATTGAGGAATATGGAGAGTGGGTGAGAATGTGGTGTTAAAGCCCAAGATCAGCCAGGAACACATTAAATAGAGAAAGCAGATCTGAGAGGCTGGATGGTCTCTTCCAGTATGTATTACTTATGGTATTGTGATGTAAGGCATCTCGGAGATAGTGATGGTGGAGTTGAGCGATGTGATGTACAAGTGGAGCTGAGTGTCATCAAAACACTGACGGAGGTCAAGGGATGATTTCAGTGAAGGGATATCATGTAGATGAGAGAGTGGGCAGGTTCATGTGTGACTGTTGGTTATGTCTCAGGCTATTGGAAGTATTTCACTGATTAAAAATATTTTAATTGCCCAGGGCCAAGCTGACATTTAGTCATGATAAGTTTTAATTTTTAAGATTTCTTGATGGGATGTTGGCATCACTGAACAGTTCATCATTTATTTGTCCATCCCTAATTTCCTCTTGAGAAGGTGGGGATGAGCTGCCTTCTTGAACTATTGCAGTCCATGTGCTGTAGGTTGACCCACAATACCATTAGGGAGGGAGTTCCAGGATTCTGACATAGCAACAGGCAAGGCACAGTGATATATTTCCAAGTCAGGGTGTTGAGTAGCTTGGAAGGGAAAGTGTAGCTGGTGATGTTCCCATGTACCTGCTGCCTTTGTCCTTCTGGAGGTTGGGATTGTAGCATGTTTTGCACAAATGAAAAGGAAGACCTGTCACAGGTGTAAAACAGTAGAGATTAAATGAGAAAAGATTGCACATTACAGGATCAAAGGGAGGGGAATGGGAAATGCAAAGAAATAAAAAGTGTGTCTAGAGCAGGTTTCGATGGCAGGATCCTGAATCACTACCAAATCTAAATGGTAGAAAAGGAAATAAGAAAGAAACATGAGCAAGAGAAAAATAATCCTAAGAAGAAACGTAGAACATAATGGTGGCAGAAGTTACAATCTAAAATAGCTCAACTCAATATTGAATTCAGAAGTCTGTAAAATGCTTGCATTGAGCTACACTGGAATAGTATAAGGACAAAAAGGTTACTTTGAGGCTAAGATAGAGAATTAAATGACAGTTAACTGAATCTGGTGGTCTGAATGGTCATATTCTGCAAAATGGTAACCCGGTCTGTGTTTGATCTCCCCAGTGTAGAGGCAGTGACATAGTGGTAATGTCACTGGATGGCTAATCCATGACCCAGTCTAATGACTTGGAAAAACATATTTGAATCCCACAATAGCAGCTAGTGAAATTTGACTTCAATAAAACTCTGCATTGAAAGCTAGTCTAATAGTGACAATGTAACCAGTGTCAATTGTCATAAAAACCCACCTCGTTTACTAATATCCTTTAGAGAAGGAAATCTGTTATCTTAATCTGGTCTGGTCTACATGTGATTACAGACCCACAGCAATTTGGTTGATTTTTAACTGCCCTCTGGACAATTATTGAGAGATGAGAAATGCTGGCTCAGCCAGCAATGTGCACATCTCATGGACAAACAGAAAAAAAAGACACAGGAATTTCTCTTTGATCTTTCTGCGAAAGGTGAAAGTACCATATAGAAACATCTTTGACATGACCTGCTGCCCAGACACAACATGCATCAATTCACAGTCATCCAGTTTAGAGATCATTAGATTATGATTCTCACTTGCACAGATAGGGCCAATTGGCAAGGTCCAGAAGGACTGTCCCACAGAATTGATGAACTTTGCTGACACAGCACTTTTTGCAGACTGTCAATCCACATATGGCAATGTCACTCTGACCCTTTAGTCTTGTTTCTGGAGGCTGGGTTTCTCATCAGGGCTTAGTAATGGAACTGTTCTAGTGATGCTTAGACGACACTGGTCAGAAGGCAGACTGAGATTGGGCCTGAGACTGAGACCACAGCCTGTGTGCTGAGCCAGCTTACTTCAATCTCACAAGACAAAATTATGATTTGCCTTTTTAAGCAGCTTGTGTGAGGATCGCAGGTTCAATCTGTCGTTCACACAGTGCCTGCCTTGCTGAATTTGAGAGGTGTGAGCACCAACCATCCCCCATCAAAAATAAACCCATAAGAAACTGCAGAGGCCTGAGGGAGATGCAATAAGTGTTGGATAGGCCCCAACAGTTACACAGATGTAGCAGTACCCCTCCTCTATGGTACCCAGGCACCCACTGAGTGCTGTAAGCCAGTGGAATCAATCACTATAATGAATATGCAGCCTGCCATCCATGTACTGTCACCACAGGGGTTAGAGAGGTGTAATGCTGCCAACTGCAGTGCCTTCTGGGAACAGGTCCGCATGCTTTTGGGTTGTTTGTCTCTCTATAAGCAATGCTCAATAATACAGCCAGTATCTGCCATATCACACACTACATCACAGAACTGCCTCAATCATTCACTTCCTCAAAGCAAAGTGCATCATTAAACTTTGACTGTGAGGACGGCAGTTCCAGAACTTAAACCAGCAACAGTGAAGGAATGGCAATATATTTCCAAGTCAGAATGAGGTGTTGCATAGAGGGTATTCCCATGCCTTTTGCGATATGAATAAAGATTCACAGTGTTCTTAACAGATTTACAGGTCATTAGAGATAAGGTAGTGACACTGGTTAAAAAGCCATAACAATTTCATATCAAGCACTGGAGTACATTATTAGATGCAGAGACCTCTTTGAAGATAAGGCAAGGCAAGTGACTGCGGTGTTAGTGGGGGAGCACTTTGGAGCCAGTGATCATAATTCTATTAGTTCTAAAATAGTTATGACAAAAGATAGACCTGATCTAAAAGTTAAAGATCTAAATTGGAAGAATGCCAATTTTGATGGTATTTCAGGAACTTTCAAAAGCTGATTTGTAGGTAAGGTGACAGCTGGAAGGTGGGAGGCCTTCAAAAATGGGATAATGTGAGTCCAGAGACAGTATGTTCCTGTTAGTGTGAAGGGCAAGGCTGGTGGGTGTAGGGAATGCTGCATGACTAGAGAAATTGAGGTTCTTGTCAAGAAAAAGCAGGAGGCATGTGGCATATATAGACAGCTGGGATTGAGAGAATTCCTCGAGGAGTATAAGGGCAATAGGAATATACTCAGAAGGGTAATCAGGAGGGCATAAAGGGGACATTAGACAGCCTTAGCACATAGGATTAAGGAGCATCCAAAAAGATTGTACAAATACATTAAGAACAAAATAGTAAATAGGAACAGAATAGGGCCTCTTAAACTTCAACAAGGCTATCTATGTGTGGAACTGTGGTAGTTGGAGTGAGATACTAAATGAGTATTTTGCGTCAGTATTCACTGTGGAGAAGGATATGGAAGCTAGAGAACTCGGAGAAATAAATAGTGATATCGTGAAAAGTGTTCATATTACATATATACAGATAAATCCCTGGGACCTGATCAAGTATATCTCAGAACTTTGTGGGAAGTTAGAGAACTGATTGCTGAGATAATTGTATCGACAGTCATAGGTGAGGTACCGGAAGACTGGAGGGTGGCAAATGTGGTGTTATTATTTAACTATAGACTGGTTGGAGGGGATTCTGAGGAATAGGATCTATATGTATTTGGAAAGGCAAGGACTGACTAGGGATAGTCAATATGGATTTGTGCTTGGGAAATTGTGACTCACTAACTTAATTAAGTTTTTTGAAGAATTGACAAAGAAGATTGATGAAGGGCTGGGCTGTGGACATTGTTTTTATAGACTTCAGCAAGGTGTTCTACAAGGTTCCGCATGGTAAATTGATTGGCAGATTAGATCACTTGGAATCCAGGGAGAGCTAGCCATTTGGAATCAAAATTGGTATGAAGGTAGGAGACAGAGAGTGGAAGTGGAGGGTTGTGCTTTGGCCTGGAGGCTTGTGTCCCACAAGGATCAGTGTAGGGTCACTGCTTTTTATCATTTATATAAATGATTTGGATGTGAATATAGGTGGGATCATTAGTAAGTTTACAGATGACACCAAAATTGATGGAGTAGTGGATTGTAAAAAAGGTTATCTTAGAATACAGTAGGACCTTGATCTGATGGGTCGATGGGCCAAGAAATGGCAGATGGAGTTTAGTTTTGATAAAAGTGAGGTGCTGTATTTTGGAAAGGCAAATCAGGGCAGGACTTGTACATTTAATGGCAAGGTCCTGGGGAGTGTTGCGGAACAAAGAAACCTTGGGGTGCTGGGTCATAGTTCCTTGAAAATGGAGTCAGAGGTAGACAGGGTAATGAAGGAGGTGTTTGGTATACTTGCCTTTATTGGTCAGTGCGGAGAAAGTGAGGACTGCAGATGCTGGAGATCAGAGCTGAAAATGTGTTGCTGGAAAAGCACAGCAGGTCAGGCAGCATCCAAGGAGCAGGGGAATCGACGTTTCGGGCATGAGCCCTTCTTAATTCCTGAAGAAGGGCTCATGCCCAAAACATTGATTCTCCTGCTCCTTGGATGCTGCCTGACCTGCTGTGCTTTTCCAGCAACACATTTTCAGCTTTATTGGTCAGTGCATTGAGTATAGGAGTTGGGATGTCCTGTACAGGAAATTGATTTGGCCACTTTTGGAATTCTACATTCTATTCTGGTCCCCTTGCTATAGGAACAATGTTGTTAAACTTGAAAGGGTTCAGAAAAGATTTACAAGGATGTTGCCAGGGTTGGAGGGTTTGAACAATAGAGAGAGGCTGAATAGGCAAGGGCTACTTTCCCTGGAGCATGGGAACTGAGAGGTGACCTTGTAGAAGTTTATAAAATCATGGGTGGCATGGATAGGGTGAACAGTTAAGGTCACTTTTCCAGGATAGGGGAGTCGAAAACTAGAGGGCATATGTTTAAGATGAGAGGGGAAAGATATAAAAGGGACCTAAGGGTCAACATTTTCATGCAGACAGTGGTGCATGTATGGAATAAGCTGCTAGAGGAAGTGGTGGAGGCTGGTACAATTATATTATTTGAAAGCGATCTGATTGGGTATATGAATAGGAAGGTTTAGAGGGATGTGGCTCAAATGCTGGCAAATGGGGCTAGATTAATTTAGGACATGTTGTCAGCATGGATGATTTGGACAGAAGGGTCTGTTTCCATGTTGTACAGCTCTATGACTCTCATTGAAAAATTAAGATTAGATTCTCTACGTGTGGAAACAGATCCTTTGGCCCAACAAGTCCACACCAACCCTCTGAAGAGTAATCCACCCAGACCTATTTCCCTACATTTACCCCTGACAAATGCACCTAAAACTATGGGCAATTTAGCATAGCCAATTCACCTGACCTGCACATCTTTTGGAATGTGGGAGGAAACCGAAGGAAACCCACGCAGACACGGGGAGAATGTGCAAACTCCACACAGACAGTCGCCCGAGGCTGGAATTGAACCCAGGTCCCAGGTGCTGTGAGGCAGCAGTGCTAACCACTGAGCCACCGTGCCACCCCTGGTGTGGTACGTGGTAAAACTTTTAAATACATGTAATACTTTGAACTGTTCTGGTCATCTTATTTTACAAGGATGCGGTGGCATTGGAGAAGGTACAAAAACTTACAAGAAGTGCCAGGTTGTAATGATTAGAAAAGCTAAATAGGCTCAAGTTCTTTTCTCTGGAAGGAGAAGTTGAGAGAGGACTTGATAGACTTTGAAAGGTCAAAGTTTTTTGATACAACAAATACAGAAAGGATGTTTCCAGTTATGGGAGTTCAGAATTAAAGGCCATAAATATAGAATTCAGAAGAAAGGTCTTAGCGCAGAAACTGGTGAGAATATGAAACACCTCTCACAAGGAGCAACTCAGATCAGTCGCCCTGATGTTGTTAAGGGGAAGCTGGATAAACTTACTATAGTTAAAGGATATGTGGATAGAAGGAGATGAAGAGAGGTGGCAGAGATTCATGTGGAGGTAAATCCATGGACCTGTGGACAAGTGGCCTGCTTCCGTGTTGCAAATTGACCAAAACCCTGGTGGAAGAGGCAATTTTTAAAGAGTATCTTAAAGGAGGTAAGAAAGTTCAAGAGTTTGAGAAATTTTATGGACATACAGAATTTCCTTAATCTTCTGAGGAAGTAGAGGCATTGGTGTACTTTCTTGACTGTAGCGCTGACATGGATGGATCAGGACAGTTTGTTGGTGATATTTACTCTCAGAATCTTGACGCTCTTAACCATCTCTGCCTCAGCACCATTGATACAGGCAGGCGTGTATCCTCCACTTTGCTTCCTGAAGTCAATGACCAGCTTCATTTTGGTGCCATTGAGAGAGAGATTGTTGTCTTTACACTATGCCATTAAGCTCTCTACCTCTTTCCTGTACTCGGTCTTGTTGTTTGCGATCTAACCCACTATGGTTGTATCATCAGCAAATTTGTAAATGGAATTAGAGCTGAATTTGGCCACACGGTCATGAGTGTTTAAGGAGTATAGCAAGGGGCTGAGTATGCAGCCTTGCAGGGCACCAGTGTTGAGGATTATGGTGGAGGAGGTGGAGTTGCTTATCCTTACTGATTGTGGACTATGTTCAGGAAGTCAAGAATCCAGTTGCAGTGCAGGCAGCAGAGTCCTAGGTCTCAGAGTTTGGAGATGGGTTTGGCTGAAAATATGATGTTGAAAACTGAGCTAAAGTCAATATGTAGGAGTCTGCTGTTGGTGTCCTTGTTATCCAGATGTTCCAGGGCTAAGTGTAGGGCTAGGGAGATTAATGTAGGATACCTATTCGGGACCTATTGTGATGGTAGGTGAACTTTAGGGGATCAAGGTAATCTGGGAGGCTGGAGTGGATGTTTGCCATTACTAACCTCTCGAAGCACTTTATAATGATGGGTGTCAAAAGGCACCCAGCAGTAGTCATTAATGCACGTTACCTGATTTTTCTTTGGCACTGGGATGATAATGATCATTCTGAAGCATTGGAAATAAGGAGAGGTTAAAGATGTCAGCAAATACTACTGACAGTTGGTCCACACAAGATCTGAGTGTACAGCTGGGGCCTCCATCTGGTCTGGTCACTGTCTGTGGGTTCACCCTTGACAGGCCAATTTGACATCTCTGACAGTGACTGTGGGAATGGGTTCACCTGAAGCTGTTGGGGCAGGTGACACCATTTCACTGACCTTCTGTTCAAAACAAGCATAGAATGAATTGAGCTCATGAGGGAGGGACGCATTGTTGTCAGCGATTCTACTCAAAGTTGTTTTGTAGCCCAATGTACTATGTACACTTTGCCATATTTTACATGTGTTTGTGTGGTCAGTCTGGACTCCAGTTTAGTTTGGTATTATCTCTTAGCGTCTATGATGGCTTTGTGAAGATTGTACCTGTATTTCTTGTTTGGTCAGGGTCACCCTACTTGAATGCATCAGACAGGACTTCAGTAGAGAGTGGATCTTCTGGTTCATCTATGGTTTCTGGTTGGGGAACATTCAGATTGATTTCTTTGGTATGCAGTCTTCGACACACTTACTGATGAAATCTGTGACAGTGGTGGCATACTCATTTTGGTTGGCCACTGAGTTCTTGAGAATGGATCACTCCACCAACTCAAAGTGGTCACAAAGGAGCTTACCCATTACCTCAGACCAGCGCTGTACAACATTCTGTACTGAATCTTCATGTTTCTGTTGTAAGTCGGGAGAAGGAGCACAGCCTTATCGTCTGATTTATCAAAATGAGGGCGGGGAATGGAGCGATAGGCATCTTTGATGATTGAGTAGCAATGCATCAAGTTGTTTGGACCTTTGGTGGGAGAGGAGATGTAGCACACACTGGAGATTGGCCTGGTTGAGGTCACTGGCTATGATGGAATTTCGGGAAATTCCATCCCAAAGCTATTTGTAGCAGTCATATTTCATCAAGCGTGCTCTTCATTTCAGCATGGGTGGGATATAAACTGCTGTCAGGATGGCAGGAGGGAACTCTCCCGGCAGGTAGTAGGGACAGCACTTCAGCATTAGATACTCTAGGTCCAGGGAGCAGTAACTCACCAGGGCCATTACATCTGAGCACTATGAAGTGCTCCGCTGCCCCTTGTCTTGTTTAAGGAACCATGGAATCCATCCAGTGGATTGAGAAACCCTCAGGTTGTAAGGCACAGTCGGGTGTAGCAGGATTGAGCCATGTCTCTGTAAAACAGAACACACAGCATTCTCTCAATTCCCTTTGATACTGATTGACATTCATGGAAGCAGAGGATCCAGTCCTACTGCACTCAACTTATCTCCTAACGTTTTTGCCTTAACTGATTTTGAATCCTATGTCTGCTACATTAATGTCGTTATATAAAATCAGTTCATTCTGATATAATCGAAATGCTTTAATTTATAACTTTGACTCACTATTTAATCCACTGTTGTCAGCTGTGAGGTTTTTAATTGGATATACAAGTATCTATCTGATATGTAGGGTGTTTATTGGGTAGATCAGGGTTTTCCTGAATATATGATGCGTCTACCAGTTTGGGTATCTGTTTGGTAATATGGTGTGTCTATCAGGTATATCATGTGTGTACTGTGTATAATGGGTTTTTATTGGATGTATAGGTGTCTGTCGCTAATGTCACTACTGAAACATAATTATATTCATGAACGAACATATGACTTTATTTTCAGCTGATCGCTCCACTCTATTATTGGTCATAATGCACAGGGGTACATAACTGATCTAAAATTATTAATTGATAAATATTGACAGCTGCAGAACTTCAAAAGTAAAGGAATTTTTCTCATTCACATTCCTGAACAAGCAACTGAATATAATTTGCTGTTGTGGAACCAAACATCCCTCCAGAAGCAGGTATTATGTGTTGGACCTGAGATTCTTTCCTTATCATTCAATGGATGAAGCAATTCTGATTGTTGAAATATCTGAATTAGTATGCAGTTGGTGCACAGCGGACTGGTACAGTGGAGAGCTTTGGCAGTACGCAGATGGGCTCCTGTGCCAACTCACAGCCATGGCTGAATCTTACAGTTTCCTGGCAGGACACGAGCTGAATGTAAAGAGTGTCATTTCTCTGGGTAGTATTAGTTACAGCGTTGTGTGTAACACAGGGGAGGGCTGTAGCACCAACAGATGCCTATGCAGCATCTTACCTGCTTGTCAGTGCTCAATTCAACTGCAGCTCCAGGAGAATACCAGCCTGAGTGTGATTCAAACTTCAAAAATAATCCTGTGTTAGTCTCCAGTTATGGACTGATGAGAAACAAATGGAATATTTTGCTCAGACGATGTGGCTCTCATTATGTGACCTTTGAATTAGCTCACCCCTTCATTGGAGGAATCCAAGGATTTTCATCACATCAGCAGTTGTATTTCCAGCTTTTAGTTAGGAATGGGTGAGCAGGGGATGGGTGAGCAGGGAATGGGTGAGCAGGGAATGGGTGAGCAGGGGATGAGTGAGCAGGGGATGGGTGAGCAGGGAATGGGTGAATGGGTGAGCAGGGAATGCTAGCCATCATTCAAATAAAAGCTTTAGATCTAACCCTGTGCTGTTCATGCCCTCGGAGTGTTTGATGGGGCAGTGTCAAGGAAGCGTTTCTTTCAGTTTAAGAGTAGAGGTAGCTTTACTCTATATCTAACCCCATGCAGTCCCTGTCACCTGTTGGGACCTCCCAGAAGTTGCTGAGATCAGATGGTGCTTCTTGTTCCCAGTAGAAAGCTGCTTTCTGTTGGGTGGAGGGCTGGATCACACAGACAATCTGCTTCATCTCACACCAGCTCAAGCAACGTTCTGTAAATGGAAGTCAAACTGCTATAAATTAGAATTCTATGGAGCATCAAACAAGCAGCAGAGGATTTGAGGGTGATGCAGGAGAATACTTCCTCCCTCCCTGCCTGACCTTAGATAGAAAACAGATAAATCCAAGACACAGTTACCTGGAGACTGCTTCTCTCACAGAACTGAGAATCTATCAAATATTTATTTCAAACCTTTCCTGCAGTTTGTTTACTGAAAGATATGCAGATGAGGGCAAGGCATATTCTGTGTGGAGTGTACAAACCACAGTCTGTTTGATGAGCAACATTTAGTCCCTGTACATTGTTATAACAATTTGGCATATTTAGATTATTCTTACTGAACAGAAGAAATTTTAGCACTAGTTGAATAAACACTGAGTGTACAGTTAGACAGTGAGTAACCCTTACCCTGCTGAATAAACACTGACTCTGACCGTTAGCCTGCTTTAAAGAGGTTTGGATCAATCAGCAGAATCTCTGCTGGTATTCCTGAATGTTTGGGCAGTGTGACTAAGTGTAATTTGGAATAGCTGGCGAATAACAAAAACAACCCTCTCCACTTAAAGAGAATAATCCTTGTCGGGGCAGCTTAAGACTCAGTTACAAGTGCTAAGAACACGTGCCATTATCAGCTGGTTCATTGTGCTCGCTATTTTACCTTTTGATGTACTGACTGTTCTTTGGGATGCCTTGACTTTGTGCCTTGGCTCGTGTTTCATTCGGCTCCAAGTGCCTCTCGCAAAAAACAGTGTGCTGTCAGTAGGCGTTGCTCACTCCATCAGTTAGTGCTGCAAAGCAAGAGCCAGAAACAGGACAAGGAAATAATGCACCCCCACCTAGAGCGGGGGGGGGGGGGGGGGAGAAGCTGAGATTTGTGCAATGGAAGGGTATGGGATATGCACGGGGGTGAGAAATCGAGCGAGTATGATATGGGCTGGGGAAAGTGCTTGCAATGTTGTGTGTATATTCAGTTTGTTATTCTTAAATGGACCTAAACAAAGGGATAATGATTATTGTAAATCATTTCACTAATGCCACTGTGACCTAGGGATTGTGTCCCCAAATCTGGAACTAAATTCGTCATTAAACTCCCAGACTGCAACGGGTGCTTTATTCTCCAAACCCTTGTTTACAGATACTTTCCCCTCTCTTTTATCTTGTTTGAAGCCCCAGCAATTGAATTTCCATCCGGCTCTCATCCTGCCCTATCTCAATGGTTTAATGGACACAGTGCCTTCCCTTTCCACATCCTCTGAAAACGAAGCTCTGTATGTTTACACGTTAATGTTTGCTGCGCCTGCGATGACTCTTGAATTCATCGTTTCTTTCTCTTTGACGTGTGATGCAGAATCTGTTCATAAAATGTTAGTTTCACACCTCCTCAATTCTAGAGCCGGAGCACGATGCCATACTGATGCTTTTTCAGATTAAGATATACAATATTAACGTATGTCAGGAATAAATGAGTATCGCGTGGGGCTTAATCTGTTTTTCTAATATGAACACAAGCAGAGTGTTAGAGGAATTATACCGACAGCTGCTGTTTTTTATACCATTGTACTTGTCCATGGTAGGCAGCCCCCACTCTCTAATCTCCTGCATTCAGCTAACCGCAGGCTGTGCTGCCAAGCTGCCAGTCCTTGGCGTCACACCTTACTGCCTTTAAAGATTACTCCACAGAGAGCCAGGGAAATGGCAATTTCACATGATGCAGGCTGGCAGCATTTGGGAACAGAAAGTTAGAACTGGTGCCAAGATATTCCCCAGAGAGCAAGAAAGAGAGAGACAGAAAGAAAGAGACAGACATACAGAGATAGAGAGACAGCATGAGATAGAGAGGGGACTGAAGATCTGCATGGTCACGGGGAAACAGAATCTGCAATTCAAGTCTGGGGAACAGGGCAATTAATAGATAGGTTAATGACTGGCTGTTGTGTACTTGGAGCTGGGTTGAGCTCTGAGACAAGCATGCAAACTAGAGGCATGTTTCTTATTGAATGCAGTAGAATGCACTATGTAAATGAGATGGTTATTACACCAATGTTCATCAAGCTGAGCTGAGAAGACATTAATAGCCTGATGAATATGCATGTGAATTTGTTAATTAAGTTAATTATTCTGCTGAAATGCATTTGTCTTCCAAGGACATTTTCCCAATGATTTCTACAAGCTTCAGCCATTAGTCATGCTATCTATTATCTGAAATGAGTTCAGCATTAGTTGTGAGGGGAACAAAAGTTTTGATTTTTGATAAGAAAAGTTCCAAAGATTTTTTTATATTTGGATTTTTTTCAGTGCAGCTTGAACAGTCAGGAGCAAATTCCTGATAGGAAAAGTGGGAGGAAGTTTTTTTTTCCCTTGCTCTGACTTTCCAACACATTAATTAATTACTGCAGCCAATTAATTGTACCTGAGCAAACGAGTGAAGCTCTAATTGCCATGCATTGTTTGTAACCACATGAAACCAGCTTAAGTGAGAAGGCAGGAAACTTGTGCAGCAGTAAGGGGAGGGGGAGGTAGGAAGATCACCGAGAGTGATAAAGATGGGGAAAAATGGGAAGGGAAGAGGGAGAGAAGGGGAAACAATGGAGATAAAGAGGAAAAATAGGAATGAGTAAGAGGGATAGATATAGCAAAGCAAGTGAGAGAAAGACAAGAGAAGGCAAAATCTAAAGGAGGAAGAAACACAAAAGAGTGATTCAGGGATCAATAGAGAAGATTGTTCAGACACTGAAGCTTGCATTATTTTCATGCTTTGTACTGTTAATAACTAATTAGACCCATGAACTGCATTGTTTATGGAAAACTATTTCCTTACTTTCAATCAGTCTGATGGAGGTTTAGTTTTGATTATTGTCCATGCTTCAACCATGAAGATCACTCAGTTGTTGAATTGGATGCTGAGTGAAATTATGGAAAATTGTTTCTGTTTTGGATTCCCATGATTCTGCTTCCTGCCTGTTATGCCATCAATAGGTGGCGAAATAGGTCTCCCAGCAACCATTGTGACCTCCCTGAGTGTGGGATACAGGGAGAAGGACATTTGTTTTTCTTAAGGATGATGGCTGCATCAGTGTTTTCATGTGGAACTTCTCCAAGAAGCAGAAGTTGATGGATGAAAGTCTAACTCTGCAGTAGCTCATCGAGCTGATTGGTTGATGTACAGTTTGGACCTGGTATTGGTTGATGTACAGTTTGGACCTGGTATTCACTCAGTAGCTGAAAGACCCTAAATGATCTCCATCTCAATGACATGGTCCTGATCATGGAGGATGAGAACCAGCTGGACACTATGAGAAACCTGCTTACTAACAATTTACCAAGTCATTGCTTTGGTAAATTATTTTTGCAACATGCACTGAAATGTTTTACATAATTTACTGATATTAGATTCATGAGAAAGAACCAGAAAAAAGGTGAATTCAGCAAGGCATTCAATAAGGTTCCCCACAGTATTTTTATACAAAATGCGGAGGAATGGGATTGTGGGAGACATAGCAGATTGGATCAGTAATTGGCTTGCTGAAAGAAAACAGAGGGTTGTAGTTGATGGAACATGTTCACCTTGGTGTCCAGTTACTAGCGGCGTACTGCAAGGGTCGGTGTTGGGTCCACTGCTGTTTGTCATTTTTATAAATGACCTGGATGAGGGCTTAGAAGGGTGGGTTAGTAAATTTGCGGACGACACTAAGGTCGGTGGAGTTGTGAATAGTGACGAAGGATGTAGTAAGTTGCAGAGAGACATTGATAGGATGCAGAGCTGGGCTGAGAGGTGGCAAATGGAGTTTAATGTGGTCAAGTATGAGGTGATACACTTTGGCTGGAGTAATCGGAATGCAAAGTACTGGGCTAATGGTAGGATTCCTGGGAGTGCAGATGAGCAGAGAGATCTTGGTGTCCATGTACACAGATCCCTGAAAGTTGCCACCTAGATTGACAGGGTTGTTAAGAAGGCATACAGTGTTTTGGCCTTTATTAGTAGAGGGATTGAGTTCTGGAACCAGGAGGTTATGCTGCAGCTGTACAAAGCTCTGGTACGGCCACACTTGGAGTATTGTGTACATTCTGGTCACCGCATTATAAGAAGGATGTGGAAGCTTTGGAAAGGTGCAGAGGAGATTTACTAGGATGTTGCCTGGTATGGAAGGAATGTCTTATGAGGAAAGGCTGAGGGCCTTGAGGCTGTTCTCGTTAGAGAGAAGAAGGTTGAGAGGTGACTTAATAGAGACATACAAGATAATCAGAGGGTTAGATAGGGTAGACAGGGAGAGCATTTTTCCAAGTATGGGGACGGCAAACACGAGGGGACACAACTTTAAAGTGAGGGGAGATAGGTACAAGACAGATGTCAGAGGTAGTTTCTTTACTCAGAGAGTAGTAAGGGTATGGAATGCTTTGCCTGCATCGGTAGTAGATTCGCCGAGTTTAAGTGCATTTAAGTCATCATTGGACAGGCAAATGGATGTACATGGAATGGAGTAGGTGGGATGGGCTTCAGATTAGTATGAAAGGGCGGCACAACATCGAGGGCCGAAGGGCCTGTACTGCACTGTAATGTTCTATGTTCTAGGTGTGTCTGTACCTGAGAGAAAGACAGCTTAACACTTTGGCTGCAAATACTTCATGATGTCTGACAAATGATGTGATCTGAGGAGCTGAATTCCCCATTCTTCCCAACAGTTCTTATTTTTTATATGTTAAATAAACTTCCTTTTATCTGCTGGAATCCCATTTCAGGGCTCCGCAGGAGTTGGAGTCACAGTGAGTGATCCACTGTGCGAGATATCACGCGGCATGGCTGTGTCACCCCGATAAACTGACAGTGGCTATTTTGTAGAGTCAAACCAGCATGTTAATTATGACACATGACAAAGTAAACCATTTAACATAAAAATACTAAGACAATTATATAGTTTAAAACTGGATAAACACTTTTAATAAATTAGTCAATATAGCAGCCTGCAAACTGCTTCATAGTGAAACAGATATTTCTAAATAAAGTACCAACAAACTCCCTGATCTAGTCCAGAAATTCTCCACAGAGGAGCACATTATTTAAATTGAGTTTGAGACTCAACAATTAGCTCAAAACAATCAGATCACAGACTCTGCCTCCACTTCTTTTGTACAGCAGCTGCTCACAACGATTCTCCTTTTCCCTGTTACAACTGCATTGGCACTCCAGTGCACTGGAATGAGATCAGCAGGGTGGACTTCCTCGAATATGCGTTCCTAGATTGGGGCTGTTAACCCTGGCTGACAGATATAATTAGGAATGTCAGGGGTTCTGCTCACTCTAAGAGCTGGCTCTGAGCTAGCTGTGTCAGTATCATGTACTACGCATGTGTAAATAAAGGTTAACTTGGTGATGGGATACTGGCCTCTGTGGAGTTATTTCAGTGGTGACAAGAATGGAATTGATGATGTGATCAAGCAAACGTATCTACTAGTTGAAGCCCAACTGAACTTCCAGCAGATACTACAACTGGATTAGTCATTAGAAAATGTGGCAAGTGGAGCAAGTGCAGGGTATTCTAATGGAAGTGGACACCCTCACCAGTCTGACTGAGCCATTTGCCTTATGCACAAAAGTAGAAGCAGAAATCAGAAGGTTGGAAAGTGAAGGAATCATCAAATCAAGACAGTTTGCAGAATGGGCAACACTGATCGTACTGATTCTGAAGCCTGATGGGTCAGTTCGCCTTTGAGGGGATTTTAAACAAACAATAAACCACCTTTTACAACTGAATAATACCCAATCCCTCATATAGAGAACTTATCCACAAAACTGGTGGTGTGGCTGTCCTTCATGAAGCTGAACCGAGTCATGCCTACCTGTAATTGTAATTAGCTGAGGATTCCCAGAAGTATGCTACAATTTATATGCATAAGGGTTTGTACCAATATACAAGACTGCCTTTTGGTGTATCATCAGCCTGTGTCATTTTCCAGCAGACAATGGAAAATATTTTACAAGGTCTATCCCAGGTCACCATTTATCTGGATGACATGTGAATAACCAGAAATTTCAGGTTTTTCCAAGAGCAAAAATGGGAAAAATGGAGAGGCGGGGACTGAAAGAGTGGAAGAGGCTGAGGTGGATACACAGAGACAAAGAAAGACAGGTAGGGAAATATAGTGAGCTAGACTGAAAGGACTCATTCTCCATTCAATATCCAGGACAAAGCAACCCAATATATTCACACCCCATCCACCACCAATGCTCAGCAGCAGCAATTTGTACTATCTACAAGATGTAGTGCAGTAACTGACTAATATTCCTTTGACAGCACCTTCCAAACCTACCATCTTCCACCATTTAGAAGGACAAGGGCAGTGGGGACGCAAAGGCCTAATGGTGTTTCACTGGACTGTTAGTCAAGAGCCCCAGATAATGTTCTAGGGACCTGGGTTTGAATCCCACCATTGTAAATGGTGGAATTTGAAGTCAATTTAAAAAAATACTGTAGAATGAAAAGTCATCTAACGACGACCATGAATCCATTGTTAAGTATTCCCCCTCCCACCCCCCCACCCCGCCCCAACCAACCCCACCACCACCATCACCACTGCATCTAGTTCACTAGCTGCCCTTTAGGGAAGGAAACTGCCATCCATACCTGGTCTGTCCTACCTGTGACTCCAGACCCACAGCAATGTGGTTGACTCTTAAACTACCTTCTGGGCAACTAGAGATGGGCAAGAAATCCTGCCTAGCTAGCGAAACCCTCTTGCCATGAATTTTTTTTTTAAAGTTACATGTGCCTACCTCCAGCAAGTTCCCCTCTAAGCCACTCACCATCCTGACTGGGAAATATATCATTGTTTCTTCAGTATCACTGGATCAAAATCTTGGGACTCTGTCCCTAATATTGTCCACCACGTGGAGTGCAGCAGGTCAAGAAGGCCACTCACCATCACCTTCTCAAAGATAATTAGGCTGAGCAATAAATATTGGCCCAGACAGTAATGTCTATGTCTCATGAATGAATAAAAAAAACTATTCTGATATATTAATTTATGAGGAAAGCACTTTGAAAACTCAGCAAAAACCAATTAAATCCAAGGGATATGGACTATGCCTCTTTGACTTTTGACTTAAAAGGATTGAGGGCAAATCACTTTGTTTTTGGAGAAAATTCTTTCTTAATCAAGACCTGTCAGTAAATGACCACTTTCTGGCAAGTTATTGAAAAGAGCTGCCTTCTGATCCAGTCAAGATCAGAGAGAAAATATAACCAACTAAAGGTTGGAGTTGCCATCCTTTCACTCAAGAACCTGTTGCCTCCCTGTCATAAATCATCACAGAAACAACATCTTTATCTGCATCTCTCATGGCTAATATTTGAGAGTCAGATGGAAGGTGTAAGGACCAGAGGGGCTTGGTAAATAGTTTGGAGGAATGAGCAGGGGATTGGGAAATAGGCAACAACTTTGAGGATTGGGTGGGATGAAACTCCAACCGTTTGAAATACTGTCAGAATGGTAAGTCTAAGTAGAGAAAATGCAAAATATTTTCCAAGTGCCTGTTGCATGAACCTCCACTGCTAATACTATGGGATAGTGCAGTATTTAGGCCTTCCAGCATTCTTTACAAAGACTATCTTGCTTGAAGGAACAAAGCATAATTTCATAACTTATAGTCCCAAATTGCTGTGAAAAATGAATTATATTTTTTAAAAGATGATTTGAGCATTCCCTATCATTGCTAACATCACGTTGTATTAGTTCAAGGTCTAAATCCAGACAGCATAATAATTCAAATAATCAATAAAATCCGAGTGACAAAAGATTGAGTTCTCATCCTTGTCACTGGTCTGTTGCTTGAATGTAATTATTTCCAGAAATAACTGGAGAAATTCAAATCTGTAAGTTAAAGATCTGATTTGCTAAGCTAATTGGCTTGCCTAAATTCAAGAAACCAGGTATTGTCCTGGATTGTGAGTGACATTTGACTTGGTTGGATCCTATCAGAGGGAGACTGACTGACATGGGACCAAGATCTTCACAATCTGGTTGTCTAAATATCTTCAGGTCCACATGATCCACATGTTATAAAGAAATAGCTGAAGCCACTGGATACAGCAAAGGCTACGGGCCCTGACAACATTCCGGCAATGGTACTGAAGACTTGTGCTCAATAACTTGCCACTCCCCGAGTTACAACACTGACATTAACTGACAATATGGAAAATTACCCAAATATGTTGTGTACGTAAAAAAACATGGAAAATCCAACCCTGCCAGTTACTGCCCCATCCGTCGGCTCTCAATAATCAGTAAAGTGATGAAAGATGTCGTCAACAGTGCAATCAAGCAGCATCCATTCAGCAATAACCTACTCAGTGATGACAGTGCAGGTTCTGTCAGGGCAACTCAGCTTCCTGACCTCATTACAGCCTTGGCTCAAACATGGACAAAAGAACTGAATTCCAGAGGGGAGGTGAGAGTGACAGCCCTTGACATCCAGGCTGCATTCGACTGATGTGTAATCAAGGAGCCCTAGCAAAACTGGAATCAATGGGTATTAGGGGCAAATTCTCCAGTGGTTGGAGTCACATCTGACACATAGGAGGATGGTCGTTATGGTTGTTGGAGGTCAGTCATCTCAGCTCCAGTACATCTCTTCAGGAGTATCTCAGGTAGTGTTCTTTTCCAACCATCTTCAGCTGCTTCATGACATACCCTCCATCATAATGTTCGAAGTGGGGATGTTCGCCAATGATTGCACAATGTTCTGCACCATTCACAACTCCTCAGATACTGAAGCAGTCCATGTTCAAAAGCAAACAAGAAATGGACAATATCCAGGTTTGGGCTGACAAGTGGCAAGTAACATTTGTGCCACACAAATGCCAGGCTATGACCATTTCCAATAAGAGACAATCTAACCACCGCCCCTTGACATTCAATGGCGTAACCAGGAGTGGACTGGACTCATTACATAAACACAGTGGCTACAAGAGTAGGTGTGAGGTTAGGAATCTTACAACAAGTAACTCACATCCATACTCCCAAAGCCTGTCCACCATCTGCAAGGCACATGAGGAGTGTGATGGAATACTAACCACCACCCCTATTCTGTTATCTTGATGCATGTTGTATGGTACAATCTACCTTTAGAGCACTCAAAACAACACTTTTCACTATATCTCAGTGCAGGTGACAACAATAAATCTATCAATCAATCAATATACATGAGCTATGAAACCCTTATGTGATATATTTCTCATTAATCTGCTGTGTATTTTATGTGGAGAAGAATTGATACTGAGACACACACAGAGCATTTGGTTCCAGATGGGAGTGAATTGCTCCTTTTTATCACTGGAATCTGTTGGCCACAGTGGGGTTTGGTGTAACAGTGAGGATTAAACAAAGTCATGTAAGGTGCTGTGGTATTGCAGCCAGTAGTGGTCCGTGGGAGAGACTGGGCAGTACATTTACCCACTATGCTCAATATTACTCTACTAGAACTGGTCCATATTCCAACTGGTCAGTTTTATGTGTAATCAAATTAAACCAGTGCAACTGGGCAATGGGTGTAGGCTGTGATCCAGCTGTTTTATTTAGCAGTCTGATCATTGCCAGCAGGAAAAGCCTGGGTACTGAGGGAGCTGAGAGAAGGTACAGGGTTTTACTGCTCAGCAATGATCAGCCCTGGCACTGAGGTCACAGCAGTCCCACTTTGATCGTGCCACACGGCAGTGGACTAGACTGAAAGATTACTGCAACTTGGAACATTTCCTCAGTATGAGATTTGGTTAGATTGTTTTGAAATTTAAAACATCTTCAAGATGCCGTGTATCGTCCAGCAAAATACTGTCTTTTTAAGACTGCAACACTCACAGCCATTTCCCATCAGAGCTTGGGAAGCACAGAACTGTGGGAAAAGCTGGGTGAGAGCCAGCTCCTGTCTCTAGGTAACAATAAACCCAGAGAGAGAGCGAGATAGATAAAGAAAAGCAGCTGTTAACCAGCATCCTTCACCCAACCCCCAACCCAGTACCATCATCTCTGAGAAAAGAACAGACTCACACTCACACATTTATACTTACAGTCACCTTCACACACACAGATAACTCCTTACCTCAATGTACTCTTAGTCCAAATACTAAGCCAAATTCCAGATACCAGATGAGAAGGAATCTCCTTGACATTGACTGAATGTGGCATTGAGGAATCAGGAGGAAAACTCACTCCTATTTAGAGTCATACCTGGCATAAAGGCAGATGGTTGTGGTTGTTGGAGGTCCGTCATCTCAGCTCCAGGACATCTCTGCAGGACTTCCTCAAGAGTGGTGTCCTTGACCCAACCATCTTCAGCTGCTTCATCAACAACCTTCCCTCCAACATAAACTCAGCAGTGGGGATGTTCACTGGTGATACTTTTTTATTTGCTTATGAGATGTGTGCATTGCATGGCTAGGCTCGCATTTATTGACCAGTTCTAGTTGATCAGGGGCATTTAATAGTCATAAGAACATGAGAAACAAGAGTACAACATATATAGGGGAGACAATGGTCTGATGGTGTTACCGCTGGACTATTAATCCAGAGCTTGGAGTTTATATTCTGGGGACCTGAGTTCAAATCTGGCCATGATAGATGGTGGAATTTGAAATCAATAAAAATCTGGAGTTAAGAGTCTAATGATGGTCATGACATTCATCTGGTTCACTGATGTCCTTCAGAGAAGGCAGTCTGCCATCCTTACCTGGTCTAGCCTACATGTGACTCCAGACCCACAGCAATGTGAGTGACTTAAAATACAGAACAGAAATAAAGGGCTTGGTGACATGGTGCAATGAGAACAACCTCTCTGTCAATGTCAGCAAGCTAAACAACTGATCATTGACTTAAGAAAGGAAGGAGGAGAACGTGCCCCCATCTACATCAATGGAAATGAGATTGAGAGGGTAGACAGCGTCAAGTTCCTCGGATTGACAATAACCGATTACCTGTCCTGGACTTCCCACATAGATACACTTGTCAGGAAGGCACAACAATGCGTCTTCTTCCTCAGGCAGCTCAGGAAATTTGGCATGTCCATAAGGATCCTCTTTTATAGATGCACCATTGAGAACATACTGCCTGGGTGTATAATGGCCTGGAAGCAACTGCTTTGTCCAGGACCGTAAGAGACTACAGAAGGTTGTGTGCTCAGACCAAATCATCATGGGAGCTAACCTTCCATCCATGGACTCCATTTACATGGTCCGTTGTCGTGGAAAAGCTGCCAACATCATCAAAGACCCATTGCACCCAGGGCAGAAGATACAGAAGCCTGAACACATGCACCAGCAAGTTCAGGAACATCTTCTTCTTGGCCATTATTAGACTGACAAATGGACTTTCGAGCCTCAAATAATGCTGATCTTGCTAACGCTGATCTTATCTAGTGCACGCCCTGTGCAATGTAACCTGTATACCTCTGTCTAGGTCTCTCTAATCTGAACATCTTTGTTTACTATGATCTGTCTGCACTGCTCATAAATAAAGCTTTTCACTGTACCTCGGTACAGATGACAATGAATCAATTAATCAATCGATCTTAACTGCTCTGAGTAACTGGGGATGGGCAATAGATACATGCCTAGCCACCAATGTCCATGTCCCGTGAATGAATGAAAAAAGGACTAGACTACTCAACCCTTCAAATCTATCCCGATCCTCAATAACACCATGGGTGGTCCACCCCAGAGTTCAATTCTTCTTTCATTCCAGGCCCTCAAGTGCTCAACTCCCTGATATTTCAGAAATCTACCTATGTCCTTTTTAAACACTTTCCGTGATCTAACCTCCACAAGTCTCTGGGAGTAAAGAATTCTAGACATTCACTATTCTCACAGAGAAGAAATTCCTTTGAATGTTAAATGAGTGTCCCCGTATTCTATAATTATGACCCCGAGTTTGAGATTCCATCACTCGCAGAAACATTATCTAGACATCTACCCTGTGAAGCCCCTCAATCTTCTAAACTCTAATAAACAAAGGCCTAACTTGCTTCGCTTTTCTTAGATTTAGCCAAGGGAATCTCTTTTGAACTGCCTCCAATGCCAATATATCCTTTCTTAAATCTGGGACCCAAAACTGTACACACTACTTCAGGCCCAGCCTCACCAACACCCTATATAGCTGTAAAAATACTTTCTTATTTTTTCAAACTCCAACCTCCAATAACAATAAAGTCCAAAATTCCATTTGCTTTCTGACTGACTTGCTGCAGCTGTGTGCTGCCTTTTTGTGTGTGATGCACAAGAAACTTAATTCTCTCTGTGCTGTACCTTTTTGTAGTCTCTCACCATTTAAATAATAATCTGCCAATCCAAAGTGCATGACCTCCTACTTTAAGCTCCATCTGCCAATTTTTTTCCCATACACTCAAAACATCTACATCCCCTTTCAGATTCCTCATGTCCTATCACAACATGTCCTCTTACCAATTTTTGTATCATCAGCAAACTTGAATGCATTACATTCTGCTCTGTCCTCCAGGTCTGTAAAATAAATAGTAAATAATTGGCTGATCCCATGTTGCTCCACTGGTTATATCTTTTCACCATGAATAAGACCCATTAATTCCAAATCTGCCTTCTTTGTAATAACCAATCCACAATCCACGCTCACAGATTACTGCCAGTAACGTGAGGTCCTTCTTGTACAATAAACTTTCACGTGGCACCTAATTGAATGCCTTTTAAAATCCAAAAAACACTCCATGAACTGATTTCCCTTAATCAACTCTGCTTTGATCAAAAAACTCTCATAAATTCGTCAAATGTGATTTCCCTTTCACAAAACCCCAAGGTGATTCTGTTTGACCGTGTTAATATTTTCTAAATACCCTGCTATTTCTTTCTTAATAATGGTATCTAGCATTTTCCTAATGACAAATGTTAGGCTAACTGGCCTATACTATCCTGGTTTCTGTTTCCCTCCCCCTTCAACAGGGGACAATTCAGTTTTCTGACCCACTGGTACCCTTCTGGAATTCAATGAGCTCTGGAATATTTCAACTAGTGCCCCCACTCACTCTGCAGCCATTTTCTTTAAAATCCTGAGATGGAGGTAATCAGGTCCTGGTGACCTGTCCGCCTTTAATCCCATAAGTTTCTCAAATACTTTGTCACTTACCATAGAGATTGTTACAAAATCTTTCCTCCCGTCTTGTTTGACTGTTACCTTTGAGATCATTCTCATCCCTTTCTCCATGAAACCTGATGCAAGCGAATGGTTTAAATTATCTGCCATTTTACTGTTCCTTGTCACTAATTTCTGAGTTAAATTCTTCAAGGAATTCACACTTATTTTATTTACTGTATCTCTGTTATCTTAGAAGCTCTTGTTTTTTGTTTTTGTATTTCTTGCCAATTAACTTTCATGATCAATTTTCATCCTGGTGCACTTTACAAATGTGTCTCCCATGTCACCCTTGGCCCATCTGGTTTTGTCCAGTTACTCTGCAGATTTAAAGCACCATGATAATTACACTGCTCTTCTTCATGGGGGCCTACATATAACTGCCATCCATGACTTCCTTCACTTGCTATTCCTTATTTCCACCCAAAGTAATTTCACGTCATGATCAAGTGCATCTATATCACTGCTCACTGCTGCACTGATCCCACCCTTTATTTACAAAGCTACGCCACCCCCTTTTCCCTTTTGCCTACTTGTCTGGAACATCAAATATCCTTGAATTGGATTCTATGTAATAGCTATCAGCTCATATTCATTTGTTTCCATTTGTGCTGTCAAATCATCTATCCTGTTACAAATGCTACCTGCATTCAATAAAGAACCCTAAGCACTGGCATTTTACAAGTATGACTTATTCGGGTTCTCATTTCTGCTGCTCTCTTCTGCGTATAGTTTCTACCATTTCCTCTTATATTTTGATCATCTTTCACCTCTGCACTAGCCTGCACCTCTTCTCTCCCATTTCTTTTAGATTTGTTAAAGGTTCCCTTCAATTGAACCCTTCCACACTAATTAGGTTAAAGCACTCTCTATAACCCTAGATATAGGATTCATCAGGGCCTTGGTCCCAGCAAGGTTCAAATGAAGCCCATCCCAACAGGCCAGCCCTCTCTCTCTCACCAGTAATGGTGCTCGCTTCCACACCAACCTTTGGGCCTTTGTAACCTTTTCCTTCTGAGATCCTTTGTAGGCCATGTGAAATGACAGTGTTGGTGGGTTAGGGAAAGCACTGGGAAGCCAAATGTAGTAAACAAAAGGACAGGCCAGTGAATTTTGTTGGAGTGGTAACAGAAAGCACTGTGGAGGCTAGAAAGCTGCACCAGAATGTACAAGCTGGTCGGAGGTTGATTAAGGAAGAAGTGCCAGATCTTCTTAAACCATATTCCTGCGAAGGTAAAAGTTTATTCGCATAGGCCGGGAGCAGCAGGTAAAGAAGTTACAATATTAAGAGACACAGGATCCTCTCGTCTGTAATGCTGAAAGATGAGGAGATGTGTACCCTTGAAGGACTATTGCCAGAAAAGCTACCAGTAACGGGAATTCACGGTGAGACAAAAAGTGTTCAGTTCTGTAAAGTGAGGTTAGAGTGTCCAGAGAAGAGTGGAGAGTTGTGGTATGAGTACTGGACAAACTCTCAGCTCCAGGAATACAATTTGTCCTTGCTAATGATATAGATGATTCACTGGTAGGAGTACTGCCTACTGTGGTTGAAAAGCCAGTGAAAACTCAGCCTACTGAACTATTGTAGGACACATATCCTGGAATGTTTCCTGACTGTGGTAATGAGGTCACAAAGTCACCAGCTGAAACAGGAGACATCAAAGAGTACAGATAAGAAAATTGAAGTGGAATTAGCAGAAACCCTGTTTAATCAGATGGTTGACACAAACCAGGAACAGATAGATAGCACAGTAGACATCTTTAGTTCAGATAAATTAACTGAATTACTGTAGAAAGATGAAAATTTAAACAATTATATAAAAAGACATACAATGTATCCCTGAAAGTTATTATTTTAAAAATGATGTCTTAATGAGGAAACAGAGACTATCAGGCAGATGAGAAATGGGCAGAGGTTCAACAAATTGTTTTGCCGGTGGGGTATAGAAAGGAGGTATTGCAAGTGGCACATAAGCTACCACTTGAGGGTCATTTAGGAGTGAGGAAAACACAAGCTAAAATACAAAAACATTATTACTGACCTGCACTGAACAAGGATGTAGCTGAATTTTGCCAGATATATCATTCATGTCAGGTAATTGGAAAACCACAGGCAGTAATAAAACCCGGACCTTTAATACCTATTCCTGCATTTGAGGAACTTTTTACAAGTTTTAATTGATTGCGTAGGTCCCCAACCTCAAACAAAAAGTGGGAATCAGTATTTGTTCACAATAACGGATGTGTCAACTAGATTTCCAGAGGCCAATCCATTGCACAATATTATAGCTAAAAGGAATGTAGAGGACTTGCTCAAACTTTTCACTAGATACGGACTACCAACAGAAATACAGTCAGATCAAGGGTCAAAATTCACATCAAAATTATTCAAGTAAGTTGTGGACAGCTTAGGAATAAAACAATTCAAATCTGCTGCATGCTTGTCAGAGTTACAGGGAGCGCGAGAAAGGTGGCATCAGACTTTAAAGACCATGTTGGGGGCTGAAAGTCAGGACTATCCAGATGATTGGGATAAGGGAATTCTGTTTGTGATTTTTGTGATCAGAGATGCACCAAATGAATCAACAAAATTCAGTGCTTAAATTAGTTTTTGGGCATGAATTGAGAGGAATGTTAAAATTGATCAAGGAGAAATTGGTAAATTAGAATTCAGAGACCACATATTTGGACTATGTATCAAATTTTAGAGAATGATTAAACAGAGCAGGGGAGTTGACTATACAGCATTTAAAAGTATCACAGTGTACAATGGAATAGAAAGCAGCCAAGAAATCAAATATCTGCAATTTGATAATCAGGTATAAGGTATTAGTGTTATTTCCAGTGATAGGTGAATCTTTAAAAGTGTGGTTGAGTGTGGCAAACTACTTGATAGGGACTCCAGACAGAAAGAAATCTCACAGAGTGTGTCATGTGAATATACTCAAATGGTATTTTGATAGGGAAGGAAAGCAAAAGGAGAATATGTTAATGATTACAACACAGAGTGAAGAATCAAGTTCAGAGGATTCTGAATTAGACCTTCCTCAAATTAAATTGGACAATGAGGACGTTGTCAAAATTGGGATAAATTATTGAGTTACCTTCCACAAGAAAATCGAAATGGTCTGGAAGGGTTGTTACTATCACATGGGGAGATATATGAAAATAAGCTGGGAAGTACTAACCTAATTATGCATGAAGTAGATACAGGAGATGCTGTTCTGATTAAGCAACGCCCTTATAGGCATAATCCTCTAAAGTTGGCACAGGTTCAAAGGAGATTGAATGCATGCTCCAAGACAACATAATCGAAGCGAGTTACAGTGACTGGAACTCACCCATAGCAATGGTGCCAAAATCAGATCGTACCCAATGGTTAAGTGTGGACTATCGCAAAGTCAATGCAGTTACAAGGACTGATTTTGCAGTTGGAAGACTGCGTTGAGAAGATGGAACAAGCTACTTATATTTCTAAATCAGACTTTCTTAGATGATACTGGCAGATACTTTTGTTGGAAAGAGCAAAGGCAATTTTGGCTTTCGTTATGCCAAATGGACTGTATCAATTTAAAGTCATGCTATTTGGTATGAAATATATGCCAGCCACACTTCAGAGACTAATCAATAAGGTCATTGCTGGATTACCCAATCGCGTCATATGTATAAAAGATCTGGTGATTTTTAGTCACACATGGAAGGAATATTTACAGTATTTATCGGACTTGTTCGATCGACTTCGGAAGGCAGGCTTGGTGATAAACCTGGCGAAAAGTGAATTTGCCAAAGCCCAAGTCACCTTCCTGGGCCATGTTATTGGAAACGGACAAATGGGCCCAAGGGATGCAAAAACAAAAGTAACTGGGGGAGTTCCCCACACCCTCAACAAATGGGCAGTACTACATTTCCTGGGATTGAGTGGATTTTATTGAAAATTTGTACCAAATTTTAGCAGCATGGCTGCTCCACTCACTGAATTGCTAAAGAAAGGCAACAAGTTTCAATGGACAATGGACTATCAAAAGGCATTTGACAACCTGAAAGCTGTGTTAACCACTGCCCCGATATCAGCCACACCTAATTACACAAGAGCATTCAAGGAGGATATCAATGCAAGTGATGTGGATTTTGGTGCTGTGCTCTTGTGAGAAGACGACAAGAAGATAGAAAGGTCTATCGGGTATTTCACCAGGAAATTGAACATTCATCAGCAGAACGGTTGAAAAGGAGACTTTGAGCTTGGTATTGGCATTACAACATTTCAGTATTTATGTTACCAGTAACATATCTGAGACAATCATATACATTGGTCATAACCCATTGAAGTTTGTTGAAAAATTTAAGAACAGATTTAGATGGAGCTTGTTGTTACAGCCATTCAATTTGAAAATTGTGCATGTGGCAGGACGAGAAAACGTGATTGCCGATGCATTGTCAAGACATGAATGAGAAATGGAAGCATTCAGTGGCAGGAATGCAACAGATTGAAACGGAATGTAGTAGTGAATGCTTTCACCTTTGTAGTCAATGTAATGTGTACATGTGTTTTAGAGTACTAACAATTTTAAGGGGTTTTAAAATGAAGCCATCTTTGAATATTGATGGTTCATTTTTTTAAGGGGGGAGGTGTGATGAAGCTGCTACTTTAACAGGTTATGCAGTCCTTGGCTTTTTTATTTCGCAGAGGTTGTAAATGACACAGATTCCGACAGGTCTGGGTGGGGGGGGGGGGAGGGGGGGGGAGGGGGGGAGGTGAATGGTTTTAGGGCTAATTTGTTTATAGCTAACAGATACTGCCTCAGGCAGAAAGCTTTCAAGTTTAAAAACAAACTTACACAATGAAAGGGGAGTGGCCATTTCTCCCAGCTCAACTTTTCTCTGATTTGGTTTTGTTTTAGCAGGTAGTGTGAAGGAAGGCTGGTGGACCCAAAGAATCAGGTCCAGGCTAGTACTCTCTCTCTCTGACTTCTATCCTGTAAGAACCTGTGTTTGATTTTTCTTTTTGTGCCAAAGGGCGTTTATGGAGATTGTTGCAAGTATTTGGAACAGCGTCATTATGTTGAGTTAATCTGTTGAGTTTTTGGATAGGATAAGTTATTCAGCATTCTGTTTCCTGTTGTTTTGTTTCATTTGATAATCTTGTAAATAAATTCTGTTTTGTTTAAAACTAAGTGGTTTGACCAGCTGATTCTCTCCTGGAATATCCACACTACACCTGCTTAAAACAACTAGCAAAGTTTGTGTCTGGGCTGCCTTCTTGAAATAGAACAAAGAAGAACAAAGAAAATTTACATCTCAGAAACAGGCCCTTCGGCCCTCCAAGCCTGAGCTGATTGAAATATACTGTCTAAGCCTGTCGGTCAATTGCTAAGCATTTGTATCCCTCTGCTTCCCACTTACTCATGCATCTGTCCAGACACATCTTAAATGAATCTAACCGTGTCTGCCTCTACCACCTCTGCTGGTAACGTGTTCCAAATGCCCACCACCCTCTGTGTAAAGTACTTGCCACGTGTATCCCCCTTAAAGTTTCCATCTCTCACCTTGAAAGCATGACCTCTTGTTATTTAATCCTTTACCCTGGGAAAAAGCTTGTCCCTATCCACCCTGTCTATACCCTTCATGATTTTGTAAACCTCAATCAGGTCCCTCCTCAATCTCCCCTTTTCTAGTGAAAATAAACCTAACCTACTCAACCTCTCTTCATAGCTAGCACCTTCCATATCAGGCAACATCCTTGTCAACCTTCTCTGCACCTCTCCAAAGTGTCCACATCCTTTTGGTAATGTGGCGACCAGAACTGTACACAGTATTCTAAATGCAGCCGAACCAATGTCTTGTACAATTTTAATATGACTTGCCAGCTCTTATACTCAATATCCCGTCCAATGAAGGCAAGCATACTATAGGCCTTCTTGACCACTCTATCCACCTGTGCAGCAACCTTCAGGGTACAATGGACCTGCACTCCCAGATCTCTCTGCCATCAACTTTTCCCAAGATCTTCCATTCATTGTATAATTCACTCTAGAATTAGTCTTGCCTAAATGCATCACCTCACATTTGTCTGGATTGAAAGCCATCTGCCATTTTTCTGCCCAACTCTCCAGTCTATCCATATCCTCCTGTTATCTCTGACAGTTCCTTATGCTTTCTGCTACTCCACCAATCTTTGTGTCATCTGCAAACTTGCTGATCATACCAACAGTGCCCTCTTCTAGATCATTTATGTATATTACAAACAACAGTGGCCCCAACACTGACCCCTGTGGAACACCACTGGTCACCTTTCTCCATTTCGAGAAATTCCCTTCAAGTACTATCTGTCTCCTGTTGCTCAACCAGTTCTTTATCCACCTAGCTAGAACACCCTGCACACCATGTGACTTCACTTTCTCCATTAGTCTACAATGGGGAACTTTATCAAGCGCCTTAGTAAAGAGTCCATGTGTATGACATCAACAGCCCTTCCTTCATCTAACAACTTGGTGACTGTTATTTATTAGATTTTTAAATTAGATTCCCTACTTCCTCGAAGAACTCTATTAAGTTAGTAAGGCACGATCTCCCCCGCACAAAACCATGTTGCCTATCACTGATAAATGTTTTGAGGAGTCTGGCCTGGTCCATAACATTACCAACTGAATCTCCATTTATACAGAGCCCTTGGGTCCAACTAATCTGTAAACTACACTTCAATGACTGCTTAATCAAGCAGCTGTGTAAACAACACCTACAATGACTGTCAGATTACTTGGTTTAAAAAGTATAGTAATCCTTCAACAGTCCTTTGTTTTAAAAGCAGTCCTTTTCCAATTTTAGTCCACAATCAAAAATACAGAAAATAAAAAAGACATCAGCTTTGCAAAGTTCGATTCTGTTAAGTAGCATTTCCTTTTTTATTTCATGTTGCTTTAGATTTTTGCCCATGGTGTTCAAGAGAGATAATTCTTCCATCTGCTGGATAGTTTTAGTTGCTTCCATTGCCATCTTATTTTACAGAATTATAAACCTGGTCCTTTCACCTTTTACTAACTAATCTTACCCCAATCTCACATGTTCAAAGATACTGCACTGAACCCCAAATATTTTTCACAACCCTGATGTGCACTGTGCCTGACATTCAAGCCCCATATGCCACAAGCCGTCATAAATGTATAAAGGACCAATTAAATCACAGAGATAGTTAATTTGCCTGAATTATACTGCACAGGACAAAAGAAATTCACATTAAGTTTCATCAGTGAAGAGAGAATTAATTATTTGTTACAAAACCTATCCTTTAACAATATAGGGTATTGATTGTCATTACAAACTTAAACCATATCCCCTTAAATCCAAACACACCTTCATTCACAAGTAGGACAAACAGGTTGGACAGATATGCAGAAATATCATGGGAAGAAAACAGAGACAAAGTGGAACATGTTCTGTGGACCAACAGTCCAAACTACAACTTTCTTATAAGTCATCTAGCCTTTACCCACAAAATTACATTATTGTTAACCACAGGTTATCCTTATTCAGGAGGCAGACAGTTGGACCTAGGTCTTTGCTTAAGTTAGAAGTTCTTTTGGGAGATGTGGAATGTTGTTTTATTCTGACATGGGGGGGTGGGGAGACTTATCTTGAATTGGAAGCTTTACAGAGATCTGTGTGCAACTGCTCATTCTCATTTCTGTGAGGAATTACAACATAACGATCTAAAAGCTATCACAAGGCAGTATTTCAACTCACAGATACCTGGTGCATACTTGTCTCGCAAAAGTAACAAATATAGCTTCTAGAAAAATTACTTGGCCTTATGTAACTAATAAATAAACACTACACAGTTCCACTTTTAACCTAAATAAAAATCACAAACAGACACATACTCAGTTGCAGCAGATAAAGGTGAAGCAATAGATGTCATGCATTTGGATTTCCAAAGGGTATTTGATAAGATAGCACACAAAAAACTACTACATCAGGTAAGCGTTCATAGTACCTTAGCATGAAGACAGAGTTGGCTAACAAACAAAGAATTAGGATAAATGGATCATTTGCCATTTGGCAAACAAATTATTGGGTGCAACAAGTATCAGTACTGCGTCCTAAACTATTTTATAATCTGCATTAATGATTTGGATGAAGGAACCAAGTATATTGTACATATTTTTTCTGATGATACAAAGGTAGGTAGGAAGGCAAATTATGAGGACAAAAAGAGTCTACAAAGGCATAAAGATACATGAATACATAAAGATTTGATAGATGGAGTATAACATCGGAAATGTGAGGTTGTCCACATTGGTGGAACAATTAATTAGGAAAGAACATTACTCAAATAGAATAAGATTACAGAGTTCTGAGTTACAGAGGGATGTGTATTAGTTGATTCACAAAAAGATTTAGTGTGCAGGCACAGCAAGTAATCAGTGTGACAAATGAAAGGGAGATGGAATGCAATAGTGTATGTATAGGATGGGATGAAGGGTTCAACTTGTTGTTGAGATTTGACAGCTGCATGAGCCCTTGAATGAGCCCTGTGAGCATTCCTGTATGGGCCAAAGACGACACAATCAATTTTGTTTTTCTGTGGCTTGCTGTTTGTTACACTGTATAAGAGAAAGCACTTCTTTCCAAATCATTGGACTTCACTCCAGACCGGATCACAAACAGTGTCAGGAACAACCTCAGCCTCCAGACCAGCCATCGCTCGAGGGATCCCTGACAGGCAGAAGGCTATGAGGCTCATTGTTTTGTTTTCCTTCCTTTTTCATCTGTTATTATTACTTAGCAAATGTTCCTTTCTTTTTGTGTTTCATTATTACTCAATAAATGTTCAGATTTAAGAAAATTGCTGTTGTTAAGCCTTCACTTAACTACATTTAACCGAATTTGAAAAGAACCACTTGGATACCCTCTGTGATCCAAGACAGTGGGAAGTTTTGTTACAATTGGTTAAACTGCGCAGTTTACAGTGTTCTCCTCTTTAATTGGCAAGAGATATATTTGCATTGGAAGCAGATTAGAGAAGGTTCCTGGGATGAAGGACTTTGTCTCACCTGGAAAGGTTGAACAAGTTGGGGTTAAACTCGTTGGAGATTAGAATGAGATCTTTTTAAAACATAAGATTCTGAGGGGGCTGGACAGGGCAGATGTTGAGAGGGTGTTTTCCCTCATGTAGGAATCTAGAATATTGGGCACAGTTTAAAAATAGAGGTTTCTCATTTAAGATGGAAATGAAGAAGAATTTTCTCTCTCAGGAGGTTGTAACTGTGGAATTCTCTTGTCTGAATAGCAAAATGGCCATTCAATATATTCAAAGCTGAGTTTGACACATATTGATTCTTAAGGCCTGACAAGTGGCAAATAACATTTGCACCACTCAAGTGCCAGGTGGCAACCAACTCCAATAATAGATCATTGGAAATACCTATTGCTCCTTGACATTGCTCCAACACTGAATCCTCCACTATCAACATCCTGGAGGTTAGCATTGACCAGAAACTGAACTGGACTAGCCACATAGAAGCTCTGGTTACAAGAGCAGACTAAAGATTAGAAATCTTGCAGCTAGTAACTCGTCTTCTGACTCCCTAAACCTGGCCACCATCTACAAGGCACAAGTCAGGCATGTGATGGATTACTCCCCACTCACATGGATGAGTGCATCCTCAACAACACTCAAGAAACAAGCAGCCCACTTGCTTGGTATCACATCTGCAGGCATCCACACTCTCTACCACCGAGGCTCACTAGTAGCAGTGCATAGCATCTACAAGATGCCTGCAGAAATTTGCCAAAGATTGTCCAACAGCACCTTCCAAAGCTATCTTCTGTTCCATGTAGAAGGCAGTAAATGTAATATAACACCATCACCTGGAAGATCCCTTCCTTGATACAGAACATTCTGATTTGGAAATATGACATTGTTTGTTCAGTGTGATTGGGTCAAAATCCATGAACACCCTCCCTGACAGCATTGTGGGTGGCTGTACACGACAAGACTGCAGCAGTTTTAGGAGGCAGCTCACTCCAATCTCTCAAGGGCAATTGGGGATGGACAATAAATGTTGGCCCTGCCAGTGATGCTCACATCTGTGAATGACTTTTAAAAAATCAATTTTAAAATTGGTAGAAAGTGTATGAAGCAGCAACATAAACAAAACAGTACAATTTAAAAAGGTGTGGGCAGGTATAGAAAGCATCAGTTGTGTTTATTTGTAAATCTATGAAAGTGGTCAGGCCCATTGAGAAGATAGTAACAATGCAAAAGGGATCCTTAGTTTTATTAATTGAGGAATAAAGACAGAATCATGGAGGATATGCTAAACCTTTGTAAAACCGAGAACTAGTGAGGATGAGATTGTTCTCCGAGAACAGAAAGGTGAATGGAAGATTGAATAAAGTTGTTTAAAATCTTGAAGGATTTTGATACAGTAAATAAGGTGAAATGATCTTCTGTGGCAAAATAATCAATAAGCAGGGAACACAGATTAAAGGTGATTGGCAAAGGAACGAGAGGAAACCTGAGGAAAAATTCTTTTACATCAATTACTGAGAATTGGAAGTTGCTTGAATGGTTGGTGAAAACAGTTCACTAATAACTTTCAAAGAGGGATTTACGTAAATATTTGAAGGCAAAGAGTGGATAGAAGGGACTAATTTGAACGCTACTTCAAAGGGTTAATGCAGGCATAATGCGCCAAGAGGCCTTTTTATGTGCTGTAAGATTCTGTGATTTATAAACTAGTGATAACCCTTAGGCCAGGATCTAGACCTAGCCCAATTCCTTCTGCGTGAAACATGTGACGCCAAACATCTCATAATTATTAAAATGAAACACAAAACTGAATCACTGTAAAAATAAATTACTAATCTCCTTTAGGGAAGAGATCTTCCCAACCCTGATTCAAATACCACACTATTGGGCTTGGGTGTGATACTGGAATGCGAGTAAATTGTTCCCTGTGAACTGGTGTCAGTGAGGATGGAAGAGAGACAGAATGCTCAGTAAATCGTTAAGCTGTGTTCTTATTGGAGCAGACATTTCATCCTTTGCTGAAGAAAACTGCGAGATTCATCTCACCATCACCGAATTCAAACCGAGCCAATCTCAATCTGCAGAACTGAACAGGTTCCTCACACTGCACTGATCTGCACCAGTAAACACAGTTCCTGTAATGGGAATGAAGCCTTGGCTTTTCATCATTGTGACACCCCATACCATCTCAGCTTTGTGCCAGTTGGCATGGATGACAAGCTACAACTCAAGTGTATGAGCTGACAGTTCTCAGCTTACAAGCCAGGAAGTGTGAGAGATCCAGAAACACAATGAGAAGGTGTTAACCCATTCACAGGCAGGGAACAATCCTGCTCTCTCTCACATAGTAGCAGGACATGAGCTGTCCAGGCTACACATGACACTTCTGATCATCTCCAGTCGGGCATTGGACTCTGATTAATCACAGTAAATAACTCACCTCCTGATTCCCCAAAGCTTATTCACCATCTACAAAGCACAAGTGATGGAATACTCCCCACATGTCTGGATGGGTGCAGCTCCAACAACATTCAAGAAGCTGGATACCATCCAGGACAAAGCAGCCCACTTGATTGGCACCACACCAACAAACATCTACTCCCTCCACCACCAATGCTCAGGAGCAGCAGTGTGTACCATCTATAAGCTGCACTGCAGAAATTCACCAAGGTTCTTTCAACAGTCCCTTCCAAACCCTTGACCAATTCCATCTAAAAGGACAGGGGCAACAGATACATGGGAACACCACCAGCTACAATTTCCCTTCCAGGTCATTCACCATTCCTGACTTGGAAATATATTGGCATTCCTTCACTGTTGCTGGGTCAAAATCTTGGAATTCTCTTCCTGAAGGGCATTGTGGGTCAACATTTAGCACATGGTCAACATTTAGCGGCAGTTTAAGAAGGCAGTTCATCGTCACCTTCCCAAGGGCAACTAGGGATGGGCAATAAATACTGGTCCAGCCATAGGCACCCATGTTCTGTGTATGAATAAAATATAGCAATTTACATAATTATTAATTGGATACTCAATGAATAATTTTAATTGATATGTTTCAGTAATGATTCTGGAAGCATGAATCAGACTGCATCAACGTTAAAGGGGCAAATCCATTCAGTTCTTTGAAACTGGGAGCCAATGGGTCTGATGAAAGAGCCAGTGATGTTGATAGTTAAAGTTAGTAGTTTCAAGAGAATGAGCAAAAGAAAATACTACCTGGGAGAATGTGACAGTTAACAGACAGATAGCAATATCAGCCATGATTACTTCTTTTCTTCTGTCATGGGACATGGGAATTGTTAGATGGCTAGCATTTATTGCTCATCCCTAGTTGCCATTGTGAAGGTGGTGGTGAGCTGCCTTCTTAAACTGCTGCAGTCACCTATGATGCTGTTAAGGAGGGAATTCTCAGATTTTGACCCAGTGATACTGAAGGAATGGTGACATATTTCTAATTTCTCCTGCTCCTCAGATGCTGCCTGACCTGACATATTCCTAAGGAGAAAGTGAGGACTGCAGATGCTGGAGTACCAGAGTTGAAAAATGTGGTGCTGGAAAAACACAGCAGGCCAGGCAGCATCTGAGGAGCAGGAGAATCGACGTTTCAGGCATAAGCCCTTCTTCAGGAATGAGGCTGGTGTGCCAGCAGAAAATAACTCCGCCCCCATCCCCTCTCCGGCCTATCACCCTCACCTCCTTCAACCTATCGTATTCCCAGCGCCCCTCCCCCAAATTCCCTTCCCCCTACCTTTTATCTCAGCTCACTTGGCACACCAGCCTCATTCCTGAAGAAGGGCTTATGCCTGAAACGTCGATTCCCCTGCTCCTCGGATGCTGCCTTGCCTGCTGTGTTTTTCCAGCACCACATTTTTCAAATCTGACATATTTCTAAGTCAAGATGGTGAGTGGCTTGGAGGGGAACTTGCAGTGGTTGGTGTTCCCAAATATCTGCTGCCCTTGTCCTTTGTGGTTTTGGAAGGTACTCTCTCGACTGATCTAGGGTACTTCGAAACAAACCCTCAACAGAGTTTAAAGCTACTCATTGGTGCCAGTATCCAGTGTTGCCATTGGTCCACTTGTGATACAATCCTGGTGTGGTGTCCATTTGTGAATTGTAAGCTTTAGCAAGTTGTATTAAAACTAACAAAATTTATTATGTGTGCCAAGCATCTAAATCATAATTTATTCTTCATTTGTTTACAGGAAGTGCATATCATTGGCTAAGCTAGTACTTATTACGAATGCCTTATTGGCCCTAGAGATCATGGTGTCCAAAGTGCACTGTCACAATATCCTCCCATTTCCTGGAGAAGTGTCCTGGTGCAGACTTATCTACGCCACCATTAAAATCCTTGTAGGACAGAGGAGAACCAGAATCAACTGACAGTCTGGGAATGTCATTCTGAGAAGAGAAGATTTTGGATTGGAAACTAGAAGTCAGATCAATGCATCCACCAATGGCATCTAGTTGAACAAAGCTCATCAGCACATTTGAGGTTTTTTCTCATCTAGATGAGAGTGAGAGCTGTGGGGTGTATGAATTAACTGAGCTTCGTGAGAAGGTCGGATAAAGAGGAATGTAAATGAAGTAAAAAGGACAGTATAATGAGGAAGATCAAAAATAAGAAACAGAATCTCAAAGGTCATCTCTCTACATTATTGCCTGGGTCAGGTGAATATTGGCATAGTGCAAATTAGATTACAGAGATGAATGTACGGCTGAAAGACTGGTGTGGGAGAATGAGGTCTGGTCTGTGGGGAACTGGAATCAGTCCTGGAGAAAGGGAACTGATGGGACAATCTCCACCTGAACTGTTCTGGGGCTGGGTTTCCTGCTAACTGTATAATTAGGAAAGTAGAAAAGGTATTAAACTAAATAATGGAGCAAGGGATCAAATTTGGAAAGCTGTAGGAAATCAAAGAGTAGAGTCAAAATGAAAGCTATTAATATGGGAATGTTAAACAGTTTGTGACAGGAAGGGATGCAGAATATGAATCTAAGAGTCAACCAAGAGAAAAGGCTAGAATTTGAAAAACAGTTAAAAGGATCAAACTAAAGTCTCTGTATCTGAATGCAGACAGCTTTCAAAACAATATAGTAGCCATTACTAAGACATGGCTGCAGGATGACATTGATTAGGACTTGAATTTTGAAGGATACTGTTCACAACATTTAGGGATAATTGAAAAACAGCAAAAAGTACAGGTGTGGCACTGTTAATAAATGATGGTTGTTAACCACATTACAGGGGTGGACCTAAATTCAGGAAACCAAGAGAAGGAAACTGTTTGGGTAGAAATGAGAAATTATAAAGGCAAGAAGTCACATGTGTGAATTGTAAACAGGCCCCCTAACAGTTACCACATGGTAGAGTGGGGCATAAGATAAAAAATAACAAGAGCTTTTCTGAAAGACAGATAATTGTGAGAGTTTTTAATCTACATATTGAGTAGAAAAATCATACGGATAAAGGCAGCCCAGATGATGAGCTCATGGAATATTAATAGTCTAGATTTTTTAGTGCAGTGCATTTGGGAGACAAGGGAGTAGGTTATTCCAGAGCAGGAATTGTACAATGAGATAGGAATTAGTGAACTCATAGTGAAAGCATCCTATGGTAGTAGTGATCATAATACAACTGGATTTTATATTCAGGGAGAATAGGAGTGGGTCCAAGACTATATGTTTAAACTTACATTGAGGTAATTATGTGGGTATGAAAGGAGAGCTCGCTAAACTGGCAAATAGGTTAAGGGGTAAATTGTTGGAGATGGAATGGCAGGCATTTAAAGGGATATTTCAGAAAATGCGGAAAAGATACACTCCAACAAGAAAGAATAATTTGAGGTGAAGACTCACTATAGTTAAACATAAATGTTAAAAAAATACCAAGCTGAAAGATAAAGTATACATGGGTGGCATGGTAGCTCGGCGGTTTGCACTGCTGCCTCACAGCGCCAGGGATCTGGGTTCGATTCCAGCCTTGGGCGACTCTCTGTGTGGAGTTTGCACATTCTCCTTGTGTCTGCAGTGGTTTCCTCTGGGTGCTCTGGTTTCCTCCCACAATCCAAAGATGTGCAGGTTAAGTGAATTGGCCATGCTAAATTGCCCATAGTGTTCAAGGATGTGTAGGTTAGGTGCATTAGTCAGGGGAAGTGTAGATAATAGGGTAGGGGAATGGGTCTCAGTGGGATACTCTTCGGAGGGTTGGTGCAGACTTGTTGGGCCAAAGGTGTGTTTCCATACTGTAGGGATTCTATGATAATTGTGCAAAGGCAGGAGGCAGATCAGAAGATTGACAGAACATGAAAGAAAAGCCACGAATGACCAATAAATTAATAATGAGGGAAAACTACAGCATTAGCTACAGCTAGCCAGAAGTGTGAACACAGATAGTGAGAGTTTCTGTAAAAACTTAAGGATGAGATAAGTTAACAGAGTGAGTGTTAAGAAAGAATGTATTGAAACATGATTAAGCATGTATGGAAAATGACACCAAAGAATTAATAATACGAAATGGCAGATGAATTATTCAGGTATTTTGTATCACTGTGGAAGACATAAGTAACATTCTAGAAAGCGATAAACTAGGAAATTGAATGCAGGGAGGGACTCAGGTAAATTCCAATCAACAAAGAAGTGATATTGGGTAAGTAATTGGAGTTGTGGCTGACAGATGCCCAGGTTGTGGTGGACGTCATCCTAGTGCCTCAAAAGAAATGGCTTGAGAGATAGTTGTTGCATTGATTTTGATTTTCCAAGGCTCTGGGCAAAGCTGGCATGTTGTTTTCCTCCTTTTCATCAGTATAGCTAACGAATGTAGGGGACCCTCTTCAGATAAAGCTCAGCACCTGAAACATTGCTTCAGATTGCCAGTGATTTATTGGATCACAGTCAGGATGTGCTGGTCACCTTCCGTGATTAGAGGCAGCTTGTGATGAGTAGCATCAGCCAAATCTGATGTTGGAATCCCTTTGACTTGAGATTTGCTGTAAATCTGAAAAATCAATAACAGTTACTGAAATATCAGTGGTCTGGAAATTTTTAAAACATTCATTCAGGGAATGTGGGCATCTCTGGATGGATCAGTATGAATTTCCTGTTTCTTGGTGCCCTTGAGAAGGTGGAGGTGAACTGCCTTCTTCAATGTTGAAGTCCATTTCATGCAGGGACATCTTAGCAAGGAAGTTTCTGGATTTTGACCCAGCTGCTCATCAAAAGAAAGATGCTTTTGGGCAGACCTCTAATTTAGTGGAAGTCCTTGGAGCTGCAAAATGCTCCAGAGTGATCTGCACTTTCTGGATTCAGGGAATGTGTGAACAGGTTTCAAGATGTCAGCTGATGATACCAGAATAAAGCAGGAGAAGCAAATAGGGAAATCATTGGTTGACAAGCAATCAGGAACGAGACTTCACCTTTCATACAATCAGAAATATATGAGGAAGAGCCCTTTAAATATCCAGAGTGAAAGGAGACAGAGAGGGAGGGTGATGATACTGGGCATCAGGCATCAGGAGGCTGGGATTGCCAGCAACTGATCTGCCAAGTCCTGGAGCTTGTGAAATAGCCTTTCCATTGGCTCCTGGAGCCTATGCCCCACCACAGGCTGACAGTACAGGGAGGGGATGGATGAGGGAAGGGGAGAGATTGGGGGAAGGTGCAGGATTCAAGATCGGGATTTGGGGAGGGGAGAACAAAAGCTGACAGATTTCTCTCCTTTCAATGTTTCCTTACATTTGCTGAAACAATACTTTGATTGATGGAAAACTCATGAAGCAACTGGACCCCACGGCCCAATCCCAACTCCAAATTCATCCCCTGTTCCTATTCTGCAAGCTTATTGTCTGTTACTCATCCCCAAAGGCCATTAATTAAAACCAGATCCAATTAAACGGCAGGTGAAAATGTGCTATTTCCGCTCCTTTCCTTGGCTCAGCTGTGAGAGTTTAGGCCTGAATCTGAGCCAAACCTCCTTCTCCAATCTGCTGCACCACACACTCTGGGTTTAGTTATTAAATTTCATCAGCTGGGCCCCTCTCACTTGGAATCTGAGCGTCTCAGATACAGGGTGAGAATCAGAATCAGACTGCAAGACACTAAGCTTCCCCCACCCCCCAAAAGGGAGAGAAATGGTCATCCCCATCAGAATGAACAGGAGCTGACAGCCTGGACACTGAATCCAGGCAAAGGACTTGGCCACTGAGCTCAGAAACCAGAGTAAGATTAGAAATTCAAAGAAATACTTTCAATCCATGGGAATTCAAGTCTGAGAGAACATGGCCTTTCGGGGTCAGAGAGAGTGCAACAGCACCAGGCATAGCAGACACAAATCTTACTGAGGGATCAGCACAAAAAGTAAAGATTTAAAACAAGTGATGGGAGGGAGAAGGGAATGAGCAAACTGGGGAGGTGAGGAAAGGAAAAGGAGGGAGGGACTAATGAAACTGGAGGGAGAGGCAGGAAGGGAGATGATTTGGGAGGCAGAGAGAATGGTTTGAGCTGCTTCCATGGGTTTCCCTAACCCCATTGTTACAAGAGCAAGGACCTCCAATCTGGACAGTTCCAGACAGGATACCTGAAACCATTCAGCTCCGAGGTGAAAAGGGATGTACTAGTTCTCCTCCTTTATTCAGCCCCTCCCTCAGTTGGTCAAAATAATTTTAAAAGGATCCCTTTCCCTGCAGATATTTTTCTTCCAAACCCAAGTGAACTTATTCTTTGACAAAACCCAATTTACCAAGGCTTTATTGAATTAACAAAAATAAAGTTTATTAATTACTAAACATGAGAAGAAATAGTAACGCACAGAGTAAAAAAGGCGAACCCAAAAGATAAAGATTTTAAAAAGATACATTCAGAAACCACACTGTCTGTGAAGAGCAGATAACTAAATAATGCAGCTACTGTTGTGGATGGTGATGGGACCATTGACATTGGTCAGAGGGGTCAGAGTGAGACAAAGTCTTTTTTTCTTTCTTTACTTGCTGTGCAGGAGTACTTAAATAGATATTCTAAGTTCTGTGACCTCTCAGTACACAAATCCACACATTAAGATATCAGGCCATGAACATGCACTAACTTATGTTGCAGTCTATTTTCAAGCTCTTTTATATTCTTGAAAAACATAAACATTCTGCTAGATATGCGGGAGAAGGGAGACAGTTCACATTGCCTACTCATAGGGGATTTGGTAACATTGCGGTGATGCCACTGGGCTAGTGATCCAGAACCCCAGGCTAGTGTTCTGGGGACATGAACTGAATCCAACCACAGCAGATGGTGAAATTTGAATTCAATAAAAAAATCTCATACTGTAAGGAGTGTGACTAGAAATACCAAAAGCAATTGCTGGAAGTTAAATGAGCGACTAATTTCAGTTGTAGGAATGTCTCAAGAATGTTCAGAAAAGGGGACGTCAAGAAAAGAATAGGTATTAAAACTCTATTGGGAGCAAAAGAGAATATATTCTCTTAGAATGATAATTCTTCTTTGAATAGTGACAATGAGCTTCAGATCACTGGATGTGCTGAATATTTTATCTCAAAATGGGAGATATTACTTTATGCTTCCCTTATGAATCAAGGAGATTAAACCAACAAGGATATTAAGAAACACTGGAGTCAGACAGTCACTGATGCTGATTGATGGTACTATTTGGGTTAATAAAGGAGGAAATGTTAATTGCAGGTATTCATGGAGATTATAACCCAGTTGCATGATACAAAGCTGTACTGAAGAGTGACTTAGTAAGTGTAGAATTTGTAGTAGGAACATTGAAACAAATTCCTCCAGATGGAATTGATATTATTTTGGGAAATGATCTGATGAGTTCCAGCATATTAGCCTCACCAAGGATAGTGGAGCAATCCGTGCTGATAAAATAATCTGAAATGTTACAGGAAGTATATCCTAAATTATTATCTGACTCAGTTGTGACTAGATGTCAAACCCATAAAATTAGAGAGGGAAGAAATATTTCTCTGGGAAACCACGAACACCAAGGCTCACTGGACCTTATCAAACAAAAAAAAACAACTTATTGATCTGAATTATGTAGTGAGTACTGCAAACAGAAGAAAGAATCAGTGAGTGTGTCATGTTAACATATTAAAGAGATAATTTGACAGGGACAATGGTCAGGAGAAAAGGGTACTTTACAATACTAAAAGAAGAAGGAAGTGAAATATCAGAACAATTTGAAACTTAGTCAAAAAGTGAGAAGCCCAAAGTTTGTTTTATTAATTTTCTTTTAGTGGGATGTAGGTGTTGCTGGCTGGACAGCATTTATTGCCCGTCCCTAGTTGCCCTTGAGAAGGTGATGGTGAGCTGCCTTCTTGAACCGCTGCAGTCCACCTGCTGTGGGTTTACTCACAATGTCATTCAAGCCTCACAGCACCGGAGACCCGGGTTCAATTCCCACCTCAGGTGACTGACTGTGTGGAGTTTGTACATTCTCCTCGTGTCTGCGTGGGTTTTCTCCAGGTGCTCTGGTTTCCTCCTACAGTCCAAAAATGTGCAGGTTAGGTGAATTGGTTATGCTAAATTGCCCGTAGTGTTAGGTGAAGGGATAAATGTAAGGGAAAGGATCTGGGTGGGTTGCGCTTCGGCGGGTCGGTGTGGACTTGTTGGGCCAAAGGGCCTGTTTCCACACTAAGTAATCTAACCTAATCTAATCTAAGAGAGAATTCCAGGATTTTGACCCAGCGACAGTGAAAGAATGGTGATATATTTCCAAGTCAGGATGGTGACTAGTTTAAAGGAGAACTTGAAGGTAATGTTGTTTCCATGTATCTGTTGCCCTTGTCCTTCTAGATGGAACTGGTCTTCGATTTGGAAAGTGCTGAGGATGTTTGGTGAATTTCTGCAGTGCATCGTGTCGATAATACACACTGCTGCTACTGAGTGTCAGTGGCGGAGGGAGTGGATGCTTGTGGTTGCAGTGCCAATCAAGCGGCTCCTTTGTCCAGGATGGTGCAAAGCTTCTTGAATTTTATTGGGGCTGCACTCCTCCAGGAAAATGGGAGCTATTCCAACACATCCTGACCTGTGCCTTTTAGATGGTGGACAGGCTTTAGGAAGTGAGAAGGCAAGTTACTCACCACAGGATTCCTAGCCTCTGACCTGCTGTGGTAGCCAGTGTTTATGTGGTGAGTCCAGTTAAATTTCTGATCAATGATAACTCCCAGGATGTTCATAGTGGGGGATTCAGCGATGGTAACACCATTGAATATCAAGAGGTGGTGGTTAGATTGCCTCTGGTCGGTGATGGTCATAGCCTGGCATTTGTGTAGTACAAATGTTACTTGCCACTTGTCAGTCAAACCTGCATGTTGTTCAGATCTTGTTGCATTTGGACATGGACAGTTGCAGTGTCTGAGGAGTTGCAAATGATGCTGAACATTGTGCAATCATCGCTGAACATTCCCACTTCTGACCTTATGATGGAGGGAAGGTCATCAATGAAGCAGCTGAAGATGGTTGGGACTAGGACACAACCCTGAGGAATTCCTGCAGAGATGTCCTGGAGCTGAGATGACTGACCTCTAACAACCATGACCATCTTCCTATGTGGCAGGTATGACTCTAAACACTGGAGAATTTGCCCCCGATACCCATTGGTTTCAGTTTTGCTCGGGCTTCTTGATGCCATACTCCATTAAATGCAGCCTTGATGTCAAGGGCTGTCACTCTCATCTCCCCTCTGTGTTGTTTATACTGATAATTTGGTTGTTTTCGCCAAACTTGGGGACAAATTTTACACTATTCAATTGAGCTGCTTGATCAGCTACAAAAGAAACATTTTGTTTATAAATCTGGCTAAGAGTTAATTTGCCAAAGTAGAAGAGACCTATTTGAGCCACACTGTGGGACAAGGTCATGTAGCCCCTAGAGAAGTGAAAGTAAGGGCTGTTTTGTACTTTCTTTGTGCCTACTGCAAAACATGTAATTTTATATGTTGGAATGAACAGATTTGATTACACTTTTTTTTCAAAACAACAGCACTGCCATTGCAACTTTAACAAATTTGTTGAAGAAAGGCAGAAATGTTAACATAAGAAAGTCAGTGTTGCCATTGACAACCTGAAAGCTGTGCTAAAAACCAGACCAGTTTTAGCTGTGCTGAATTATATGAAGACATTCAAACTAGCTGATGCCAGCGACATTCATTTTACTGTTTTACATCAAGTGCTTTATATGGGGATCAAATGACCTATCAATTATTTTTCAAAGAAACTGATTGCAAGTGCAGCAAAAATAGTCAATGATTGAGGTGGCATTGAGTTTATATTGGCTCTACATAATTTTTAAATATATATCAGCACAACATGGAACAAACCTATTTATTGAGACCACAATATCTTGATTTTCATAGAAAATGCTATCTCGATGGAGCTTAATTCTCCAACTGTATAACTTTGAAAATCATTCATGAGCTGGGGAAAAAAAAGTCATTGCACATACCATGTCAGAGCACATATGTAGGACTCCAAGTGCTCGGGTGCCCATTGACTTACATAAAACATTGCTTCTGTGTAACTGTATGTTTAGTGTTAAAATATTACTATTGTTAATATGACATAGAAATAGTGTTAAGGTCATTTTTGATGGGTAGTGAAATGTCTCAAAAGTACTTTTCATTCTTCTTTGGATGGTGATGTAACATGCGATCTACATATATATGTACAGTCATTTATTTCAGAGTTTGGATTTTGTAATAGTGGCATTTGGATTTTGGTCTGTATTAACTGTCAGTATTAACCATGACTTTTTAAAAGCAATAGGAGGGGAAAGTCCTTGAGATAATGATGGGAACTTGTTTACATTTGGATAGTTTGACAAGCAGAGTAAACATTGAGGAGCATTAGTTTGCTTTCTATTTGGAAGGATTAAGAATTTTCTTTTTTGCTTGAGAAGAAAAATTCATAGCTTGGAAAGCTTTAGTTTTTCTTCAATTCAGAGAGGTCCTGGTGGAAGTTAGATATGTGAAACCATTCCACCTAAAGAAGGGAGATAGTATAGAACTGTTAGGAAAAAATGTTACCTCGGTGTAAAGATTTTATTTTGGAAGTTCCAGACCAGAGTGTTTGGTTAGAAACCTGAAGAGTTATTTAAAATGGAGTAAGTCTCTGCTCAGTTGTGTGACACATTACAGACGAGGCCACCAAGCTCTCAGGACTAGGAAAAGGGGGTTAGGTTAAACCTGTAGATGCAACAAAGAGTGAATTTTCTCTATGTTTGAGTTCTATAAAGCAACAGCTGTTGGGAAGAGATCAGATGGCATTTTTATTGTGATTCAAAATCTTTCAAGTTGTGTTATGTGGAAATGGAGTGGTTTACTCTATTTTATCTTCTTTCTTTGTAATAAAGAAACTGGTATTATATTGTTAGAATCAATTCTGGAGCACTGCATGATTGCGTTTTACATAAAGACCACCTTCATTTAAAAGATATGTGATCTCTGGAAGTCAGATTTCAGTCTGCATGACTTGTCCAGTCATATCATCAATTGGGATCATAATATTTGGAATTTTTTTAAAAAGCTAGGCTAATGTTGAAAATGTATCTATTGTTGATTATCATAAAACCCATCTGGTTCACTTATGTTCTTTACAGAAGGATATTTGCCATCCTTACCTGGTCTGGCCTACATGAGACTACAGATCCACAGCAATATAGTGGGCTGTTAACTGCCTCCAGGACCAATAGGGATGGGCAATAAATGCTGGTCCAGCCAACAACACCCACATCCCATGAATGAATGTATAATAGAAGCCTATTGTTATCTTTCCCTGTCACATCTATTTGAGATTTACCTGACACTCTACAGGAGTGACAATCCATGTGTTTCACGTGGGACTTTGCCAGACTGCAACTGAATTTACACCTGCAGTCACTTTTTGGCTAATTTCTTTTAAAAAAAACATACACACATTTGGTTTTGAATGGTAACAAAATTTGGATCTAAAATTATCTTAGTGGTAGGAGACAGTGGGTGGTGATAGAGGCTGTTTGCAGGGTTGGAGCCAAGTGTCCAGTGGCGTAGGACAAGGCAGCACTCGGTCTCCCTTATTGTTCATGGCATCGATAAATCATGTAGATGAATATGTGGGGAGGGGGGTGATAAGTAAGCTTGTGGATGACACAAAGATTGACTAGATAGTTGACCAAAGGAAGGTCTTAGGCTCCAGGACAATATAGATGGGTTGGTCAAATGGGCAGATCAGCGGCATATGGAATTTAACCGTGATAAGAGTGAGGTGACGCAGCTTGGAAGTATATGACAAGGGAGTACTCAATGAAAGGCAGGTCACTAGGAAGCTCAGAGGAACAGGAATCTTGGGGTGTTTGTCCACAGATCCCTGAAGATGGCAGGACAGGTCAACAGATAGTTAAGAAGACATACAGGATGTTTGTCTTTATCAGTCATGGCATAAAGTATACAAGCAGGGAGGTTATGTTGCAACTCTACAAAACTTTTAGACCATAGCTGGAATACTGTGTGCAGTTCTGGTCTCCACATTATAGGACGTGATTGCATTGGAGGAGGTACAGAGGAGATTCACCAGGATGTTGCCTGGGATATAGCATATTAGCTATGAACAGAGGCTGGATAAGCTCAGGTAGTTTTCTTTAGAGTCAGACTGAGGGGGGACTTGATTGAGGAGTATCAGGGAAGCACAGAGTGGATAGCAGGGTCAAAATTTTAAAGTGAAGGTAGAAGATTTAGAGGGGATTCATGGAAAAGAAGTTTCACTCAGAAGGTGGTGGGTATCTGGAATGCACTGCCTGGGAACCCTCTGGACCTTTAAAAAGTATGCGGATAACACTTCAAATGTCATAATATTCAAGGCTATGGCTATAGTGTGGGAAAGTAGGACTAATATAAATTTAGAGTCGTTTGGTCAGTGCAGACTTGATGGACCAAAGGGTCTCTTCTGTACTGTATGATTCCATTAAAGGAAATCTGCCATCCATACCAGCCTGGCCTACATGTGACGCCAGTTTTGCACCAACCTGGATGAATCTGAGCTGCCTACTGAGATCTTCAGTTATATCAAACTTGGTGCCAACAATTCATTAACAAGGAGCAAATGAAACATCATGTAATAAGGCATGAGCAATAAATCCCAGTGCCAGGGACACTCAGGGCCAAGAGTGAATTAAAACAGATGCTGGCTCTGGTTGGAGAGAGTCACATGGAATCAGGGTCACTACACAAAAGGCTTCCTGGGTGCATAATCATGATCTTCAATAAGAGAATCTGCACACAGACATGCACAGTCACACACAGACTCTGATTCACAGACATGCACAGTCACACACAGACTGATTCACAGACATGCACAGTCACACACAGACTCTGATTCACAGACATGCACAGTCACACACAGACTCAGATTCACATACAAACAGTATGTGTATAAAGAATATATCTACTAGCCTTGGTCAGTGGCAGATAGTGAGGGAACCAACAAGAGGGAAAAACATATTTGACTTCATCCTTTCCAATCTGCCTGCTGCAGTGAATCAGTCCATAACTGTATCACTAGGAAAGACGACAATAGTCTTTTGGAGATAAACTTCCATCTTAACATTGAAATACCTTTTATTGTATTATGTTGCATTAAGTGATATGATGGCTCAGTGGTTAGCACTGATGCCTCACAGTGCCAGGGATCCATGTTTGATTCCAGCCGGCACGGTGGCTCAGTGGTTAGCACTGCGCCAGGGACCCGGGTTCAATTCCAGCCTTGGGTGACTGTGTGGAGTTTGCACATTCTCCCCGTGTCTGTGAGGGTTTGCTCCGGTTTCCTCCCACAATCCAAAAAGATGTGCAGGTTAGGTGAATTAGCCATGCTAAATTGTCCATAGTGTTAGGTGCATTAGTCAGCTGGAAATAGGTCTGGGTGGGTTACTCTTCGGAGGGTCGGTGTGGACTTGTTGGGCTGAAGGGCCTGTTTCCACACTGTAGGGAATCTAATCTAAAAAAAAGTGTGGAGCTTGCACATTTTCCCTGTGCCTGCCTGGGTTTCCTCTAGGTGCTCCAGTCCAAAGGTAGGTAGATCGGCCATGGTGTCCAGGGATGTACAGGCTAGGTGCATTAGCCATGGGAAATGCAGCTACAGGGATAGAGTAGGGGGGTGGGTCTGGGCAAGAAACTCTTTGGAGGGTCAGTGTGGACTTGATGGGCCAAATGGCTGGGTTCCACACTGTAGGGATTCTATGGTTAACATGCTAAATGGGGCAGTTTTGAACTGATCTAGCAACTCAAGACAGGTGGGCCATCAACAGCAATAGAATCATACTCCAGCACAATCTGCAACCTCATTGCCAGACACATCCCCTACACTACAAGTTGATAGCATACACAGCTCAAATGGAGATGGCCATTATTGTTGGAGGTCAGTCAACTCAGCTCCAAGACATCTCTGCAGGAGTTCCTCAGGGTAGTGTCCTAGACCCAACCATCTTCAGCTGCTTCATCAATAAACTTCTCTCCATCATAAGATCAGAAGTGCAGATGTTTGCTGATGGTTACACAATGTTCAGCACCATTTGCGATTCCTCAGATAATGAAGCAGTTCATGCCCAAATGCATGGACAATATCCAGGCTTGGGCTGAAAAGAGACAAGTTACAAGTATCAAGCAATGGCCATCTTCAACCAGAGAAGCTAACCAATCACCCGATAACATCAATGGCTTTGCCCCCACTGACCCCAACTATCAACATCCTGGGGCTACCACTGAACATAAATATTGTGGTTGCAATAGCAGTACAGAGACTAGGAATCCTGCAGTGAGCAACTCAACCTCCTGACTTCACAAAGTCTGTTAACCATCTGGAAGAATAAGAACAGCAGATACATGGGCACACCATCACCTTCAAGTTCTCCTCCAAGTCACTCACCATTCTGACTTGGAAATATATCAACATTCCTTCGGTGTTGCTGAATCAGAATCTTGAAACTCGGCAGGGTCTACCTACAGGACATGGACTGCAGTGGTTCAAGAAGGCAGCTCAACACCACCCTCTCAAAGACAAATTCACATCTTGTGAAAGAATATATAACATAAACACTGATTCACACACAGAAGAACACATTCATATAGCTATTTTCTCACTCTCTCTCTTACTAACACACACTCTCCTACAGCATCAGACTCCTCTCCATGTTAATTTCTGCACCAGTGAATCCCTGAAACCAAAAATCCAATGAAGCATAGAATCTTGCAGAAAGTTGATTTGTGAAACCTTTAGAATGCATGTCCTGTTTGCAGTTCTTCCCGTCTGACACATTTTGTATTTTAACAATTTTTTGTGAAAATGTAAATCCATTTCTATCATATTCGACTCAGTGCCTCTAGTTACTCATTTAACTAACAAATGTTCGTCATTTTTTCATAAATTTAAAATTTAATTTCATACACTCATTAGATGCTGTCTTTTTCGGGAATGTTTTCTTATTTGAGCAAGTGGAAAAGGTTAACTCCCAAGAAAGGTACATTGAGGAGCTGGTGCCATTTAGCTGATTGCAGCCAACACTGCCCTCTGCTGTTTACATACTGCTGAGCTCTCTATGCTGTTGCTCATATGTTTTAACTGGATCTGGACTAAGGGAGTTCACATTTCAGGTTTGCGCCATCCTGCAAGTTGCTCACTCAATGGTCACTCCCATTAACTAACTGGCTGTGCAAGCTTGTCTCTGATTAAAAGCAAAACTATTTTATAACTTTACATGATGTTCAAGAATGACAGGTTAAAGTTTAGGCTAAGGGACACCAACAAAATGACAGAATTTGATCCCACTGCCGCCCACTCCACATGGCCCTGTTCATGCAAAACTAATTTGCCTACATCTCTTCTGTGCTGTCCTCGTTCCACAGCAGACCTTAATAGACAGTGTGAAATGCTATCGACAGCTTTGAGCAAGTAGCATAGTCATACACCAAAGAAACAGACCCCTTGGTCCAACACGTAAATGCCAAAAAGATATCCCAACCTAATCTAGCCCCATTTGATTGTGTTTGGTCCGTATCTCTCCAAACCTTTCATATACATTTTCCCTTCCAGATGCCTTTTTAAATGTTACAATTGCACCCACCTCTACACGCACCACCCTTTGTGTAGAAAGTTGCCCTACTACAAAAGAACATTCTCTGAAATGCAATGTTCATTGTGCTCCCAAGGCAGCCTCCACATTCTGACATATCCTCTGTCCCTCAGCAATTCTTTCACCAGGCATTTGGGCACCCACTCCTCTTTGTTCCTGTCTTTCAGGTTCAAATTGGTTTCAAAGTCAACCCTTTTTCTCTCTCTACAGATGCTGCCCACCTGCTGAGCTTCTCCAGTACATGCTGCTTTTAATTCCCCCTCTCCTACTGGTTACCCTACAAGCTGCTGAAAGGCATTCAGAACATTCTGAGTGATGAGAGTTCAGTGAAACAAACAAAATTAGTGCACAGTCAGAGTTTGAGGTGCTGCTGCTGTTAATAATTGATAACGATTGCATTACTGGATATAGACAAGGCCAGTGATAAAACACTGATTCGCCAGAAGATTAAAAAAGACAAGTAAACAAACAGATTTTTTTCTTTTACTGATTCCTAAGGAACTGGAAACAACTCTGGTTAATTCTAGGTCCAACAATAATTTCTGACTGCCAGGAAACAAGCAATTGCTGCAAAAACCCATCCAGTTCACTAATGCCCTTTAAAAAGAGAAATTTGCTGACCTTACTTGGTCACGTGAATCCAGACCCACAGGCACATGTTTAATTATTACTGATGGGAAACAAATACTGGCCCTGCCAGTGACACCCACATAACATCACAGACTAAAAAGTAAGCTCAGTGACCATTTGTGGGCGGCACGGTGGCACAGTGGTTAGCACTGCTGCCTCACAGCGCCAGAGACCCAGGTTCATTTCCCACCTCAGGCGACTGACTGTGTGGAGTTTGCACGTTCTCCCCGTGTCTGCGTGGGTTTCCTCCGGGTGCTCCGGTTTCCTCCCACACTCCAAAGATGTGCAGGTCAGGTGAATTGGCCATGCTAAATTGCCCGTAGTGTTAGGTAAGGGGTAGATGTAGATGTAGATGTAGGGGTATGGGTGGGTTACGCTTCGGCAGGGCGGTGTGGACTTGTTGGGCCGAAGGGCCTGTTTCCACACTGTAAGTAATCTAATCTAATCTAATTTACACCCAGCCTAAACCCAAACAGGTCTAGAATGACACTGATCCTCATGTGAAGGATAAATAATTGGGACAGTACGGTGGCTCAGTGGTAAGCACTTCTGCCTCAATGCCAGGGACCCAGGTTTGATTCCAGCCGTGGACGACTTGTGTGTGGAGTTTGCACATTATCCCTTTGTCTGCATGGGTTTCCTCTGGTTTCCTTCCACAATCCAAAGAAGTGCAGGTTAGATGGATTGGCCATGCTAAATTCAGGGTCACTGGGACAAGGTAGGGCATGGGTCTGTCAGGGATTCTCTTTGAATGGTTGGTGTGGACTTTGATGGGTCAAATGGCCTGCTTCCATATTGTAGGGATTCAGGGATTCTATAATAAACAGACATTTTGCCGGTCAGAACTTGGGAGCAAACAGTGTCGGACTGGATACAGCCCAACTGTTCTGATTGCAGACTGACCAAACCAGACCACAGAATGACCAACCCAGACTGCAGACTGACCATTCCAGATCGCACTGACAATCCCAGACCACAGACTGACTAACCTAGCCCAGACTGACCGTCCCAGATTAACAATCCCAGACCACAGACTGACTAACCTAGCCCAGACTGACCGTCCCAGATTAACAATCCCAGACCACAGACTGACTAACCTAGCCCAGACTGACCTTCCCAGATTAACAATCCCAGACCACAGACTTACTAACCTAGCCCAGACTGACCGTCCCAGATTAACAATCCCAGACCACAGACTGACTAACCTAGCCCAGACTGACCGTCCCAGATTAACAATCCCAGACCACAGACTGACTAACCTAGCCCAGACTGACCGTCCCAGATTAACAATCCCAGACCACAGACTGACTAACCTAGCCCAGACTGACCGTCCCAGATTAACTATGCCTGATCACAGACTGACCGCCCCAAAGATTCTGTTTGATGGTCAAGAGTGTGAGTAATGGTTTTCCCTCTTTTTAAAAAATCAATGCCAAAGGTTAATTGCTCAATATTTCTGAGATTTGAGCTGATGACAATTTAGGAATTGAGAATGGACACAGCAGAGTTTGCTCTTTGCGACAGAAGCACACAACAGGTACCCCAAGAGAATCAGTCAGCAGCTGAATTTATTATTTTTTTTATTAAAGTAAAATTTACTAAAAGCTGAAAAAAATTCAGTAACCTCATCCTCAGAACAATAATTTGTTACTGTAGCAACTAAACCATGTCTTGATGCGCAGCTCACCCAGACAGATGATATTAAAGGGGTGGCTACTGCACGGAAATGCCACATCACTCTAAATGTGTAGGTCCCAGGGAGATCCTCATGCTTCCCATTGCTGCCACCAAGAGGCCAGTGACATAGTGTGCAGAAGCTACCCACAGGGAGCTGGTGCCTAGGGGCCATGGACAGCTCATGCAATTCAAGTCACACAAGAGATGGTCCAAGACAAAACCCACAGCTTGAAAGCACAGAGAGACTGGAAATGAAAGATAATTCTCAGTACAACATTGAGGATTATGTGGCAATTTAGCAGAAAGTGAAATGGTAAAATATTTTTAAAAAATGAATAAAGAACTTAAGGGAAAACAATAATGGGACCAGGAGCTGAATCCATGAGAAGAATGGAGATCAATCAGAAAGAAGGAAAGCAGCACTGAGTGACACTGATAGGGAAGTGCAGCAACATTTGGGTCATTGACTGAATCTGCTCAAAAGGAATTCACACCTTAAGCCAGGTGAGAACATTGTTCAGGTTTAATTGCAGCTTTGCTGAGATGCTTGTAACTTAGAAAATAACACAACATAAAGTGGCTTCCACTGAGGCTCAGGTACAGAGAAATGAGGAGGGAATGGTCCGGGCTTTGAAACTTTTATAATAAACAGATGATACAAGCCAGTCTGCCAAGCAGATTCCAGTGTACTTCTCTGACAGTAGGCTTGTCAGTAATCTTTCCATTTTAGGGATTACTCTACATATTATACTTTGGGCTTTACTTTAAGCCCATTGCAATTCCACAGACTTCCCACAACCCGTTTTGTTGCACCGTGACATGCCAACATGGCTAGAGAATTGTTCCCTCTTATAGTTTCCTTTCAGTATTGTCCTATAGTCTTCAAGGACTTCAAATGTTTGCAAATTGATTATATAGATCATGGGGAATCTCCCCAACAGTGTAATGTTACAGTGAAAGATTCCTCACCCTAAAGGGCCTCCAGTTCACACACTGCAGATGGCTTCTTGTGAGCCAAATCATCCCCTGTGGTCAGTCCTCACCCTGCCAGCAATGGATGTGGCCAAGTGGATTTCTTCAACCCTGTCAAAGGTGATCACAGTCGCTTCTCTTCACGGACATGATAGTAACACAGCACTAAAGGTGAGTCCCAATGTTAGTATGGTACACCCCTTCCTCTGCCACCTCTGGTTGGTATTCTGCCATGTACCCTATTATACCCTGAGCCCCGTGATGGCGCATTCCAGCTCAGTCCAGTCATGGTGCTGCTGGGCACAGCACTTCCTGGCATTGGGCTGCTGTAGCTGTAGTTTGGTGGTTTGGCATCTGCAGGCATGCTTGTGCTATTGTTACCTTCTGTACCAGTTACCAAAGGTGGTAAAGTAACTCTAGTAAAGTTAAACCGGTGATCCTGATCTGCTGTAAACTGCATTGCATCCATGTCCTGGTACGTACTGGACTCTCCAAACTCACTCAGTGAACTGGGCAATGTCCTGGATTGAGTCAGCTGTTTGGAAGTGCTGGCACACATGGCAGATTTGCTGTCCAGTAGCGTGTGCCCAGTCATTTCTGAGTCTCTCCTGTCACTTGTACTGACATTATTCCTGAACCCGTCTGTACCATAGCTGTTAGCTAAGTGTGAGCTGCCGTATTCTGGCACTCTGTTAAGTCTGTCATTCTCCTGTGCGTCCTCTTTGTTAAGCAACTGCAGCAAAGCAGCTTTCACTCCTGCATTCGGGTCCTTGGTAGAGGGGCTCACTCGAAGATTAATTCGACAATCGGTATCACCCAAAGTCGGTGGGGGGCCAGGTGGCTCTGGCGGTCGCTGGTCTGGAGGAAGAATTCGAGTTTGACTTAGTGCAGGAGGCGGCCCAGGAACTTTTATATCCAGTTTAGTGAGGGCAGCACCATCTACATAAAAAATACAAGGTAGTGGTTACTGCCACATTAATGCTCCCCATTGGCCCGCTTCACCATCTCTCATTACAGATATATGAAGGAGGAGGTGCAGGAGTAGGCCATTTGGCCCATCCAGCCTGCTCTGCCATTCAATAAGATCATGGCTGAATAGTTTGTGTTCTGAATTCCATATTCCCATCTACCCCCATTAACCCTAGATCCCTGCCTAACAAGATTCTATCTACTTCGGTCTTAAAACTTCAATGGCCATCACTCACTTTCTGAGGCAGCAAGCTCCAAAGTCACAACTTCAGAGAGAAAAAAACCCTTGCCTCTGTCCTGAAATGATGACCACCAAAGTTAAATAGTAATTTACTTTCTTGGGTCAATCCACCCTCCAGCCAAAACTCATCATTCGTGATTCAATCATGGATAATGTTAGGCTGTTCGACTGTTGAATCATCAGAGTTGAACTAAAGCCTCTCCTGACTTGCCAATTTTCAGAGGAAAGGGACAGTGATAAAATACAATGGGCACTGGCAGATCAGATTCAGTGTTAAAACATTAAAATGGAACCTTTCATGCTTAAAAATGGGATTACACTGACCTGGAAGCTGTGAAGTTGAAGGTTCTCAGAGGATATTAAAAGCACCACCTGAAGTGCATAAGGCCATAAGGAAATAATGGAAACTATTTTGAATTGACAAGGGCAAGTCATCTGCAAGTTGAGGTATAATGGAAAATGTATATAACTCATAGGACTACAGTTTGAGATTTTGTTCAGTTTTTGGTCCATGCTACAGGAAGGAAGATCAGTGTATATTAAAGAGGATGCTGTCAGGTACAGGAGTTATAAATATGAAGAAAGCCTTGAATAACTGGGACTTGGTCATTAGAAGACAGGATTAGAGCATGATTTGATGAAGGCATTTAATCATATGACATTATGGGATATTATGATTCACTTATTGAAAATTTAGAGCAAGGGAGCAGAAATACAAAGTTAGTTTGAGGGACTTAGGACAGAGTAGAAACAAAGGATTATGAGACTAAAACATGCAAGTGGAGTGACTAATACAGAAGTGTCAACAGAATGAATAGATAGCTGAAGGAATGGAAATGAAAGCATGTTGGAATAGGGTAAGAACATGGAATTAGGATACTGCTCATGGAAGAGACTGGGTTGGAATGACTTGCTGCTTCCATGTGTAAACCCTTGAGCATTTCTCCTCTGTGCTCTTTCCCACTGTGATTGAAATTACTTACTAAGAACAGCCCAAAGACTGAAGCAGGAACATTCTACTTGTTTAGCGGAAATACACTGGAACCACCACTATTGGCTTATCACTGATTGCTGGATCTCCTCCCTAATATCATTGTGGTGGTATTTAGACTTAACGGACCTCAGCAGTTCAAGAATTCCCAACCTTCTTGAAGACAGCTCGTGATTTGCAATAAATACTGCCCCAGCCAACAAAATCCACGTCCCTTGAAGAAATACAAAAGTTAAATTCACATCTTGTGCAGCTACTGCAAAGCATAGCAGCAACTTTCGAACTTTATAGATATTAAATCATTGATAAGGGAATGTGACAAACATGGAATAAGTTAGATGTTAGGAAAGGGTGCAAGCTATGCAGTTGTTTACTGTTATAATGGGTTGATACATCAGACTATTTACGAGGTAATAGTGGAATATGCCATCAATCACCCAGGTGGCTATTTGGCCTACTGTGTACGTGCTGCCCTCTGAAAGATCAATTCACCCCCCTGCCTTCAGCCTACAGTCCCACAAATTCTTCCTTTTCAAATAATCATCCCATTCCCTTCTGAATGCCTTGACTATACTTACTTCCAACCACACGCTTAGTAGTAAAGTTCAGGTTGTAACACTTGCGGCATGAAAAGGTTTTTTCCCTTGTGTTGCCATTCTTTCTATTAATAATTACCTTAACCTGAGCCCGCTGGTTCTTGATCCCACCGCCAATGGAAACTGTTATTCTCTTGTTATTTTGCCCAGACCTCTCATGATTTTGAATACCTCTATTTCAGGCACGATTGTCCTAACTTCTTCAACTTGTCTATGTAACTGAAGTTCCTTTTCCTTGGGACCATTCTCACAAATCTTTTCTGCATCCTCAAACATCTTCACATCCTTCCTAAAGTCTAGTAACCTCTATTAATAAAAGGTAAGAGGACACTATCTGCTATATTGAACACTCTCTCAACCTGTCCTGTCACCTTTAATAATTTATGTATACACCAAATGCCTCAGTTCCTAAACCCCCTCCAGGACTATATCCTTTGCTTCCTTCTGTCTCTCTACATTCTTTCTACCAAAATTAATTACTACTTTGTATTAAATTTCATCTGTCACTTATCTGCCCATTCTTCAAGCAAGATTCACCAGCAGAGAAAAATGAGTTACATAATTTGTGAAGTAACAAAGCAACAAGAAACACTGATACAGAGTGGTAGTTACCTGCAGCGTCAGTAGCGATAATGGGAGTTTGCAGCTGCTGTGGTCCATCACTCGCTTTGATGCCATTACTTTCTTCAGGCACTGTAGCGGGTTCCTGAGATTTAACCAGCTGACTAAGTAAAACAGTCAACAAGTTCTGTGTGTCGTTCTGGGTATCAGCCTCCTGAGATATGGACTGAGATGGCTGGGTGGATGTCACCTGTGGTAAGGTAGCAAGGACCTGCGGAAGGGGAGCTGATATTGGTGTTAAAGGTGTTGCTGCAGATGGAGCTGGTGCTGCTGTCGGAGGAGGCTGGTTGGATGGAACAGAGGGAGGTGTATTTTGGGTGACTATGGGAAGCTGAGCATCCTGCTGCTGACTGGTGGCTTCAGCCAGAGCCACCAGTGATTGGCTAAGGACGTTCCACTGTTGCTGTGTCTCTGGGTTAGTACTGACGTTCAATGCTTGTGCCAGCTGGGTGAGGCTGAGGTTAGTCTGTGTCTGCAGCAGGTTGAGTAGCACTGCTAACTCATTCTGGTTTAGCTGTTGTGCAGCGTCTCTGATGCCTACAGAAAACAAAGTGAAAGATTCAAAACTCTCACTGAAAACTAGTTACATCTGCCAGACTTTACCATCACCTCCTACAGTTTTAAAATAAGGTGCATTCTGTTTAACATTGTGCAACAGATTTTGCAGTTAATCCCATTTTTAAGGAGTAATTAATAACTGACAAACAGGTCCACTAATGAGTCATGTAATCTCAATGCTCATTTGTACATAGCTTGTGTTACTTTGTGAAATGGTAAGGCACAGTGTGAGAATTTTTTTTGATTACTGAGTGCTTTAGTTCCTTGGTTGCTGAATCACAATCAATATTGTGAAATGAATACAGGTGCAGGAATTAACTGCATAAAAATCGTTTCAACTTAAGTGAGTGCATGAGCTAAAACTCATCTGTCTGTGATTTTCAACTGGATTACACTAATCAGATATTTCTACCTCTATGAAAATTCTGTGCCAAAGAAAATAAAAACATAAATCATCTTATGACAAGATGGTGACATCTTGCAAAATGTCCATATTACAGAGGAGGAAGTGCTGAAAATGCATAATAGTGGATAAATCCCCAGGACCTGATCAGGTGTACCCGAGAACTCTGTGGGAAGCTAGAGAAGTGATTGCTGAGCCTCTTGCTGAGATATTTGTATCATCGATAGTCACAGATGAGGTGCCGGAAGACTGGAGGTTGGCAAACTTGGTGCCACTGTTGAAGAAGGGTTGTAAGGACAATCCAGGGAACTATAGACCAGCGAGCCTGACGTCAATGATGGGCAAGTTGTTGGAGGGAATCCTGAGGGACAGGATGTACATGTATTTGGAAAGGCAAGGGCTGATTCGGGATAGTCAACATGGCTTTCTGCGTGGGAAATCATGTCTCACAAACTTAATTGAGCTTTTTGAGGAAGTAATAAAGAGGATTGATGAGGGCAGAGTGGTAGATGTGAACTAAATGGACTTCAGTAAGGCGTTTGACAAGGTTCCCCATGGGAGACTGGTTAGCAAGGTTAGATCTCACGGAATACTGGGAGACCTAACCATTTGGATACAGAACTGGCTCAAAGGTAGAAGACAGAAGGTGGTGGTGGAGGGTTGTTTTTCAGACTGGAGGCCTGTGACCAGTGGAGTGCCACAAGGATTGGTGCTGGGTCCTCTAATTTTTGTCATTTACATAAATGATTTGGATGCGAGCATAAGAGGTACAGTTAGTAAGTTTGCTGATGACACCAAAATTGTAGGTGTAGTGGACAGCGAAGAGGGTTACCTCAGATTACAACAGGATCTTGACCAGATGGGCCAATAGGCTGAGAAGTGACAGATGGAGTTTAATTTAGATAAATGTGAGGTGCTGCATTTTGGGAAAGCAAATCTTAGCAGGACTTAATACACTTAATGGTAAGGTCCTAAGGGAGAGTTGCTGAACAAAGAGACTTTGGAGTGCAGGTTCATAGCTCCTTGAATGTGGAGTCGTAGGTAGATAGGATAGTGAAGAAGGCGTTTGGTATGCTTTCCTTTATTGGTCAGAGTATTGAGTACAGGAGTTGGGAGGTCATGTTGCGACTGTACAGGATATTGGTTAGGCCACTGTTGGAATATTGTGTGCAATTCTGGTCTCCTTCCTATCGGAAAGATGTTGTGAAACTTGATAGGGTTCAGAAAAGATTTACAAGGAAGTTGCCAGAGGTAGAGAATTTGAGCTATGGGGAGACGCTGAACAGGCTGGGGCTGTTTTCCCTGAAGCGTCGGAGACTGAGGTTTACACAATTATGAGGGGCATAGATAGGGTAAATAGGCAAAGTCTTTTACTTGGGGTCGGGGAGTCCAGAACTAGAAGGCATAGGTTTAGGGTGAGAGGGGAAAGATATAAAAGAGACCTAAGGGGAAACTTTTTCAAACAGAGGGTGGTACGTGTATGGAATGAGCTGCCAGAGGGAAATGGTGGAGGCTGGTACAATTGCAACATTTAAGAGGCATTTGGATGGGTATATGAATAGGAAGGGTTTGGAGGGATATGGGCTGGGTGCTGGCAGGTGGGACTAGATTGTGTTGGGATATCTGGTCGGCATGGACGGGTTGGACCGAAGGGTCTGTTTCCATGCTGTACATCTCAATGACTCTCTCATTTGAACTGTCCATATCTCTTTGATTCGCTTTGGACGTTCCCCACAGCTAACATTCCCACCTAGCTATGTACCTCTAGCAAATTTGGATAATTACTGTTTGCTTTCATGATTAATAATTCTCAAGTTATTAATATCGATGACTAACACAAGCATTGACACTTGAGCCACTCCATTAGTTAGAGCTTGCTAACTTGAACTGCCCTGTTCACCCCTACTTTTTATACTTGTGTTTTAACCAACCCTTTTTCCATGTTAATATATCAAAAGGTACCCTCCCTCCATCAGCCCTGATCTCAGGTATTATCTTTTTTGTGTGGCACTATACTAAATTATTTTTGGAAATCTAAACTTAGTACGCTACTCGCTCCCCTTTATCTATTATAGTCTATGCATCTGATCTGTCAAGCCCATGTTTATGATGGAAATGGTCAATGGAACAACTATAGAAATGCTACAGGGCATCAATACGTGTTCATATTCAGTTAAAAATATGGGCTTAGGAGTTTACAATGTTAGAAAATAATTTAAGGATAAATCAGTTAGAAACATAGAAATGTAGAAAAATTCAGAGTAGGGGTAGGCCATCCATGTCAGTCCCCTGGTCCTGCTTTCTCCCCTTACCCTTTGATCCCTTTAGCCCTAAAAACCATATCTAACTCCTTCTTGAAAACATTCAAGGTTTTGGCCTCAACCACATTTTGTGGCAGTGAATTTCACAGGCCCACCACTCTGAGTTAAGAATTTTTTTCTCATCTCAGTCCTGAATGTCCCACCCCAAATCCGTAGGCTGTGATCCCTGGTTCTAGACCCACAGGACATTGGGAACATCCTTCTTGCTACTACCCTATTTGAATTGCTTAGATTTCTAGGAGATCTTTCTTCATTCTTCAAAGTCCAGTGAATATAGTCCTAACCAATCTAGTCTTTCTTCATTCATTAGTCCTGCAGTGCCAGGAATCAGTTGTATTCCCACTGTAGCTAGAACATCTCTGCAAACAATATTTCAGGTGCAGTCTCACTAAGGCGATGTACAATTGCAGCAAGACATCCCTGCTCCTGTATTCAAATTCTTTTGCTATGAAGGCCAACATACCATTTGCCTTCTTTACCACCTGTTGCACCTGCATGTTTACTTTCAGTGCTTGGTGTACAAGGCCACCCAGCTCTTGTTATAAACAAGAACTGAAATTGCGAGAGAAACTCAGCAGGTCAGGCAGCATCTGTGGAAAGAAAATAAAGTTAACAGTTCAAGTCGAGTCCTTCTTCAAAATCGGTCTTGTTGCTCTTCCCTCTTTCTCAATCTATCTGCTTTCAGTTAACAATGAAGAAGATATGACTTCAAAATGAGAATTGATTTTCATCACGTGTTTTGTTCCAATTACCTCCTCACTCTCTAGCTTTGCTTCACCTGAATATGATGTATGGTTACATTCCTCTGCATGAAACACCACAGGATATCGACTAGTAACTTTACTAAAGGTGAAAAGAACCTGCAGGGGTAACAAGCATAACATAAGCTAATGAGAAAACATTTTCAAAATTGTTTCCATTATGCTATTGGAGGAGCAGTAGGTGCTAAAAGCAGTACAAAAGTTTTGTCACTAAATACCCTCAATTTCAACTTGTCCTGGAACTATGATGCAATCAATGGAGCATTAGCTAGTATCATATGTGCAGCAGTTCCAGAGAAATCTCGCCAATTGTTCCCTAAAAACACTGTACAGATGATAGGGATAGATCCACATGCAAAACAACTGTTGGTATGATGGGTGGTTGATCTGACTGAACACAAAACTTTTCAAACATTAATCACATACTCCCAGAAACAGATACCCTCATCTTCTATATATTCTGAATAATCTGACCCACAGCCGTGGCCATTTTCACTCAGATAGACTCACCGCCCACATCTGTGATGCTGCTCTGTGGTTTACTCTGTCCCAGTGGAACAGTCTGTGGTGTGCTGTTCCTACTGTCATCAGTGGCGATCACGGTTTCTTTACGAGCGGTTTTCTGCAAGGGCGGATCTTCAATGATTCCTGCTTGTTTCTGTCGTCGGCGCTTTTTACTCCAGAGCTCGTGGCAATCCTGCCAGTGAGGAAGGCTGAAAAGAAAGTTTATATAAAGTACACATGCTAAATAACAAGGATGAAATTTCAAAGGTGCTCAAAATCTGAAACAGCATTTTTCATTTTTATGTGAAGTAACAAATATAACCTCCATTCAAAAAGAGAGGGAAGCAGAAGATGGAAACCATAGGCCAATTAACTTGATGTCTGTTGAGAGTAAAGTGTTAGAATTGACCAGATTACAGATGCACACTTAGAGATACTCAAGGTAATCGAGATAGGTCAGCTTGGTTTTGTAAAACAGACATCACATCTAACCAGTTTACTGGAACTGTTTGAAGGAATAAATGCTCCGAAAACGTACTGCACCTGGATTTGCAGAAGCAAATATGGAGAGTACAGGGGCAACATGCTCCAATAGAGAAAAAGGGTAGGACCATCAAACCCTGGATATCAAGGTATATACAGCATTGGATTAAGAGGTATCATCGACAGTCATAGGTGAGGTGCCAGAAGACTGGAGGTTGGCTAACATAGTGCCACTGTTTAAGAAAGGTGGTAAGGAGGAACCAGGGAACTATAGACCAGTGAGCCTGACGTCGGTGGTGGGCAAGTGTTGGAGGGATTCCTGAGGGACAGGATGTACATGTATTTGAAAAGGCAAGGACTGGATAGTCAATGTGGCTATCTGTGTGGGAAATATGTCACAAACTTGATTGAGGCATTTGAAGAAGTAACAAAGAGGACTGATGAGGGCAGAGCAGTAGATGTGATCTATATGGACTCCAATAAGGCGTTCGCCAAGGTTTCCCATGGGAGACTCGTTAGCAAGGTTAGATCTCATGGAATACAGAGAGAACTAGCCATTTGGATACAGAACTGGCTCAAAGGTAGAAGACAGAGGGTGGTGGTGGAGAGCTGTTTTTCAGACAGGAGATCTGTGACCAGTGGAGTGCCACAAGGATTGGTGTTGGGTCCTCTACTTTGCGTCATTTATATAAATGATTTGAATGCAAGCATTAGAGGTATAGTTAGTAAGTTTGCAGATGACACCAAAATTGGAGGTGTAGTGGACAGCAAAGAAGGTTACCTTAGATTACAACAGGATCTTGATCAGATGGGCCAAAGGGCTGAGAAGGGGCAGATGGAGTTTAATTCAGATAAAAGAGAGGTGCTGCATTTTGGGAAAGCAAATCTTAGCAGGACTTATGCACATAATGGTAAGGTCCTGGGAGGTGTGGCAGAACAAAGAGACCTTGGAGTGCAAGTTCATAGCTCCTTGAAAGTGGAGTCACAGGTAGATAGGATAGTGAAGAAGGTGTTTGATATGGTTTCTTTTATTGGTCAGAGTATTGAGTACAGGAGTTGGGAGGTCATGTTGCGAACATTGGTTAGGCCACTGTTGGAATATTGTGTGCGATTCTGGTCTCCTTCCTATTGGAAAAAAGTTGTGAAACTTCATAGGGTTCAGAAAAGATTTACAAGGATGTTGCCAGGGTTGAAGGAATTGAGCTATGGGGAGAGGCTGAACAGGCTGGGGCTGTTTTCCCTGGAGCATCAGAGGCTGAGGGGTGACCTTATTGCAGTTTACAAAATTATGAGGGGCATGGATAGGGTAAATAGACAAAGTCTTTTCCCTGGGGTTGGGGAGTCCAGAACTAGAGGGCACAGGTTTAGGGTGAGAGGGGAAAGATATAAAAGAGACCTAAGGGGCAACTTTTTCACCCAGAGGGTGGTACGTGTATGGAATGAGCTGCCAGAGGAAGTGGTGGAGGTTCGTACAATTGCAACATTTAAAAGGACTTTGGATGGGTATTTGAATAGGAAGTGTTTGGAGGGATATGGGCCGGGTGCTGGCAGGTGGCGCTAGATTGGGTTGAGATATCTGGTCGGCATGGACGGGTTGGACTGAAGGGTCTGTTTCCATGCTGTACATCTCTATGACACTAACAGTAAAAGGGGAGACTTATGTCAGATACATCGAGGGCTCAAAACAGTCAAAACAAGAGAGAGATCTTCAAAGGAGATTGGGAGAACTAAAAGTGGACATGAAAGGATACTGCCGAGCAAAATACAGTAAAATCCTAAATTGCTTTACCGGATACATTATGGGTACAAGGGTGACTCGGGAAACAGTAGGGGCTATTACAGACCACAAGTGGCAATTTACGCATGGAACCAGAAGATGTACGTAGGGTTTCAAGTGAATACTTTTGGGTTGGTGTTCACTAGTGAGAAGAACAAACAAAATGGGAACTATCTCCTCTGACTTCACACACAACCTCCCATTACTATCCTTGATTGGCCCTATTCTTACTCTCGCCGTTCTTTTATTCCTTAAGTACCCATAGAAAGCCTTAGTGTTTACCTTATCTTTTCCGCTAACAACTTCTCATGTCTCCTCCTGCCTCTTCTGAGCTCTCTCTTTAGGTCTTTCCTGGTTACCTTTTAACCCTCAAGCGCCCTAACTGAGATTTCACATTTCATCCTAACATAAGCCTCCTTCTTCCTCTTGACCAGAGATTTCACTTCCTTCGTAAACCTCGGCTCCCACCCTCTACAGCTTCCTCCCTGCCTGACAGGTACATACTTCTCTAGGACACTCAGGAGCTTTTCCTTGAATAAGCTCCACATTTCTAATGTGCCCATCCCCTGCAGTTTCCTTCCCCATCCTATGCTTCCTAAATCTTGCCTAATCGCATCGTAATTGCCTTTCCCCCAGCTGTAACTCTTGCCCAGTGGTATACATCCATCCCTTTCTATCACTAAAGAAAACATAACAGAATTGTGATCGCTATCACCAAAGTGCTCACCTACTTCCAAGTCTAATACCTGGCCAGGCTCATTATCCAGTGCCAAATCTAATGTTGCTTCGCCCCTTGTTGGCCTGTCCACATACTGTGTCAGGAAGCCCTCCTGCACACTATAGTACTCGTACTGTAGTGTTCCCAGTCAACATTTGGAAAGCTGAAGTCCCCCATGACAACTACCCTGTCTCTCTCACTCCTATCGAGAATCATCTTTGTTATCCTTTCCTCTACATCTCTGGAACTATTCAGAGGCCTATAGAAAACTCCCAACAGGGTGACCTCTCCTTTCCTGTTTCTAACCTCAGCCCATACTGCCTCAGTTGACGAGTCCCCAAACAGCCTTTCTGCAATTGTAATACTGTCCTTGACCAACAATGCCACACCTCCCCCGCCCCCCCTTACCATCTTCTCTGTTCTTACCGAAACATCTAAACCCTGGAACCTGCAACAACCATTCATGTCCCTGCTCTATCCATGTCTCCGAAATGGCCACAACATTGAAGTCCCAGGTACCACCCCATGCTGCAAGTTCACCCACCTTATTCCAGATGCTCCTGGCGTTGAAGTAGACACACTTCAAATCAACTTCTTGCTTGCCGGTGCGATCTTGTGCCCCTGAAACTTTATTTCAGACCTGCCTACTCTCAACCTTTTCTATACTCGAACTACAATTTTGGTTCCCATCCCCCTGCTGGATTAGTTTAAACCCACCCCAATAGCCTTAGCGAATTTCCCCCCCCAGGATATTGGTACCCCTCTGGTTCAGATGAAGACCATCCTGCTTGTAGAGGCCCCACCTACCCCCAGAAAGAGCCCCAACTATCCAAGAATCCAAAACCCTCCTTCCTGCACCATCCCTGTAGCCACGTGTTCAACTCCTCTCTCTCCCTACTCCTCGCCTCTATGACTCTATCAGAGGTGACCGGATGTGTAGGACAGGGTAATGCTTTTGACATAGTCTACTTGGACTTCAGCAAGTTTTTCGATCAGTTCAAGCCTGAGTGACTAATAGCAAAGATACGAGCCCACAAGATCAAAGTAAATCTGGAAAATTGGATCAGTGGCAGGAAACAGAGGCTGGTGGCTGACAGTGTTCCCCAACAGGATGTGTGTCCAGTAGACTCCCAAGGGGCCAGTGTTGGGGTCCTGCCATTTGCTATCCACGTAAAATGATTCACACTTAAATGTAGGAGGGTTGATCAGTAATTTTGCAGATAATACAAAAATTCGGAGGGGGGGTGGTATATATTGAGCAGGATAGCTTTAGATTACAGGAGGACAGAAATGGGCTGGTCAAATGGAACTCAATTCAGATAAAAATGAGATGATGCACTTGGGCAGGACAAACAAATCAAGTTGAAAGGCAGGACCTTGGAAAGCACCAAGAATCAGTGGAACCTTGATGTGCATGTACACCGAACCTTTAAGGTGTCAGGACAGGTGAGTAAAGTGGTTAAGGAGGAATATGACATACTTACCTCTCTTAACTGAGGCATAGAGTTTAAGGGCAGGCAGGCTTTGCTGGAACTGTCTAAAACATCGGCTAAGCCACAGCAAGAGTATTATGAGCAGTTCCAGAACTCACATTATTGGGGGGATGTGATAGCACTAGAGAGGGTGTAGAGGAGATCTACCAGGACATTGCTGGGGCTGGAGTGTTTCAGTTATGAAGAAAGATTGGACAGACTGAGAATGTTTTGCTTAGACCTGAAGATATTGAGAGGGAACATGGTGGAGATGTATAAAATTATAAGGGACAAAGATAGGATAGACAGGAAGACACATTTCCCCTTGATGGAGGGATCAATGTCCCAGGGGCTAGATTTAAAATAAGGGGCAGAACATTTAGAAGGAATGTGAGGAATAATATTTTTACCCAGAGGGTAGTGGGAATCTGGAATTCACTGCTTGTCTGTGTGGGAGAGGCAGAAACCCTCATAACATTCTAAAGTATTTAGATGTGCATTTACAATTCCAAGGTGTACAAGGCAAAGAGCCAAGTGCTGGAAAATGGTATTAGAATAGTCAGGTGGTTGTTTTCAATCTGTGCGGACATGAAGGGCTGATTGGCCCTTTTCTTTGCTGTCAATCTCTATGACTATATTATACCCATGTTACTATGTTGCCCCTTGCACATTTTAATTTTACCCAATAGCCTTTCATGTGGCACCTTATCAAAATGCCTTCTAGAAATCAAGTAGATTACCTGTGGCAGGTCTGATCAGGCACGCTGTGACCTAACCTTGCACCTTCATAAACACATCCAAGATTTCCAGGAGCAACTCCCAGTCCAACAGTGATGGCTGTGGAGCACATTCATCAACTGTGGCAGCCTAGACACTGAGGTCTGGGATTTTCATCACAGAATTTGACTTCATACAATATGTTGATATAAACTATGCAACTTTAATAGTTGCATTGTTTTGTTTCTACTGACACATGGAATTATGTTAATATTCAAACATTTAAACATACTAATACTGGAAATAGTTTGCAAAGTGTTGTCTTTGAATATTGGAACTAGTCTCATATCACAGATAAATTAGAAATTAAACATTTTAGGGAGAAAAATGAGAACATAAACACGAAATGCTAAAAGTTTATAAAAGAGGAACTGGCATAAAATACCACCACTTCCTAAAGCTCAAAAATACAGCTTAGCAATTGGCACTGATACTTACTCGGGAGGAGGCATTTTTGTGGGGTCCACATTTTTCAAGAAATCACTCTGTAGGGTCTGCTCAGCAGTGCAACGTTTGCTGGGGTCAAGAGTCAACATATGATCAAGCAAATCCAGTGCAGGGAGTGGAATACTGTAGAAATAGTAAATGCCCACATTCTTACATGAGAAACAGCAACTGGCTTCAACTCTACAAACCCAGGAATACTGGTTCCATATCAAAGTCTCATGAGCAAACTGAAAGATACAGTGAAGGCAAAGCAACACATCAAAAACATATACGTTGTGTTCATCACCACCTTTCTGAAGATGATTGAAAATGTGCAATCAATGTTGGCCTAGCCAACAAAACCCACTTCCCATGAATGAATGAAAAAAGTTGTCAGCTGCCCAAGTGATACCAACCATAGGTAACACTTAGTTTCAAAGTATCTGCTGCAACATGAATAAATCTAGCCAATGTTCCATGCACAAATTAAAAGCATCACTGTCTATACAAAAGTTATGGAAAACCAGACAATTTAAAAATCCACATATGTCACATCATACACTAAACGTGCTGAAGTCTGATTTATTTGGCGTGCATTTCGGTGACTTCTAGTTATTGCTGAAGCCATCGTTGTAGCTTATACATCTGACTGATCAGACTGGCATTCCAACAATTTGATGTAGCCCAGCTGCTAACTCTCTATTCACTCCCAGGACAGGTCTAGCACAGGGTTGGATACAGCTTACAGCTCCTTCTACACTATCCCCATCAAACACTCCCAGGGCAGGCCCAACACAGGGTCAGATATGAAATAAAGCTCCCTCTACACTATCTCCATCAAACACTCCCAGGACAGTTGCAGTATGGGGTTAGATACAAAGTAAAGTTTCCACTAAATTGTTAACAACCTTGCAAAGAAATTAGAGGAATTATAATAGGGTCTTCAAAAATCCTAAATTATGCTGGAATAATAGTAAAGTAGTGTAAAGTGCAGAGAATGGAAGAGTTTTTGAAGTATGTCCAGAATTTTTGATGAATAGCGCTGTAATGTTCTATGTTCTATGTTTCTGGTGCACTGAAGATGATGGCATTATTGGATTCAGTTCTAAGGAATGAGGTGTACAAAGTGTCAGTACAGGAACATTTAGGGACAGTAATCAAAGCATCATAAATTTGAGGTTGGCTATGGAAAAGGGAAGAAACAACCTGCAGTAAAAATAATCAACTTGCAGAGGGCCAATTTCAGTTGGATGAGAAGAAATCAGGTTCAGGTAAGTGTGAATCAAAAACTTGTAAATGAAACTGGAGCAAAGTCTTTCAAGGGGAGACCATTTAGGGAAATTCCTCTAAGGTGTGGTGGGGAATGGAAGGTAGGAGAAACAAAGTCATAAGGCCTTGGTTGAAAAAAACAGTAGTATGGGTGAAGTAGAAAAGGGCATGAATGATTGATGTCAGGTTTACAATACAAGCACCAGACTGAATATAAAACATTCAGAGGGAAAGTGAGAAAGAAAGAATGAGAAGTGGTTGGGAAGATCAAAGTCTTCTTTTGGCATTTGAACTTAAGAAAAGGATAAGTGGTGGGGGGGGGAGGGAGGTGGCGTTAGTGATCAAAGTGGGAGAATTAGGCATGGAAAGACAGCAAAGTTAAGATTCTAAATGGGTACTTTGCATGTGTCTTCACCAAGGATATAAAAAAGAAAGTCACCAGAGTCCCAGAAGACCATTGGGCTATCTCTCAGTACTGAGAGATAACTGGTGATGAGTTCAACTTGAGGGTCATCATGCCTCTGGCGAGGAGCAAGATTGAAAAGATGGGACCTTTATGGTAACCTATCACCAAAGATATACTGAAAAAGAAAGCAGTCAAGACACTGGATGTACCAAAAATTAATATAAAGGTGGTGTTAGAAAGGCTGATTATACTTAAGAGTTGATGAGTCACCAGAACTGGATGAAAGCTGTTGAGAGATATAAGTGAGGAAATTGCAGAGCATTTGCCATACTCCAGCAGTTCTCCTTGGAAACAGGGATGGTGACAGAAGACCAAAAAATTACAATGTTAAATCCGCAATGAAAAAGGGATCTAAGAATAAAGCCAGCAATTACAGGTCAATCAGTTTAACTTTGTGGAGGAAATGGAAATATTTTTTTAAATGATAATACGGGCAATCCTAAGTTGTATAAACAAATGTGGGTTAATTAAAGAAAGCCAACAAAAGATTTCTAAAAGATAAACTGTTAAAATAATTTAAGTTTTATAATGAAATAACAGAGGGCTGACGAGGGTAATGCATATGTTGTCATTTACAAGTACTCCCAACAATCAGCAATTTAATGCCACAGAGGGCAAATGAGATACAAAAAAAGACACTATCTGGAGAAGTAATAGGAAAGAGGTGACAACAGTGAACAGTAGTTTTTCTGAATAGTCACATTTTTATACACTGGGGTTGCATAGTGATCAGCACTAAAATCTCCACTAAGGGCCCTCGTGGGTCAGTGGTAGTAAATCAGGTGGTTGTATATTACTACAAGACATTTGACAAGGTTCCACATAGTAGACTGGTTAACAAAGTTAGATCGCATGGAATCAGGGAGAACTAGCCACTTGGATACAAAATTGGCTTGAAGGTTGGAGACAGAGGGTGGTGATGGAGGATTTTCTTTGGAGTGAATGTCTGTGACTAATGGTATACCACAAGGATTTGTGCTGGGTCCACTGCTTTTTGTCATTTATATAAATAATTTGGATGTGACTATCGGAGGAATGGTTAGTAACTTTGCAGATGATATCAAAATTGGTGGTGAAGTGGATAGTGAAAAAATGGTCATCTCAGACTACAATGGGACCTTGTTCACTTGGGCCGATGGGTTAAGGAATGACAGATGGAGTTTAATTTAGATAAATGAGACTGTTGTATTTTGGTAAGGCAAATCAGGGCAGGACTTATATACTTAATGGTAGGGAGCTGGGCAGAGTTGTGCTGGAAAAGCACAGCGGGTCAGGCAGCTTGCAAGGAGCAGGAGAGTGGAATTTTGAGCATAAGCCCTTCATCAGGAATGCATTGGTCTTGGTGGTGGTGGTGAGGTTGGGGAGCAGGTTTTATCTCTCAGCCCCCCTCCCCCACTCCATTCCTGATGAAGAGCTTAATGCTTGAAACGTCAACTCTCCTGCTCCTCGGATGTTGCCTGACCAGCTGAGCTTTTCCAGTGCCACACATTTTGACTCTGAACTCCAGCATCTGCAGTCCCCTCTTTCTCTTGGGGAGAGTTGCCAAATAAAGAGACATTGGAGTGTAGGCTCATAATTCCTTAAAAGTGGAGTCACAGGTAGACAGGGAAGTGAAGAACTTGCCTTTATTGGTCAGTGCATTCAGTATAGTAGATGGGATGACATATTGTGGCTGTACAAGACTTTGGAGAGACCACTTTTGGGATACTGCATTTTATTCTGCTCTCCCTATTACAGGAAAGATGTAGTTAAACTTGAAAGAGTTCAGAAAAGAATAACAAGGATGTTGCCGTGGTTGGAGGGTTTGAGTTACAGGGAGAGACTCATAATGTGAACAAATGCGAGGTCTTGCACTTTGGCAAAAAGAATAAAAGCATAGACTACTTTCTAAACGGTGAGAAAATTCGTAAAGCCAAAGTACAAAAGGATCTGGGAGTGCTAGTAGAGGATTCTCTAAAGGTCAACATGCAGGTTGAGTCCGTGATTAAGAAAGCGAATGCAATGTTGTCACTTATCTCAAGAGGGTTGGAATATAAAAGCACCGTTGTGCTACTGAGACTTTATAAAGCTCTGGTTAGGCCCCATTTGGAGTACTGTGTCCAGTTTTGGTCCCCACACCTCAGGAAGGACATACTGGCACTGGAACGTGTCCAGCGGAGATTCACACGGATGATCCCTGGAATGGTAGGTCTAACATACGAGGAACGGCTGAGGATCCTGGGATTGTATTCATTGGAGTTTAGAAGATTAAGGGGAGACTTAATAGAGACGTACAAGATAATACATGGCTTGGAAAGGGTGGACGCTAGGAAATTGTTTCCGTTAGGTGAGGAGACTAGCACCCGTGGACACAGCCTTAAAATTAGAGGGGGTCAATTCAGAACAGAAATGCGGAGACATTTCTTCAGTCAGAGAGTGGTGGGCCTGTGGAATTCATTGCCGCAGAGTGCAGTGGAGGCTGGGACGCTAAATGTCTTCAAGGCAGAGATTGATAGATTCTTGTTGTCTCAAGGAATTAAGGGCTACGGGGAGAATGCGGGTAAGTGGAGTTGAAATGTCCATCAGCCATGATTGAATGGCGGAGTGGACTCGATGGGCCGAATGGCCTTACTTCCACTCCTATGTCTTATGGTCTTATGTTGGGGCTAATTGCCCTGGAGAGTCAGAGGCTAAGGGGTGATCTTACAGATGTTTATAAAATCATGAAGGGCTTGGATAGGGTGAATAGCTAAGGTCTTTTTCCAGGGTAGGGGAGCCCAAAACTAAAGGGCACTGGCTTAAGGTGAGAGGGGAAGGATTCAAAAGGGACCTAAAAGGCAACATTTTCATGCACAGGGTGGTGTGTGTATGGAATGAGGTGGCAAATGGGACTAGATAAATTTAGGATATCTGGTCTCATGGACGAGTTAGACTGAAGAGTTTGTTGCCATGCTGTAGAACTCTATGACTCTATATGTTAAGACTAAGACTGTACGTAAAAGGCTTAATTTAAAAACTTTGTTTATGGCACAAAACTTGGAAGAATTGTAAACTGTTGGGAGGACAGTGATAAAGGGCAAGAGGATATGGAAAGGTTAGTGGAATGGACAGACGTTTGTCAGATGAAACATTGTGCTGAGAAGAGAGAAGTGATAAATCTTGAATGAGGAATGAGTAAAGACAACATAAAATAAAAGGAACAACTCTAAACGAGATTTATGAAATAAAAGACTTGAGAGAATATGTTCACAAATCATTGAAGGTGGGAGGGCAGGTAGAAAAGTGATTCAAGTAAGTACATGGGATCCAGAGATTTATAAACTGAGGCATGGGGCAAAAAAACCCCATAAAAACACAAAAAAAAACTATACTGAATGGTTAAAAATGACACTGACTTTATAGCATGTGTTATATTGTATCCAATTTTTGGCACATACTTAAGGAAACACGTGCAGGCATTAGAAAGAATGGAGGAAAGATTTACAAGAATGGTTCCAGGAATGAGGGACTTCAGTTAAGTAAGTAGATTGGGAAAATCGGGATTGTTCTCCTTGGAGACAACAGGAAGGAGACTTGCTACAAATGTTCAAAATCGTAAGAATCTAGACAGAACAAACATGTTTCACTGGCAGAAGTATCTAGAATCAGAGGGCACTAATTTAAAGTGAATGTCAAAAGGAAAATGAAGAAAATTGCTTTACTCAAATAATGGTTAGGATCTGGAATGCCCTACTTGAGTGTGTTGTGGAAGCAGATTGAATTGTGCATTTCAGAAAGAAATTTGAGAAGCACATGAAGAGAAAATCTTTGCTGGGCCTTTGGAGAATAGGTCCAGCCGAGTTGCTCTTGCAGACATCTGATACAAACAGAGGGGTCAAATTGCCTCCTAAACTGCTGTAAACATGCTGTAATTCTATGATCCTCCAATAAAGAATAAAGCTTTCTTCCACACTGTCTCTAACAAACATTCCCAGGGCATGTACAACACCGGGATACATCGAGTAAATGTCCATCTATGCTGTCCCCATCAAAAACTCTCAGTACAGATGCTGCATGGAGTTAGGTACAGTGTAAAGCACCATCTATAATGCCTCCATCAAATTCATCCAGGATAGGTATAACACAAGGTTAGATACAGAGTCATGTTCCCTCTCCTCTGTCTCCAACAAACACTCCCAGGACAAGGGTTAGAAACAGAGTAAAGCTCTCTCTATACTGTCCTTTTAAGCACTCCAAAGAACAGGGTGGCATCTACTACAATGACCTTCTGCTGTCAGACTGACTGTTGTTGCTTACAATGAAAACTCTTCACGAAGCCGTCTCCGATATTGTTTCTTCGGTTTCATTGTGTGAAAATATGGCAGCTTGATGACATCAGGCCAAGCCGCAGGACAAGGGCTGCCACATAATCGACTGAGAAAACAAAAGCATGTAACAGACTTATCATTTCCAATCATAAAAAAGTGAAACCTTTCACAAATCATTCATTCTTTTAATGATGCCAGAAATAACCAACGTCTATTGGACAAAACATGCCCAACTGGATGTGACTGAGGAAATCAACGGAAATTGTCCAACTGTCACAGTATAATTGGCATGTGCATGAGCTCCCCACCTAATTATAACAAGTAACTGCACTAGTTACAGGATATGTTGTTACACCTTTTGCAAGTATATAAAAAGGACAGGAGCTAAAATAAATGTTGGTCCTTCAGAAGCAGAGACAGGGGAAAGTAGCATGGAGAATGAGTAAATGGCAGAGATACTGAATAAGCACATTGTGTCCGCCTTCACAGTAGAAGTTATCACTTACATACTACAAATAGCGAGTTTAATAAGAGTGAGGAATTTAACTTAAGGTCATTAATATCACCTGATTAAAGGTATTAAAGAAATTTAAAGAGTTATTATAATCCGATAGAGCCCCAGGACCTAATGCTCTACACCTTGCTGCAAAGATAGCAGATGCACGAATTTTTGTTATCTCTAAATACCCCAGATTCTAGAAAATGATCCCAGCAAATTTGAAGTTAGCAATCATATAGTTCAAGGGGGAAGTGAGAAAAGAAAGAACTACAGGCTAATAAGCCTGAATAATGTCGGTCATCAGGAAATTGCTAGAATTTCTTAAAGAAGTCCTGACAAAGCACTTAAAATAAATTACGGTAATTTCTGACAAAGTCAACATAGTTTTATGAAAAGGATATCAGGATTGATAAACTTAATGAGACTTTTCTAAATGTAACTAGTAAAGCAGTTAAAACAGAACCAGTAGATGCAGTATAATTGGATTTCCAAAACAGATTCAGTAAGGTATCACACAGAAGTTTAATACACAAGATAGCAGCTCAGGGAATTATGGGAAATATATTAGGAATGATAATGGACCGGAAGCAAATTGTACTGACAAACCTGGCATATTCAAGATAGCACATTGTGACCACTGGATGTCAAATGGATCAGTTCTGGGTTACCATTATTTGCAATGTTTATTAGTATCTTTGATGAAAAGATGGAGAGTAATTTATCTTTGTTTGCTGATGATATAAAGCTAGCTAGGAATTAAAAGTTGTGAAGTTCAGTGAAAGTTCATGAAGTTGGCTCCTATGACGAGAGGCTGAGTAAATTAGATCTATGTTCTCTTAGATTTAGAAGAATGAAATGATATCATGGAAGCATACAAGATTCTGAAGGGGCTTCTAACAGCCACTCACAGCTTCTGACACAGAGGTTATTTAGGATAAGGGGCTCATAATTTAGGATGAGATGAGGAGAAATTATTTCACTGAAAGGGGTTTAAATCTTTGGAATTCTCTCCTCCAAGGGGCTGTGGATGGTCGATTAATGCATATTTAGCCAGATATGTGGTCCTGCAGGGAATAAAGGAGACATGGGGAGCAGTCAGGGAAATGGAACTGAAGACATGTTTAGCCATGGTTGCATTAAATGACAGAGCAGGCTTAAACAGACCAAATGGTCTACTTCTGCTCCTATCTCTTAAGGTCTAACATTATATAGCTGCACACCGCCAGTGTCAATAGGGTAAATGTAACACAGGGATCAGTGCTGGGGCCACTGTTGTTTGTGATATACATAATATCTGGAAGAGGGCACTGTTGGTATGATCAGGAAGTTTGCAGATGACACGAAGATTGGTGGAGTAGCAGAAAGCATAGGGGACTGTCAAAGAATACAGATAGGCTGGAAAGTTGGGCAGAGAAGTGTCAGGTGGACTTCAATCCAGGCAAATGTGAGGTGATGCATTTTGGTTAATTGTAAAAAAGGTTATTTACGACCATGAGGACTTCTTAAATTCACGTCTTACCTGATAAGCTCAAGTTGTGCCAGCTCCTGATTGGCTTGGAAGATTGGTTTTTTCGTGAAGAGCTCCCCCAGGATACATCTGCAGACAGATAAGAATTAACCAGCTCATCACTTGCAGGTCTCTGCTTCACAGAAATCAGACAGTTTCAGCAGCACAACTGACCTTTGAAATTGCCAACATCCACAATTTCCTTATTATTGTGGAATATCACTGTGTCAAACCTCTGATAATAACAAAAGCAGGAAATAAGACTGACTTCACCCTTTGTGTAAGGACAGCACCCTTTTATGCTGAGCCCTTAATGTAACCCAATTTGAATGGATTAAATGATCTATGCCTCTTCCATTTTTCATTCTCAAGCTTCTTTTACAGATGTTTATTTTGCCCCAACTCTCTCTCTCTTCTTTTTTTACAGTTATTCCTCCTAGCATCAGTCACTTCCTATACATCATAGGTTCTCTGACAGGTGTTCACTCCTCCAAGCCTCTCAACCTCCTTTCCTTTTACAGCATTTCTTACTCATCATCATCATCTGCAACATCAAATCTCAGGCCCCTTCTGCATTTAAATAGCAAACAGAATCACAGCTTTTCCAATTTTGGTTTGAACTCTATGAAGCAAGGGACAGCATAAAATTGAAAAAGTAAAATTTAAAGAAAGAGCTTACAAAAATACAAAATACTGCACAGATCCTGTTGAATGGAAAGGATACAAAGATCAGCAATGAGCCACAAAAAAGTGTTACCATAAGGGATTATGAAAGGAAACTTGTAGGGGACATCAAAATCAATAAGAAGAAAATGTATAGTTTTGCAAAGTTGGTCAAGAGCAATGTTAGCAAACTAAAGATTGAAAGTGGGGATATTGTCAATGACAATGACAATGGCAATGGCAGACATGGTGATAATTACTTTGCCTCAGTATTTCATAGAAAAGAAGGATAATTTGCCAAAGTCTCAAGATAAGTCTCAGTGGAACTGGAACAAGGATCGAACAAAATTAATGTAGTTAAAACTTCAATAATGAGGAAATTAATGGAACTGAAGATTGACAAATCCCTAGGACCTGATGGTTTCTATCTGAGGGTCTCAAAGGAAGGAGGACAGCACATTGTAGATACCCCAACTATAGAATTCCCAGGTTACACAGGAGTCATCCCTTTGGATTGGAAAATTGTACATGTGACTTCACTTTTTAAGAAGGACGAAAGAGAAAAACCAAGGAATAGCACTGCTCTTGCCTAACATCTATGGTGGGGAAATTGTTGGAGTCTATAATCAAAAATAGGGTAATTAAAACAGTGAAAAGTTTCAGTCAAGAGTGTGGTGCTGGAAAAGCACAGCAGGACAGGTTGCATCCGAGGAGCAGGAAAATCGACGTTTCAGGTATAAGCCCTGAAAATTTTCAGTTAATTAGGGAGAGCCAGCCTGGATTCATGACAGGTTCATGCATGAAAAACCTCACTGAACTTTTTGAAGAGATAATTAAAGTAATAGACAGGGAAAAATCTCTGTATGTTGTTTATATGGACTTCCAGTAGGAGTCTGATAAAGTCCCATGGATGACACTATTAACTAAAGTAGAAGTCCATGGAATTGAGGGCAATTACTGACATGGCTGGGAAAATAGTTGAGTGGCAGATAACAGAAAGCAGGGATAATGGATAGGTACTCATATTAGCAGGAATGTGAACAGTAGTGTCCCACAACAATCTGTGTTAGGACATCAATTATTCACATTATTTACATTATTTACTTAACCACTTGGATAATGGCACAGAAAGTCATTTACCCAAGTCTGCTGATAACACAATGTGAGGTGGCATTATAGACAGCGTAGATGACAAGCATAAAAGGGGTATTGATAGACTAGGTAATTAGGCAGAACTGTGGCAGATGGGTTCAAAGTAAGCAAGTGTGAGGTTATCCATTTTGGACTGAAAAAGGCTGGATCAGGATACCTGCTAGATGGTATTACATTAAACATAATAGATGTCTGAGGAGATTTTGGGGGGGGGGGGGGGGAGGTCAGTTGCACAGATCCTTAAAATGCCATGAACAAGTGCAGAAAATAATCATGGAAGGTATTGGAATGTTGGCCTTTATATCTCCTTATATCTAGAGAACTGGAGTATAATGACACAGAGGTTATGCAGTTATACAAAACCCTAGTTAGGCCCCACTTGTGTACTGTGAGCAGATCTGGGCACCACACCTTAGGAAGAACACAATGTAGGTTTATAAGAATTATACATGGATTTCAGGGTAAGGTTGTGAGGAGAGATTATACAAATTAGGCTACTTTCTCTAGAATTTAAAAGATTATCAAGTGATCTGATCAAAATATTCAAGGTAGTGGCGGGAAAAAACAGGGTAGATAAAGATAAACTATTTCCACTGATTGGGAATTTCAGAACTGGAGGGGGGCAGAGTTTCAAAATTAGGGCCAAATGTTCAGGAGTGATGTTAGAAAGCACTTCAAAATACAAAGGATGGCAGATGTTTGGAATCAGTATTTCAAATGTGAAATAAATATTTTTTATTATGCAAAGGTATTAAGGAATATGGGCCAAAGGCAGGTGTGCGGAGTTAGGCCACAGATCAGTCGTGATCTCATTGAATGGCAAAACAGGCTCAAGGGTTTAAATGACCTATTCTTGTACCTATCTTCCTTTCTAAGCCACAAATGGAAATATTCTGAACAAAAACAATTAAGCGTTTGTGCCAGTGACATACTTAATCTTCAGTACCACAAACCTTCCACTTACCCACAGCTCCAAACATCAATAGCTGGTGAATATCTCTCCTCCCCTAGCAGCAGTTCTGGTGGGCGATACCAGAGCGTGATAACTTTGTTAGTGTATGGACGGCTAGGGAACAAAAGTGTAGCGTGTCACTCTGAACAATGCATCAAATTTTATATTAATGCTGACGCCACAAAGTACAAAGAGACAGTTGTGCAATGCTCATCACCAAAAATGGATTATAATCTGAGCATAACCAGAATGCAATCCGAGTGTTACCTGAGCACAAATTGAATGTAAGTGAAGCACTGTACTGTCCAGGAATTACAGATGGTGTGTTAGTCAACTCCACTAAATGTTACAATCAGGATCAAACCAATTAAAGCCTTGTAGGCTTTTTAGTGTAAGAATTCAGGTGATATGGCAAAAACCTTGGATCTCACAGGTTTAACACAGAGAGATTTTAATTTCTAACAGACTCAGAGCATTTGCTGTTTAAAATGAAGTTTCCCTGAATGCCTCACTTGCATGATCACCCCCTGGGTCTGCATTGCTTCCTTGCCTGCAGACAATCCATACTGTTTCCCTGTGGAGTATGAGAGTTCTGACATGAAGCGGATGTTACTGTGAATCTGCCTGAATCAATCCCAATGTTTAGTTTACAGGGACTGGTAAAATCATACTGGTTATGATTTCTATAAATAAGTAAGTGAGCAACAATTATCACACTGTATTCTATTTCATTGAGTATAGAAGCAAAGAGGTGCTTCTGCAGCTGTACAGGGCCCTGGTGAGACCACACCTGGAGTACTGTGTACAGTTCTGGTCTCCAAATTTGAGGAAAGACATTCTGGCTATTGAGGGAGTGCAGCGTAGGTTCACGAGGTCAATTCCTGGAATGGCAGGATTGCCTTACACGGAAAGACTGAAGCGACTAGGCTTGTATACCCTTGAGTTTAGAAGACTGAGAGGGGATCTGATTGAAACGTATAGGATTATGAAAGGACTGGACACTCTGGCAGGAGGGAACATATTTCCGCTGATGGGTGAGTGCCGAACCAGAGGACACAACTTAAAAATACGGGGTAGACCATTTAGGACTGAGATGAGGAGAAACTACTTCATCCAGAGAGTGGTGGCTGTGTGGAATGCTCTGCCCCAGAGGGCAGTGGAGGCCCAGTCTCTGGATTCATTTAAGAAAGAATTGGATAGAGCTCTTAAAGATAGTGGAGTCAAGGGGTATGGAGATAAGGCTGGAACAGGATACTGATTAGGAATGATCAGCCATGATCATATTGAATGGCGGTGCAGGCTCGAAGGGCAGAATGGCCTACTCCTGCATCTATTGTCTATTGTCTATTGTCATTTGCTGGGGCCCAGTTCCTAACTTTAGGTTTTGTCCTTCAAAGAAGGAGCAAAGTTTATTCTCCCCACAATTTCAAGCACAAATGGTACAAGAAACCATAGAAGACAATTTTCCAAAATCTTAGTTATGTTTTTCTATTCATTCATGAGATTTAAGTGTCACTTGTCATGCCAGCACTGTGGAGAAGGTGGTGGTGTGTCATCATCTTAGACTGTTGCAGTCCTTCAAGTGTAGGGACACCACAAAGCGCTGTCAGCAAAAAGGTTCTGGGATTTTGACCCTACAATAGTGAAATAATGGCAAATATATTTCCAAGTCAGGTTGTGAGTAGCTTGGAGAGGAATGTGCAGGTAATGCCATTCACTTGTAACTGCTTCCCTGTCCATCTAAATGGCAAATGCTGCAGGCTTGGAAGAGAGCAATGTGTACCATAAACAAGACGCAGTGCAAGAACTCACCAAGGCTCCTTTGATAGCACTTCTAGAACTCTCTCCCTAACAGTGAACCGAAATTAAGTGGACTGCAGTGGTTCGTGAAGGCAATTTACCACCACCTTCTCAAAGGTAATTAGGGACAGGAAAAAGATGCCAGCCCCAGTCAGTGATGTCCATATTCACTGATAAATAAAAAAAAACCTCTGTCTTCACAAAGTAACATAAGAAGAGATCTACATATTTGGCTCTAGTGTCTCACAAACCATGGTACCGCAATTTTGTTTTATTATTCATTTGTTCTTCATTATTATTGCCTGTCCTTAGTTGCCCTTGAGAAGGTGGTGATGAGCTGCCTTCATGAACCATTGCAGTCCATGTGCTGTAGCTTGACACATAATTGCATTAGGGAGAGAACTTTAGGATTTTGATCCAGCAACAGTGAAGGAACGTGATACACTTCCATGCCAGGATGGTGAGTGGCTTGGAGGGGAATTTGCAGGTGGTGTTGTTCAGTGTATCAACTATCCTTGTACTTCTAGATAGAAGTGGTCATGGATTTGGAAGGTAAAAACAATGACTGCAGATGCTGGAAACCAAATACTGGATTAGTGGTGCTGGAAGAGCACAGCAGTTCAGGCAGCATCCAACGAGCAGCGAAATCGACGTTTCGGGCAAAAGCCCTTCATCAGGAATAAAGGCAGTGAGACTGAAGCATGGAGAGATAAGCTAGAGGAGGGTGGGGGTGGGGAGAGAGTAGTATAGAGTACAATGGGTGAGTGGGGGAGGAGATGAAGGTGATAGGTCAAGGAGGAGAGGGTGGAGTGGACAGGTGGAAAAGGAGATGTGCAGGTCGGACAAGTCAAGGAGACAGTGCTGAGCTGGAAGTATGAAGCTAGGATGAGGTGGGGGAAGGGGAAATGAGGAAACTGTTGAAGTCCACATTGATGCCCTGGGGTTGAAGTGTTCCGAGGCGGAAGATGAGGCGTTCTTCCTCCAGGCGTCTGGTGGTGAGGGAGCGGCGGTGAAGGAGGCCCAGGACCTCCATGTCCTCGGCAGAGTGGGAGGGGGAGTTGAAATGTTGGGCCACGGGGCGGTTTGGTTGATTGGTGCGGGTGTCTCGGAGATGTTCCCTAAAGCGCTCTGCTAGGAGGTGCCCAGTCTCCCCAATGTAGAGGAGATCATATCGGGAGCAACGGATACAATAAATGATATTGGTGGATGTGCGGGTAAAATTTTGATGGATGTGGAAGGCTCCTTTAGGGCCTTGGATAGAGGTGAGGCAGGAGGTGTGGGCACAGGTTTTACAGTACCTGCGGTGGCAGGGGAAAGTGCCAGAATGGAGGGTAGGTCGTAGGAAGGTGTGGACCTGACCAGGTCGTCACGGAGGGAACGGTCTTTGCGGAAGGCGGAAAGGGGTGGGGAGGGGTGGTGGGGCATCAATGTGGACTTCAACAGCTTCCTCATTTCCCCTTCCCCCACCTCATCCTAGCTTCAAACTTCCAGCTCAGCACTGTCTCCTTGACTTGTCCGACCTGCCTATCTCCTTTTCCACCTATCCACTCCACCCTCTCCTCCTTGACCTATCACCTTCATCTCCTCCCCCACTCACCCATTGTACTGTATGCTACTCTCTCCCCACCCCCACCCTCCTCTAGCTTATCTCTCCACGCTTCAGGCTCACTGCCTTTATTCCTGATGATGGGCTTTTGCCCAAAACATGGATTTGGAAGGCGCTGTCTAAGGATCTTTGGTGGATTTCTTGTGGATAATATGCACTGCTGCTACTGAGCATTGGTACAAGGAGTGGATGCTTGTTGATGTTACACCAATCCAGTGGACCGCTTTGTCCTAGACGGTGTCAAGCTTCTTGAGTGTAGTTGCAGCTGCACCCATTCAGGCAAGTGGGGGCTACTCCACCTTACTTCGGACTTGTGCCTTGTAGATGCGGACAGGTTTTGGGCGTCAAGAGGTGAGTTATTCGCCTCAGTTTTCCTAACTTTTGGCCTGTTCTTATAGCCAATGTGGTTATGTGGCAAGTCCAATTAAGTTTCTGGTCAATGATAACCCCAAGGATGTCGATTGTGGGGGATTCAGTGATGGCGACAGCACTAATGTCAAGGGACAGTGGTTAGGTTGTCTCTTAATAGAGATGGTCATTGCCTAACATTTGTCTGGTGTGAATCCTACTTGTCATCTATCAGCCTAAGCCTGGGATTTGAACATGAATTGCTTCAGTACCTGAGGAGTCATGTACACAATGTTCAACATCAATCATGATCAAACATCGTCACTTCTGACGTTATGATGGAGGGTAAGTCATTGATGAAGGGGCTGAAGATGGTTGGGCCTATGACACGACTTTGAGGAACTCCTAAAGCAATGTCCTGGAGCTGAGGTGACTGACCTTCAACAAGCATAAATATCTTAAGTGTCAGGTACGACTCTAACTAGCTGAGAGCTTGCCCCCGATACCCATTGATTCCAGTTTTGCTAGGAATCTTTGGTGCCACACTTAGTCAAATGCAGTCTTGATGTCAAGGGCTGTCATTCTCACCTCAGTTCTAGAACTCAGCTCTTTTATCCATGTTTGAACAAAGGCTGTAATGAGAGCAGGAGCTGAGTGGCCCTGGTGGAACCCAAACTGGTCAACAGTGAGCAGGTGCTACCTGTCGGCTCCAATAACTGGGAGCATACACATACTGAGTATTATACCATTTATGAAACATACCTCTCCTCCGAGTTGTACAATCGTGCCAAACCAAAATCTGCCAGTTTGATCTGTCCACTGGATAAAAGGAACATTTATTGAGATTGCAGTTACCACATAAAATTTCCCCACAAATAAAACCACCACCTAAACTAATTATCTCACCCCAAAAGAATCATGCTGGATCAAGTAAACAATCAAAGAGATAGATGCAAGTCCCCTTACTTACCCTCTCACAACCCCCACCTAAATAAAACTTTCCCACCAATCAATATCCTGCTATTAACAACACAACTCCATCCTCTATTTGCTCGTCATTTACATACCTGTTGTTAAGGAGAATGTTGGAGCATTTAATGTCACGATGCAGAAAGTTCTTTTTATGACAGTAATCTAATCCATCCATCAGTTGCCGCATGAAAGATCTGATGTGGTCATCAGTGAAATGCACCAACCCCGACTCCAGTAAACCCATCAAATCATGATCCATGTACTCGAAGACCAGATAGAAAGCTCCTGTTTGATTTGGGATGGAGACAACACAAGTGAGAAAATGGTTACTGTCATCATTCACCCACAACAGGGAAGCATTCCAGAAAATTACTTACATAACTTAGTTTGGATTTGCAATTATTTATTGAAGTTTTAAAATGCAGACTGTTAATTGTTAGCTTGGCTCAGTTAGAATCACTCATTTCCATAGGTCTATTATTGAAGATTAAATATCACTCATCATCTAGAGACCACTGTCTAAGTTAACACCACAATGCAGAACTAAGAATTCCTATACTGGCAAGTGTCAATTGTTCAGATCACATCAGTAAACCTCAGCTCAGCTACATATTGAATCAGTGACCACAGTAGATCAGGGGTTCTTCCAGTGTTGCCTTAATTCCATCAGAAATGGAACTCACTCTTTTCTTGCTGCTAGTAGAACTCAACTTCCCCAGAAAGGAGGGTGGCTAATGTTGTGGCCTTTGTTTAAGGAAGGCTGCAAGGAGAGACTGAGAAACTATAGATCTGTGAATCCGACTTCAGTTGAGGGTGAATTATTGGTAAGGGAAGCCCGTGCTGGAGGAGTTTCAACCTTTATCATTAACCAACAATCAATAGGTTCTTGCTGCCTGTGTAGGTGAGGGCAAAGTCAGCAGTGTGGTTCAGCGAACTGTACACAACGCCATGTTACAGGAGGCCATTCAAGCTAGGATCGAAAAGATGCTGTGATAATGGCCAGTACAGTCAGAAATAAGATAGATTAAGGGTCCTTCCTTGTACCAGTGGGAAAATATGGAATAGGTGGGAAGAATCCAGTGCTTCTCATCTATGTAATAACAAACAACATAAACAGAACAAAGAATGAGATTCTACTGAGGGCATCTGAGCAGCTACAACCTAAATTAAAACACAGAAATGCAATGATAATGATCAATGCACTACATATCTGAAACAGGAATCACTCAGACCATTGTGAATCTTTGGAATTCTCTATAAAAGAGAGCTGAAAATGTAGAATTGCTCAGTATATGCAATACTGAAATTGATAGATTTTTGTTTGTAAGAAATCAAGGGAAAATGTAGGCAAGTGGGCTTTGGTCAAGCAGGATCTTGTTAAATGATGGAACAGTATCCAAGAAATGGATAACCTACTCTTTATATTCCTTATGTATAAGCTAAAGAGTAACAAACTGGAGTTAAGTGCATTGCAAGTAATTTGGAAGTAAAAAATCGATAATCAACATTTTTTGGTTGCATGCATATCCTTTGAAATACCAGTTCATGATAATCTCTATCGTACCTTTATCTTTTTTGAAGTCCAGTGCATCTTGTTTGTCAGTCACAATCTCCTTCATGTTGACCACGCTGGTATGGTTGAGCTGACGAAGGATCTTGATCTCTCGAATGGCCGTGATGGGAAATCCCTCCTTTTCATTATCCAGTCGGACCTTTTTAAGGGCAACCATCTCACCTACCAAAAAATCAAGTTTCCATTATCTGACTAGCAGTGATGAGGCAAGAATAGTCTTCATGTAGTGCCTGCCAACTTTTTACCCACTGTGACCCCATTTTGAAGCTCAAAGATTGCTGGTACCTTGAAGTGAGAACACAGGGGTCAATCTAGCGTAGACAAAGTACACTGTATAGAAGAAGAATGCTGTGGATCAGAAGTAAATTAGATCATAAATGGCTGAGGAGTGACTTAATTGAGGTGTGCAAAATAATGAGGGACTAGGATGGAGTGGACATGAAAACTTGTTTCCCTGAAATGCCGTTAGCTGCAAGATTTAGATCAGATGCTGGAAAGTGGGATTGGAATAGACAGCTAACTTATTCTGCCAGCGCAGACACAATGAGATGAAAGAATCTTCTGTGCCATAACTGTACCGTGGTTCAAACAGGTACACAATTATGACATCAGTTGTGGTTGTCTGGATAATTGTATTTTTACGTTTGCTAATGCCATTTTAAAAGAAAGAGAAACAGGAGCGGATATTAATTGCCTGATTGTATTTGGATAAGGGAAGGAGAGGGCTCTTGTGGCACTGTGGTGGTGTCCCTACCTCTAAGCCAAGAAGCCCAGATTCAAATCCCACTTGCTCCAGATGTATTTCATTATATCTTTGAGCATGGTGATTTTAAAAAATCCATTTGGAATAGGAGGATCTGTGACACTGTGGATTGAGAGGGGTAAGACTGAAGAAGCCAATAAACCCTCTCCACAGAAAGAACTTGCACCTTAATTTCAATCCTACTGACTGCTTAGAATCTATTAACATTGGCTCCAATGTGAATGCACCCACAGATGCAGTGGGAGCTAACTTTCCATTTCTAGACAAAGAATGATGTTGTCACAAGCACTGACTTCCTGTCCCAGTGCAGTGGCATGAGATGCAATGTTCTACAAAAAAAATTGCAAAAGCGAAGGATAGATGACTTTGATTGCAGCAAATGGCTGTAAATAGCATAAATGATGATAGTGTTACCACATAATACTGAGATGTTATTTTCCACCCAGCAAACACAGAAGACTAAATCTCAAATCTTGGAACACTGAAATCAAAACTTGCCCATGAAACATAATACTCTGTGGCTTTGGGTGGTGAAAAGCACTGGTTTTTGAAGCATCAATTACCTGTGTCCTTATCCTTTGCTTTGTAAACTTGCCCATATGTTCCTTCACCAGTAATTCCAATTATGTCAAATTTATCCACACATCGTTTGCCCCAGTCACTCTCAGTCTCCTTTTTCTCACCATAGCGAGGACAACAGATCCTTAAAGTAAAGTTTAAAGTGTGAGTGGCAACAGAAACTAACTAAACCCTCACATGAAAGCTGCATGTCCAATATTATTTCCACTTCATTTCAGGTTATTGAATTTATTTTCACTGGGGTACAGGTCCCATACACACCGACTCTCACTGGAGTATAGATCCTACACACAATGACTTTCATTGGCGTATGGCCCCCACACACACTCATTCTCACTGGGGTACAGGTCCCACACATACCGAATGTCACTGAGGTATGGATCCTACACACAATGGCTCTCACTGGGATACGGCTCTCACACACACACTCACTGAGGTACAGGTCCCATTGTGTACAGACACTCATTCTCACTGGGTGGCAGGACTACACTGATTTTCAAGGCTATATTGTACTGCGGTTATTCAAGATGCATTACAATAGGAGTGAATGGTTTTCAGCAGTTGGGTGATTGTAGTCGATAGAAGAGGTCAGGACAACATTTGTCCACCCATATAGTGTTTCTGCAATCTTCTCCTGGCAACCAAACTCCAATATTTTTGCGAAATGCTACACAGATCAGGCCAGTATCACAGTTTGATTCACAACAACAGCCTCCTTCTGGACAATGTCATATTGACCTTTAAGACTGAATCCAAAAGAATCAAACTGATGGCTGTCTGAGCAATAAACTCTAGAGCATTCCTTTCAGCAGACATTAAGCCCACGATCACCTGAGATATTTAACTAAATTGCTAGTTTCTCCAAAATTCTTACTTAGGTCTTTTTTTAAGGATCGGTTGAGATGGAGGTAGTGTCTTCTGCTCAGGGGAAGCTGGTGGCGAGGGATCTGTTCCAGGAAGTTCTGGTGGGAGCGGGAGGTCTGCTAGTAAATGCCGTGTTCTTTGGTCTCTATCTTTCTTGGTAGATTTTACAGGCTGGATCTCCTTCGGACTGAAATAGAAACAGTATTACAGCAATGAAAACCATGTGGGTGGTGGTGGGAAAGCAGCACCAAGGTATAGATGCAATCATGGAGTGTGAGGTAACATGGTATTGCAGGAGTGCCAGATGTTGGTAAAGGTGCTTCAGAGAATGCCTTTCATTGGGCTGCTCCTGCCACATATTCCTTGACAGAGAAAAATAATTTTTAAAACTATTTAGGATCATTTGCAATCACCTTGTACGATGTCTAGAACAAAGAAAAAAATTAATTTTAATCCATTACACTACAGAAAAATCTCAAAAGTACTGGTGATAGCATCTTATAACAAGAACAAAGAATTCCTAGACTTTTTCAGATTATCTATGTTACCTGTGCTCCTTGTGATTACCCAGGTTCTGTATCTCTGCTTGTGTGTGGCCTTTCTCTGTTTGGTCCAAAGAACCAGAAGTTGGTCATTTGTCCCCTCAAGACTGCTCCACTTTCAATGAGATCACGAATATTCATCTCCTTAATGTAATTTTCCTGTACTATCCCAGATATCTTGATTTTTTTGATATCTAAGAATTTATTGATCTTTCTCTTGAACATTCTCAATGACTGAGGCTTTACAATATTCTGAGACAGATTTCCCAAAGATTCACCACCCACCGAGTGAAAACATTCCTGCTGAGCTGAGTCTGAAACAGATGCATAGATTTTGAGACTATCCTTTCATACCAGATCCAAGAAAGGCAAACCTCCCTCCTTTGTTACCCTGGTGAACCCTGCAAGAATTCTCTAAGTTTCAGTGAGATCATCTTTCATTCTTCCAAAGGCAGGAGTGTACTGGTCCAGTCCTTTCAATCTCTCCTGTTAAGATAACCCTGTCACGGCAGGGATTAGTTTGGTGAGACTATGTTGCACTCCCTATGTGGCAAGTATATCCTTCTTAGGCAATGAGAGCAAAACTGTGCACAGAATTCTAGATACAACCCCACTAAGACTCTATACAGTTGCACCAGACAACTTTACTCCTTTACTCAAATCCTCTTGTACTGAAGCTCTTTGCCTTCCTAACTGATTGTTGTAACTGCCTGTTAGCTTTCAGTGACCCAGGACCAGGGATTCTGCAGTTTATCTTCCTTGGCTTAAGTTGTGCAGTTTGTCCATCTAAGTAAGAACTGCTACTTGGGGACATTTGCTCCATTTAGAAGGCCTCACATTCCACACTGCTCTCAAATAGGAAAGTACAGCTGTGATGAAGTACTGGAAATAGTTAATCACAGCTAAACAAATAATCACTTTCTGCATTTAGGTATGATTGACATGACTAAAAGGGTAACTGTGCCTTATGAGGAATTTGGTGCTGTTTGGATATACAGTTTTCACATAGCTATTTCACTTAAGAACTCAAGAGTTTCAGTTACAAAGTTAAATCCTTTCATAAACACACAAGCAATTTTGGGACCAATAGTTACACACTTTTCCTGACTGACTGATGATTTCTGCTCTCATATCTCAGCATGCAACAAATGATGGCTGTTGACTGCCTGTTCTGGATTCACTTGCTGGTTTCAGGCTGCTCATTATAAAGTGACTGACCAATCCACTGCACTCATGCACTGAGGATGTCACCTAGACAGGGGACGAAACGTCTGCAACACAAATTCCCAGCTCGGCGAACAGAACAACAACATGCTAATAAATACCTAATTCCTTCAAGAAACAACGTGAGAAGTCACTTAACACCAGGTTAAAAGTCCAACAGGTTTATCTGGAAGTACAAGCTTTCAGAGCATTGCCCCTTCATCAGGAGAAGAAGGAGCAGCACTCTGAAAGCTTGTGATTTTAAATAAACCTGTTGGGACTATAACCTGGTGTCGTGAGACTTCTGATTTTGTTCACTCTAGTCCAACAAGAGCAGCACCACACCATGGCTATTCTAGAAACAAGGAAGAAACAGGATGAATCACAACTTAATTTAACATTCAAGTCTGGGTCAGAGATGCACCTTCCACATTAGACCAGTCAAAGGTCAACTTGTAACAAAAACAGAAATTGCTGGAAATGCTCAGCAGGTCTGGTAGCATCTGTGGAGAGAAATCAGAGTTAACGTTTTGGGTCCAGTGACTCTTTCTCGGAACTCAGAAGTTCAACTTGTGCTGTACCTGTGCGATGGAGCATCTCCAGAGGGTTGACGAGCTCCTCAGATGAGGTTCAGTCATAATGGAGACCAGTCAATGCCACATCAGCAGTGCAACCATCCTGACCAATCTTCAAATAATTACGCTCAAGTTTTCATGTGATGAGGAGGCAGAGCAAATATGAACTTGCATAACCACAAAATTACTGTTGCAATTATAATCTGGAATGATGAGAAGTAGCTAGATCCTTCGCAAAGCTGATACAGAAGCTAACGATTATACCAGACATGCATCCACATCTGGAGGAAGAACGCCTCATCTTCCGCCTCAGAACACTTCAACCCCAGGGCATCAATGTGGACTTCAACAGTTTCCTCATTTCCCCTTCCCCCACCTCACCCTAGTTCCAAACTTCCAGCTCAGCACTGTCCCCATGACTTGTCCTACCTGCCTATCTTCTTTTCCACTTAACCACTCCACCCTCCCCCCGCCCCTGACCTATCACCTTCATCCCCCCCCCCCCCCAACTCACCCATTGTACTCCATGCTACTTTCTCCCCACCCCCACCCTCCTCTAGCTTATCTCTCCATGCTTCAGGCTCTCTGCCTTTATTCCTGATAAAGGGCTTTTGCCCGAAACATTGATTTTACTGCTCCTCGGATGCTGCCTGAACTGCTGTGCTCTTCCAGCACCACTAATCCAGAATGCGTCCACATCATTCCCAGTCTATGCGTATCATAATCTTGGGTGTGAAAGATAATTTCATTCCTGAATTCTGTATAGACCATCCTGGAGATTTTCCAGAAAAGAACATGTTTTGCACATGTGGGTGTCAGACACAGAGTGAGGAACTATCTTGGAATTGTGCCAACATCCACCACTTCCTCTGGTAGCTCATTGCATACATGCACCACCCTCTGTGTGAAAAAGTTGTCCCTTTGAAATCTTTCCCCTTCAGCTTAAACCTAACCCTCTAGTTTTGGACTCCCCCATCCCAGGGAAAAGACCTTGTTTATTTACCCTTTCCATGCCACTTATGATTTTATAAACCTTTTTTAGATCACTCCTCAACCTCCAATGCTCCAGGGAAAATAGCCCCAGCCTATTCAGCCTTTCCCTATGGCTTAAACACTCCAACCCTGGCAACATCCTTAAATCTTTTCTGAGCCCTTTCAAGTTTCACAACATCCTTCCTATAAGCAGGGAGACCAGAATTACACACAATATTTGAAAAGTGGTCTAACCAATGTCCTGCAATATGACCTCCCAACCCTATATTCATTGATCAATAATGACCAAATGCGTTCTTCACTATCCTATCCACCTGCGACTCCACTTTCAAGGAACTATGCACCTGCACTCCAAGGTTTCTTTGTTCAGCAACATTCCCCAGGACGGTACTATTAAGTATATAAGTCCTGCCTGATTTGTCTTTCCAAGATGCAGCATCTCACATTTATCTACATTAAACTCCATCTGCTACTCATTGGCCATTGGCTCATCTGATCAAGATTCCATTGTACTCTGAGGTAAACTTCTTCACTGACCACTACACTTCCAATTTGCAAACTTACTAACCATATCTCCTATGTTCATATCTAAATCATTTACATAAATAACAAAAAGCAGTGGATCCAGCATTGATCCTTGCGGCACACCATTGGTCACAGGCCTCCAGTACAAACAGCAATGCTCCACCACCACCCTCATCTTTTACCTTCATGTCCTTTCTGTATCCAAATGGAGCGATTTCCCTGTATTCCATATAAACTAACCTTGCTAACCAGTGTACCTTGAGGAACCTTGTCAAACACTTTACTAAAGTCCATATAGATCACATCCACCACTCTGCCCTCATCAATCCCCTTCACTACTTCTTCAAAAACCTTAATCAAGTGAGTGACACAAGATTTTCAAGGCACATGTTGATTATTCCTAACCAGTTCTTGCTTTTCCAAAAATGTTAATCCTGTCACTCAGGATTCCCTCCAACAACTTGCCCACCATCAATGTCAGGCTCACAATCTATTGCTCCCTATTTCCTTACCACCTTTCTAAAATAGTGGCACCATGTTAGCCAACCTGCAGTCTTCTGGCACCTCAGCCGTGACTATCAATGATACAGACATCTCAGCAAAGGGCCCAGCAATTACTTCCCTAGCTTCCTACAGAGTTCAAGGGTACACCTGATCAGGTCCAGGGATTTATCCACCTTTATGCATTTTAAAACATGCTGCACCTCCTCTTCTGTAATATGGACATTTTTCAAGATGTTGCTATTTATTTCCCCACATTCTATATCTTCCATGTCCTTCTCCACAGTAAACACTAACGCAAAATATGCGTTTAGTCTCTCCCCCATCCCCTGTGGTTCCACACGTAGCTGGCCTTGCTGATCTTTAAGGGTCCTATTCTCTCTCTAGATACCTGTTTGTCCTTAGCATATTTATAAAACTCCTTTGGATTCTCCTTAACCCTATTTGCTAAAGCTATTTCATGTCCCCTTTTTGCCCTCCTGATTTCCCTCTTTAGTATACCCCAACTGCCTTCATACTCTTCTCGTGATTCATTGAAGCTCCGCTGTCTATACCTGACATTTGCTTCCTTCTTATTTTCCAAGACTAGGTCAAGTTTTGCACCTTCTCTAATAGGTACATCACACACTGAATCATAAAATTTTCATGTACACACTTAACACATTCCTTACCTTTCGATATCATCTTCCCCAGGAAGGAGTGGAGGCAATGGCAGGGGTGGCAATGTTGAAGTCAGTAAGGGCATTACTGAGTTCAGCATGGGTGGCATGGGGAGCGCACTGCCCAACACTGTGGTCCTTGATAGTGGTTGTTGAGGGATGGTTGGTGGGTGGGTCAAGATTGGTACAGACATCGGTATTGGCGGCAATGGTAATGACAAGGGTACCGGGAGCTGTGGTAGATGCACTGTAGCTGTTGGTGGTGGCGGTTCAATCGGAATCTCTGGAGGAGGCTGAGACTGGTGCAGAGTCACTAATGGTAGGGGAGGTGGTGGTTGTACTGGGGCTGGAGGAAGTGTTACAGGGGGAGATGGTGGAGGTAATGGTGGTGGAGCAGAACCTGAAGGAGGAAGTGGAGGTTTATCCAGATTGCTTTCATTTGGTAAAGGCGGTAGACTCTTCTCTTTTGGTGTTCCCACTTCACATTTCATCATTGGCGATTTAGACTCTCTTACTGTCAATGGGGAGAGTACTGGGCTATTCTCCAGTATTTCAGTCTTTATTTTTGTCTCTGAAATTATCTCCTCAGCAACATCTTCCTCTATCTTCACAATCACCGTATTTGAGGTTTCAATAGGTGAAGGTGGCTTCTCACTTTTTACTATTTTAGTCAATTTTTTTATATCTTTAAGTGGCGTTGTAGGCGCTGTACTGCTGGAACCAGCACTGTGAGCGCTTGTTTTACAAAGAGTAGCAACTGAACCTTTCGGATCTTTTGAGTCTTTTGTGCTGGATTTGGCAGCCACAGCAGCTCTTGCCCTTTTAGTTTTGCTCAGCTCAGCACCAAGGCTTGACTTGAGGGTAAACCGGCTTGGTGAAATACTTGAATGTCGGCTTCGTGATCGGGATTGCCTGTGTTTACTGCGTGATCGTGAATGTCTTGAGTACACTGGGCTCCGACTCCTTGACTTTGCTGATCTCCTGTGAAGGGAAATGTATCCAATTAAAACACAAATAATTCAGGTCATCTCTGTAATAACATGTGTCAAATGACAAGTGAAAACTGAAAAACACACTTGTACAAGGTCATATTCTCCAGCCAGTAAACAGTGTATACATTCTGTCACCCATACTCATCGAGTCCAATTCCACAAAATTTTCCTGAACAGCAAGGTACAGGTACATTGTGCCTTCTGCTCTGTCAGGTACTGCTTTACCATTAATGCAATGCAAGGTCACTGGGATAGTTTAAATCTTAGCATTACCAATACAGCCCACTGGCGATCTGCAGCTTATTGGTACAGTTCAGGAGATGTGCCATAAGCAGCTGAGCTTCAAAATATTGAGTAGCGTGCATAAGAGAAACAGAGTAGGGGTGGTACCATGCCATGATTAAACTCCTCCAACACATGCACTGTGCTAAACCACTCGAGGCATGATGAATTCCATTCCACTTCCCCCTCACCAAGTTTAATCCCCCACCTACAGTGTTAACTCTGCCATGATTAACACCCCTCCACTCCCTCCCAAATGACTTGATAAACTGTGTCAAACCAGCCATGTTCAGCAGACTGGCCACATCCCTGTTCTATTTAACATGAGCGTTGTAGGCACTGTCTGCTTTGGGATTTAGGATTTTCTGGTGCATCTGTAATTATATGTTTGTATTTATATCCATAACCAACAGTTTCTGATTTCACTCAATACCCAATCAGCTTCTTCTCAGTGCTAATGCTTCCTGCTACCTATATATCCAATATGGTTGAATTAAGTACTCACAACTATCTGCCTCTGCATGCAAAAACACTGCATTTTCTCAGTCTGTACTCTACCCAGAATATCTGCAATATGACTGCATTTACTACTCTTCCCTAGCCCTTGACAGTTCTTTCACTTTCCCCTCCTCTGCTGCTTTTTCCTCGTCATATTTTCTTCCCAAATTCCCATAACAATGATCCTGAAAAATGCAGCAAAGCTGCAACAATGCACTCTCCAACATCTGCAAAGTAATGGAAGGGGTTGTCAAAGGTCCTATCAAATAGAACAGCAGTAGCCTGCTCAATGATGCCCAGTCTGGGTTCCACCACAGCCACTCAGCTACTGATCTCATTACAATCTTAGTCCGAACATGGACAAAAGAGCTAAACTCCAGAGATGGGATTAGAGTAGTTGCCTGACCAAGTGTAAAGAGCCCTAGCAAAACTAGGGTCAATGGCAATCAATGGAAAATTCTGTGTGTTTAGAGTCATGGAGGCAAAGGAAGATGGTTGTGAGTGTTGGAGGTCAGTCATCCAAACGCCAACAGGGCAGTGCCCTAGGTCAACATTGTTAAGCTGCTTCATCGATGATTTTACCTGCATCATAAGGTCAAAATTAAGATGTTGGCTAATAATTACACAATGTGCACACCATTTGCAACTCTTTGGATGCTGAAAGAGTCCATGTCCAAATGCATGAAGATGACGACAATATCCAGGCTTGGACTGATAAACAGCAAGTAACATTCACACAACATAAGTGCATAGCAATGACCATCTCTGATGAAAGAATCCAGCCATCTCCCGTTGACCTTTATTGACATTGCCATTATTGAATTCTAAAGGGGCTAGGAATTCTGTGGTGAGTAAATAAAAACAAAATGGTGGAGAAACTCAGCAGGTCTGGCAGCATCTGTGGAGAGAGAAAGTGTTCATTTTCGAGTCTGATATGCTCCTTCTTCAGAAGCTAAAGGAGCTGGAAATTGATAGTGTTTATGCTGTTGACAAAAAGGGAGGAGATGTGAGTAAAACAGTTGAGGCTGTTAAGAGCAACAGGGAGAACAATCATCTGCAGGTTCCTTGCCAAGCCACACACCATCCAGGTGTGGAAATTTATTGTTGTTTCTTCACCATCGCTGGGTTAAAATCCATCCTTGGAACTCAATCCCTAACAGCCTAACAGATGAACCTACAGCATGAGGACTGCAGCTAGTCAAGAAAGCAGTTAACCAACACCTTTTCAAGGGCAATTAGGAATGGACAATAAGTTTTGGTCCAGCCGAAGAAACCTATATTTTGTGAATGAACAAAATAAAAAGAAAGGATAAAGTGCATAAGATCCTGAGAGGTCTCAATAAGACGAATGTGGAACAGATGTCCCTTCTTTGTGGCTGAGTCTAGAATTAGGAGGCACTATTTTCAAATTCAGAGTGACCCTTTAAGAACAGAGATTAGGAGAATTTATTTCTCTCAAAGGATCATGCAACTTTGGAACTTTCTGCCTCAGAAAGCAATAGAGGCAGATCAGTAAATATTTTTAAAAGATATTGATTGATTTACTTACCTAACAAGAGATGAAGATTATCAGGGGCAAATGGGAATTTGGAATTTGAAATACAAACCATTATGTTATTGAATGGTGGACTGGGCTCAAGGATCCAAACAGTTGACTTCTGTTCCTATTTAGTAGTTTATATAAATTCCTCATTTAAGGGATTAGTTAAGAGAGCCTTCCCTTAACTGCAGTTAACACATTTATATCCTTTTATAGATAAGGCAGCCAATACAACTGTACCAAACACCCCTACTTTTATATTCCATTCCCCTTACAATAAACAACAAAATTCCAATCCATCACTTAAATACTTGCTGTGCCAACAATCTTTTATGATTCATGTACTAATACACCCAGATCTCCGGAAGGTGGTGGACTGCCTTCTTGAACTACCGAAACCCATGTGCTGCAATGCTAGGATTTTGATCCAGCGACAATGAAGGAAAAGTGAATTATTTCCAAGTCAGGATTGTGAGTGGCTTGCAGGAGAATTTCCAGGTGTGGTGTTCCAATGTAACTACTGCCCTTGTCCTTCTGGATGGAAATGGTCACAAGATTGAAAGTTGTTGTTGAAGGATCTTCGGTGAATTTCTGCACCTTGTAGATACTGAGCAGTGGCTGTGGAGGAAGTGGATGCTAGTGTATGTGGTACTAATCAAGTGGGCTACTTTGTCCTGGATTGTGTCAAGTTTCTTGAGTGCTAGTAGAGTTGCATCCATCCAGGCAAGTGAGGAGTACTCCTTTATACTCCCGATTTGTGTCTTGTAGATGGTGGACAGGTTTTGGGAAGTCAGGTCAGGAGACAGAAAGGAAACTGGTGGCGTGCAGGGAACGCCTGTGGCTGTTCCCCTCAATACTGGCGCTCAATAATGTTTTGGGTGGGGGGGGGGGGGGGGGGGGGGAGGACTTACCAGGGTAAGTCATGGTGTAGAGGTCTCTGGCACATAATCTGCCCCTTTTGCTCAAAAGGAAGGAGGGAGATGAGCAGAGCATTAGTCATTGGGGACTCCACAGTTAGGAGGACAGATAGGAGATTCTGTGGGAACGAGACAGACTCACAGTTGGTGTGGTGCCTCTCAGGTGCCAGCATAAATGATGTCTTGGATTGCGTTATCAGGATCCTTGAGGCAGCCCCAAGTTGTGGTCCACATAGGCATCAACGACATAGGTAGGAAGAGAGATGGGAATTTAAGGCAGAGATTCAGGGAGCTAGGGTGGAAGCTTAGTGCTAGAACAAACAGAGCTGTTATCTCTGGTTTGTTGCCTGTGCCACGTGCTAGCGATGCAAGGAATAGGGAGAGAGAGGAGTTGAACAAGTGGCTACAGGAATGGTGCAGAAGGGAGGATTTCGGATACCTGGATAATTGGGACTCTTTCTGGGGTAGGTGGACATCTCTATGACTCTAGGTGGGACCTCTACAAACAGGATGGTCTATATCTGAACCACAGGGGTACCAATATCCTGGGGCAGAAGTTTGCTAATGCCCTTCAGGAGGTTTTAACATAGTTCAGCAGGTAGATGGGAATCTAAACTGTAGCTCCAGTATCCAGGAGGTTGAGAGCAGTGAGGTCAGAAATGAGGTTTCAAGGTTGCAAAAGTTCACCGGAAAGCAGGAAGGTGGTTTGAAGTATGTCTATTTCAACAACAGGAGCATCCTGAATAAGGAGGGTGAACTTGCAGCATGAGTTGGTACCTGGGACTTTGATGTTGTGGCCATTTTGAGACATGGATTGAGCAGGGACGGGAATGGTTATTGCAGGTTCGGGATTTAGATATTTCACTAAGAACAAAGAAGATGGTAGAAGAGGGGGTGCTGTGGCATTGTTAGTCAAGGATAGTATTATGGTGGTAGTAAGGACGTTTTGAGGACTCGTCTACTGTGGTAGTATGGGCTGAGGTTAGAAATAGGAAAGGAGAGGTCGCCCCCTGTTGGGTGTTGTCTATAGGCCTGCAAATAGTTCTAAAGATGTAAAGGAAAGGATAGCAAAGATGATCCTCAATAGGGGCAAGAGTGACAGGGTAGCTGTTATGGGGGACTTTAACTTTCCAAATATTGACTGGAAACGCTATAGTTTGAGTACTTTAGATGGGTCAGTTTTTGTCCAATGTGTGCAGGAGGGTTTCCTGACACAGTATTGTTGCAGGCCAACAAGAGGCGAGGTCATATTGGATTTGGTACTGGGTAATGAACCTGGCCAGTCGTTAGATTTGGAGATTGGTGAGCACTTTGGTGATAGTGACCACAATCCGGTTATGTTTATTTTGGCAATGGAAAGGGATAGGTCTATACAGTAGGGCAAGAGTTATTGCTGGGGGAAAGGCAATTATGATGCGATTAGGCAAAATGTAGGATGCACAGGATGGGGAAGGAAACTGCAGGGGATGGGCACAATTGAAATGTGGAGCTTATTCAAGGACCAGCTACTGCATGTCCTTGATAAGTATGTACGAGTTAGGCAGGGAGGAAGTGGTCAAGTGAGGGAGCCGTGGTTTACTAAAGAAGTTGAATCTCTTGTCAAAAGGAAGAAGGATGCTTATGTTAGGTTGAGACATGAAGGCTCAGTTGGTTGATTGATAGTTACAAGTTAGCCAGGAAAGACCTTCGTAGAGAGCTAAGAAGAATCAGGAGGGGATATGAAAAGTCGTTGGCAGCTAGGATCAAGGAAAACCCTAAAGCTTTCTTGAGATATATCAGGAATATAAGAATAATTAGAGAAAGATTAGGGCCAGTCAAGGATAGTAGTGGGAAGTTGTGCGTGGACTCTGAGGAGATGGGGAAGCACTAAATGAATATTTTCCATCAGTATTCACACAGGAGGAAGACAATGCTGTCGAGGAGAATACTGAGATACAGGCTACTAGACTAAATGGGATTGAGGTTCACAAGGAGGAGGTGTTAGCAATTCTGGACAGTGTGAATCCCCTGGACTAGATGGGATTTATCCCAGGATTCTTTGGGAAGCCAGGGAGGAGTTTGCAGAGCCTTTGGCTTTGATCTCTATGTCGTCATTGTCTACAGGAATAGTCCCAGAAGACTGGAGGATAGCAAATGTTGTACCTTTGTTCAAAAAGAGGAGTAGAGACAACCCTGGTAATTACAGACGAATGAGCCTTAATTCAGCTGTGGATGAAGGGTTGGAAAAGGTTATAAGAGATAGGATTTATAATCATCTTGATAGGAATAAGTTGATTAGGGATCGTCAACACGATTTTGTGAAGGGTAGGCCATGCCTCACAGACCTTATTGAGTTCTTTGAGAAAGTGACCAAACAGGTAGATGAAGGTAAAGCATTTGAAGTGGTGTATATGGGTTTCAGTAAGGCCTTTGATAAGGTTCCCCATGGTAGGCTATTGCACAAAATACAGAGCCATGGGTTGAGGGCGATTTAGAGTCATAGAGATGTACAGCATGGAAACAGACCCTTCGGTCCAACCTGTCCACGCTGACCAGATATCCCAACCCAATCTAGTCCCACCTGCCAGCACCTGGCCCATATCCCTCCAAACCCTTCCTATTCATATACTCATCCAAATGCCTCTTAAATGTTGCAATTGTACCAGCCTCCACCACATCCTCTGGCAGCTCATTCCATACATGTACCACCCTCTGTTTGAAAAAGTTGCCCCTTAGGTCTCTTTTATATCTTTCCCCTCTCACCCTAAACCCATGCCCTCCAGTTCTGGACTCCCCAACCCCAGGGAAAAGACTTTGCCTATTTATCCTATCCATGCCCCTCATAATTGTGTAAACCTCTATAAGGTCACTCCTCAGCCTCTGACCCTCAAGGGAAAACAGCCCCAGCCTGTTTAGCCTCTCCCTGTAGCTCAAATCCTCCTACCCTGGCAACATCCTTGTAAATCTTTTCTGAACCCTTTCAAGTTTCACAACATCTTTCTGATAAGGAGGAGACCAGAATTGCACACAGTATTCCAACAGTGGTCTAATCAATGTCCTGCACAGCTGCAACATGACCTCCCAACTCCTGTACTCAATACTCTGACCAATAAAGGAATGTATACCAAACACCTTCTGCACTATCCTATCTACCTGCGACTCCACTTTCAAGGAGCTATGAACCTGCATTCCAAGGTCTCTTTGTTCAGCAACACTCTCTAGGACCTTACCATTAAGTGTCTAAGTCCTGCTAAGATTTGCTCTCCCAAAATGCAGCACCTCGCATTTATCTGAATTAAACTCCATCTGCCACTTCTCAGCCCATTGGCCCATCTGGTCCAGATCCTGTTGTAATCTGAGGTAACCCTCTTCGCTGTCCACAGCACCTCCAATTTTGGTGTCATCTGCAAACTTACTAACTGTACCTCTTATGCTCGCATCCAAATCATTTATGTAAATGATAAAAGGTAGAGGACCCAGCACCGATCCTTGTGGCACTCCACTGGTCACAGTTCTCCTGTCTGAAAAACAACCCTCCACTATCTTTGAGCCAGTTCTGTATCCAAATGGCTAGTTCTCCCTTTATTCCATAATTGGCTAACTTAAAGAAGACAGAGGGTGGTGGTTGATGGGAAATGTTCATTCTGTAGTTCAGTTACTAGTGGTGTACCGCAAGGATCTGTTCTGGGGCCATTGCTATTTGTCTTTTTATAAACGACCTGGATGAGGGCGTAGAAGGATGGCTTATTAAATTTGCGGATGACACTCAGGTTAGTGGAGGTGTGGAAAGTGCTGAAGGATGTTGCAGGTTACTGAAGGACATAGATAAGCTGCACAGCTGGGCTGCGAGGTGGCAAACAGAGTTTAATGTGGAAAAGTGTGAGGTGATTCACTTTGGAAGGAGCAACGGCAATAAAGAGTACTGAGCTAATGGTAAGATTCTTGTAGTGTAGATGAGCAGAGAGATCTTGGTGTCCATATACGTAGATCCCTGAAAGTTACCACCCAGGTTGGCAGGGTTGTTAAGAAGGTGTGTTAGCTTTTAGTCGTAGAGGGATTGAGTTTCAGAGTTACGAGGTCATGCTGCAGCTGTACAAAACTCTGGTGCAGCCGCACTTGGAGTATTGCATACAGTTCTGGTCGCCGCATTATAGGAAGGATGTGGAAGCTTTGGAAAGGATGCAGAGGAGATTTACTAGAATGTTGTCAAGTATGGAGGAAAGGTCTTATGAGGAAAGGCTGAGGGACTTGAGAGAAAAAGGCTGAGAGATGATTTAATTGAAACATATAAAATAATCAGTGTTAGATAGGGTGGACAGTGAGAGCCTTTTTCCTCAGATGGTGATGACTAGCATGAGGGGACATAGCTTTAAAATTGAGGGATGATAAACATAGGACAGATGTCAGAGGTAGTTTCATTACTCAGACAGTAGTAGTAGCGTGGAATGCACTGCCTGCAACAGTAGCAGACTTGCCAACTTTAAGGGCATTTAAATGATAAACATACAGATGAAAACGGAATAGTGTAGGAGACATAGGCTCCAGATTGGTTCCACAGGTCGATGCAACATCGAAGGCCAAAGGGCCTGTCCTGCGCCGTAGTGTTCTATGTAAAGAATTATCGGTCACAGTACTCCTAGCTTCTGATGTGCTTTTGTAGCCAGTGTTTATGTGATGAATCAGTTGAATTTCTGGTAACCCCTGGGTGTTATAGTAGGGGATTCAGTGTTGGTAACCCCATTGAACGGTAACCATACTGAATATCAAGGGGAAGTGGTTAGAACATAGAACATGGACAGCACAGGAGCAGGCCCTTCAGCCCACTTTATCTACACCAATCATGATTTATTTCTAAACTAATTCCATCTGCCTGCACATTGTCCATGTTCCTCTATTCCCTGCCTTTTCCTGTGTCTAAATGTCTCCTAAAATTTGCTACCACATCTGCTTCTATCACCTCTCATGGCAACACGTTCCAGGCAACTACCATCATTTGTGTAAAAACCTTACCTCACACATTTCCTTTAAACTGTACCTCTCTCACCTTAAACCTATGCTCTCTAGTACTTTACACTTGCACCCTTAGAAAAAGACTCCAACTATCCATCTTATCAATGCCTCTCATAATTTTATATACTTCTATATACATAAAGAAATTAGCAAAGATATAGTACTTGAAAAGCCAAATGGACATTATATCACTAATTCCCTGCGTGATGATACTATGACTTTAAGAGGTGGATTTTGTCCTTATTTTTGAAGAGAACTTTTAAGACAGAAGTGCCAAACTATCTATTTGAATCCAAGACAGTAAATGACTTGTGAGGCCTTGTGTTTTTTTTCAAAAGTTGGAACAAAAGCAATAGCCTGAATGGGTGGGATGAATACTCCTGGAGATTTTAGTTGCTGCTCAAATCTTGAAGCTGGATGTGGAAGCTGTGCTTCCTCTCTCTATTCCAGTTAAAAGCTGAGGGTTCTTTCCTGTTGTTAGAATTACATATGAGACAATCTATTTACTGAATTTGCCTCTGCCAAGGATGTGTTCAGGATGTTACTGTTACTGTTTAGTAGTTAAATAATCTATTATTCTGTCAAGTTTTCCAATAGAAATTAGAATATTTTAACTCTATGTTATTTTATTGTCTTTTAACTATAGTGTATGAATAAAGTCTGTTTAGCTTCAAGGCTGGTAGCTTGGCCAATCGAACTGGAACGCAACACCTAGCATTTGCCTATAAAATAAGAAAAGGTTATGTTTGAGGCTATCCTTTTAATATTATTTTAACAGGGTTTGGTCTGGTCCATAACACCTGAACCAACTAAGGTTGATTTCAGAGTGGTGAAGGAGGTGTTTCGTGAAATAATGAAAGCATTGGTAGTTAGCTTTCGCAATTCTATAGACTCTGGAAACATTCCTGTGGACTGAAAAGTAGCAAATATAACACCAGTATTTAAGAGGTGAGGAGGAGGGGGAGTTGAGTTCAACCCAGCTGTTCGCTTGATAACAGTAGTTAGGAGACTTTTAGAGGATGTGATGACTATACATTTAGATATTAAAAGGTAAAACTAGACAGAGTCAACATGGATTTATGAAAAGGGAATCACAGTTGACAAATGTTTTAAGGATATCATGCAGCATTGATTAAGTAGAAGCAGTGGAGTGGAGCATTTAAATTTTCAGAAGGTTTTTTGGTAAGACCTCACCAGGAGGTTAATAAAGTAAATTAAAGTACAGGGAACTGCAGGAGATACAGAAGATCCTCGATTATCTGAATTTCAGATTATTCGGTATGATTGCAAGGTCCCAATGTTTGGCTAAACTGTGTTATCCGGCATTCGATAATCCAAACAAAATACTCCTCACCTGTGTCATTTGGATAATCGAGGTTCCTTGTATACTATGGATGGAGGATTGGTGAACAGATAGAAAACAAAGAGCAAGAATAAACTAATCATTCACAAAATGGCAGGTTGTTAATAGTGGGGTACTGCAGGGTTCACTGTTAGCTCCGCAAACATTCACAATCTACATCAATGATTTGGATGTGGAGACTAAATTAATTATTTCCAAGTTTGCAGGAAATTTTTTAAAAATTTATTTTGTGGAATGTGAACGTTACTGGCTAGGCCAGTATTTATTGCCCATCCCTAGCTGCCCTAGAAGGTGAGGGTGAGTCCCTAGAAGGTGGGGGTGTGCTACTTTCTTGAACTGCTGCAATCCACCTGCTATGGGTTGACCCACAATGCCATTAGGGAGGGTATTCCGGGATTTTGACCCAGCGACAATGAAGGAATGGCGATATATTTCAAAGTCAGGATGGTGAGTGGCTTAGAGGGAAACTTGAAGGTGGTGGTGTTTCCATATATCTGCTGCCCTTGTCCTTCAAGATAAATGTGACAATGGGTTTAGATGGTGCTGTCTGAGGATCTTTGGTGAATTTCAGCATGCATCTTGTAGTTAGTACACATGGTTGCTACTGAGTGTGGATGTTGTGCCAATCAAGTGGGCTGCTTTGTCCTGGGTGGTGTAAAGCTTCCTGAGTGTTACTGGGACTGCACTCATCCAGACAAGTGGGGAGTGTTTAATCTGACTCCTGACCCGTGTCTTGGAGTTGGCAGACAGGCAGTAAGTTACTCGTTACAGTATTCCTAGCCTCTGACCTGCTCTTGTAGCCACTGCGTTTATGTGGTGAGTCCAGTAGAGCTTCTGATCAATGATAATTCCCAGGATTTTGATAGTGGGAGATTCAGTGATGGTAACATCATTGAATGTTATGGGGCTGTTAGATTGTCTTATCCGTGATGGTCATTGCCTAGCATTTGTGTGGCATGAATGTTACTTGCCACTTGTCAGTCCAAGCCTGGATTTTGTCCAGACTTTGTTGCATTTGGATATGGACTGTTGCAGTGTCTGAGGAGTAGTGAATGGTGCTGAACGTTGCAAAATCATCAGTGAATGTCCCCATTTCTGACCTTATGAAGGAGGAAAGATCATTCATGAAGCAGTTGAAGATGGTTGGGCCAAGGACACTATGCTGAGAAACTTCTGCAGAAATGTCCTGGAGCTGAGATGACTGACCTCATAACAACCATGACTGTCTTTCTCTACATCAGGTATGACTGTATCAACTGCAGAGTTTGCAGATTGATACCCATTGATTCCAGTTTTGCTAGGGCTCCTTGATGCCACGCTCAGTCAAATGCAGCCTGGATTTAAAGAGCTGACACTCTCATCTCACCTCTGGATTTAAGTTCTTTTATCCATGTTTGAATCAAGGCTGGAATGAGGTCAGGAGCTGAGTGACCCTGGCAGAACCCAAAATGGGTGTCACTGAGCAGGTAATTGCTAAGCAGGTACTGCTTGTTAGCACTGTTAATGACACTTTCATCATCTTACTGATGATTGAGAGTAGACTGATGGGGCAGTAATTAAATGAGTTTCGTCCTGCTTTTTATGTACAGGACAGACTAGGCCAATTTTCCACATTGTCGGGTAGATGCCAGTGTTGTAACTGTACTGGAACAGTTAGGGGAGCAGCAAGTTCTAGAGTACAAGTAGTCAGTACTATTGCCAGAATGTTGTCAGGGCCCACAGCCTTTGCAGTATCTATTGCCTCCAACTTTTCTTGATATCAAGCAGAGTGAATCGAATTTGATGAGAATGTGAGTTGTGGGGGGGATGTAGAGAGGCTTTAAAGCGATTTAAATAGGATGAGTGAATGTGAAAAGAAATGGTAAATGGAATATCATGTGGATAAGTGTGAAATTATCCATTTCGGTAGGAGGAACAAAGGTGAAGATTATTTCTGTAATGGTGACGATTGAAAAATGTTGATATCAAAAGGCGCCTAAGTGTCCTTGTTCATAAGTCACCAAGAGCTAACCTGTAGATGTAGCAAGCAATTCGGAAACCAAATGATACATTAACCTTAACTGCCTGTAGTTTTGAGTACAGGAGCAAAGAAGCCTCGCTTCAATTGCACAGCATACAGATAAAACTTCATGTAAATCACTGCACCCTGTTTTAGTCCCCTTCCCTATTTATGGATGTATAGGGTGCACCAGACTGATTTCTGCTTTGGTGGAGCTGCTTATTGACAAGAGATTGAGGAGGCCTGTACTAGAGTCATAGAGTTATATAGCAAGGAAACAGACCATTTCGTCCAGCTCATACCTGCCAACTAGACATTCTACATTAATCTAGTCCCATTTGCCAGCAGTTGGCCCCACCTCTAAATTCTTCCTACTCATGTACCCATCATGATGCCTTTTAAAGTTGTAACTGACCAACCTCCCCCATTTTCTCTGGCAGCTTGTTCCATACACACATCACCCTCTGTGTGAAAGGGTTGCCATTAGGTCCCTTTTAAATCTTGCCCTCTCACCTTAAACCTATGCCTTATAGTTTTGGAGTGCCCTAACCTGGGAAAAAAAACCTGGTTATTGACCCTATCTATGCCCATCATGATTTTATAAACCTCTGTAAGGTTATCGCTCAGCCTCCGACACTCCAGGGAAAATAGCCCCAGCGTATTCAGTCTCTCCCTATAGCTCAAATCCTCCAACCCTGGCAATATCCTTGTAAATCTTTTCTGAACCCATTCAAAATTAACAATATCTTTCCTATAGGATCTAATCTTGCTAACCAGTCTTCCATACGGAACTTTGTTGAATGCCTTGCTGAAGTCCATATAGACAATATCCACCACGCTGCCTTCATCAATCTTCTTCGTCACTTCTTCAAAAACCTCAATCAAATTAGTGAGACCATATTTCCTACACGCAAATCCACATTGACTACCCCTAATCAGTCCTTGCCTTTCCAAAAATGTAAATCCCATCCCTCAGAATCCCTACCAACAACTTACCCACTACTGATGTCAAGTTCACTAGTGTATTAGTTCCCTGGCTTTTCCTTAAATAATAGCACCACATTAGCCAACTCTAGTCCTCCGGCACCTTACTCACAGCTTTTTCTGATACAAATATCTCAGCAAGGGTCCTAGCAATCACTTCCCTAATTTCTTACAAAATTCTGGAATACACCTGATCAGGTTCCAGGGATTTATCCACCTTTATACATTTTAAGACATCCAGGATCTCCTCCTCTGTAATGTGGACACTTTTCAAGATTTCACTATTTATTTATCCAAGTTCTCTAGCATAAAATATTCACCCATCTCCTGTAGTTCCACGCAGATGGCTTTGTCGATCTTTAAGAGGCCCTATTGTCTCCACATTTACTCTTTTGCCCTTAATCTATTTGTACGTTCTCTTTGGATTCTCTTTAGGGGCGGCACGGTGGCACAGTGGTTAGCACTGCTGCCTCACAGCGCCTGAGACCCGGGTTCAATTCCCGCCTCAGGCGACTGACTGTGTGGAGTTTGCACGTTCTCCCCGTGTCTGCGTGGGTTTCCTCCGGGTGCTCCGGTTTCCTCCCACAGTCCAAAGATGTGCAGGCCAGGTGAATTGGCTATGCTAAATTGCCCATAGTGTTAGGTAAGGGGTAAATGTAGATGTAGGGGTATGGGTGGGTTACGCTTCGGCGGGGCGGTGTGGACTTGTTGGGCCGAAGGGCCTGTTTCCACACTGTAAGTAATCTTAACCCTATTTGCCAAAGTTATCTGATGTCTTCCTTTTGCCATCCTGATTTCCCTGGAGTATATTCTTACTGCCCATATATGCCTCTAGGGTTTCATACAATCCCAGCTGTCTATACTTGCCTCCTCCTTTTTCTTGGCCAGAGCCTCAACTTCTGTCATCCAATCCTTAACACTACAGCAGCCCCAGCCCATCTTTGAAAAGTTGAAATCCCTTACCATTACAACCCTAATGTTATTACAGATACTTAAAGTCTCCTTAGAAACTTACTTCCCAATTTCCTGTTGAATATTGGGGGGCTTACAGCACAATACCAATAAGGTGATCAGGCAGGAGAAAGTGAGGAACACAGATGCTGAAGATCAGAGTCGAGTGTGTGTTGCTGGAAAAGCACAGCCGGTCAGGAGCAGGAAAATCGATGTTTTGGGCAAAAGTCCTTAATCAGGAATGAGGCTTGTGAGCCAAGGGGGTGGAGAGATAAATGGGAGGGGGATGGGGCTAGAGGGAAGGTAGCTGAGAGTACAATAGGTAGATGAAGGTGGGGGAAATGGTGATAGGTTGGACAGGAGGGCGGAGTGGATAGGTGGGAAGGAAGTTGGACAGGTAGGACAGGTCATGAGGGTGGTGCCAATCCAGAAAGTTGGATCTGGGATATAGTGGGGGGAGGGGAAATGAAGCAACTAGTGAAATCCACATTGATGCCTCATGGTTGGAGGGTGCCAAGGCGGAAAATGAGGTATTCTTCCTCCAGGCATCGGGTGGTTAGGGTGTGGCGATGGAGGCGGCCCAGGACCAGCATGTCCTTGGCAGAGTGGGAGGGGGAGTTGAAATGTTTGGCCATGGGGCGGTGGGGTTGATTGGTGCAGGTGTCCCGGAGATGTTCTCTGAAGTGCTCTGCGAGGAGGCGTCCTGTCTTCCCGATGCAGAGGAGACCGCACCGGGAGCAACAGATACAGTAAATGACGTGTGTGGAAGTGCAGGTAAAACTCTAATGGATGTGGAAGGCTTCTATGGGGCCTTGGATGGAGGTAAGGAGGGGAAGTGTGGGCAGAGGCTTCGTAATTCTTGCAATGGCAGGGAAGGTGCTGGGAGGGGAGGGTGGGTTGGTGGAGTGCGTGAACCTGACAGAGAATCATGGAGGGAATGGTCTTAATGGAACACTGATAGGGGTGGGGAGGGAAATATCTCTCTGGTGGTGGGGTCCATTTGTAGGTGGCAGAAATGGCAGAGGATGATGCAATGTATATGGAGGTTAGTGGGGTGGAAGGTGAGTTCTGTCCTTGTTGCAGTTGGAGGGGTGGGGTTCAAGGGTGGAGGTGCAGGAGGTGGATGAGATGCGTTGAGGTCATGTGGGCGGGGAAATTGCGGTCTTTGAAGGAGGCCATCTGGTGCTTTCTGTGGTGGAACTGGTCCTCCTGGGAACAGATGCGGCAGAGGCGGAGGAATTGGGAATAAGGGATAGCGTTTTTACAGGAGGCAAGGTGGGAGGAGATGTAGTCCAGGTAGTTGATGGAATCAATGGGTTTGTAGAAGATGTCAGTGTTGAGTCGGTCACCGTTGATGGAGAGGGAGAGATCCAGGAAGGGGAGGGACGTGACTGAGATGGTCCAGGTAAACTTAAGGTCAGGTTGGAATGTGTAGATGAAGTTGATGAACTGCTCAACTGCCTCATGGGATCAGCCCTTTCTTACTTCTCAGTTCCACCCAAATTGCTTCACTGCATGTTCTCCCAGGAATATCTTCCCTAAGTACAGTTGTAACTCAGCTCGGACTTTTCCCTCTGGAGAGAAGGAGGAAGAGAGGAGACCTGATCGAGGTGTACAAAATAATGAGAGGAATAGATAGAGTCAATAGCCAGAGACTTTTCCCCAGGGCAAGATTGACTGGTACGAGAAGTCATAGTTTGAAGATATTAGGAGGAAGTTATAAAGGAGGGAGTTGTGAATGCATGGAATGCGTTGCTAGTGGTGGTGGTGGAAGCAGTGTCATTGGGGACATTTAAGCAACTGCTGTACATGCACATGGATAGCAGTGAATTGAGGGGTGCACAGGTTAAGTTACTATATTTTACATTAGGATTAAATCTCTGCACAACATCATGGGCCAAAGGGCCTGTTCTGTGCTGTACTTTTCTATGTTCTATGTTCTAACATTATCCCTAACGAAAAATGCCACTTGCCTGCTTCTCTTTCCTCCATTTCTACCCTTCCGACAGTATCTATACCTTGGCACATCAAACTGCCAGTCATGCCTTTCCCTGAGTTACGTTTCTATGATATTGATATCCCAGTCCAATATTCCAAATCATGTCCTGAGTCAACAGGCTTAAAGTCCTACATCTGCTCCTACAGAGTGCTAGTAGCCAGCTTGTTATTAAGATAGAGGAAAGGAAACAAACCAACAAAAGGACTCTCATCCTGAATGTTGAATCCTGAAGTCACAGTAAAAAGGAATGAGAGCCCCAACATCTCTAGCATGCTGCAAAACTATGAAATCTGAAGTCAACTTTTCAAACACCAACATCAATACTCCAGGAAACACACACTGCAATGGCCACAAAGTATAACCAACCGCTCAATGTGAATAATTCAGAAGCCAATCCAAATAGCAACAATGTTTTATCGTTGCTGACTTACCTTGTCTTCATATTCTGTGCATGTGTGTGTTGTATTACTAAATCTTCTCATGTTTAATAATTAATAAACTCACTCTTTGTTAACATAAGGCAGCCTGGTTAAATTGGCTCCTTTTAAAATGCAAGTTCATTTAGGTCGGCAAGAAAGGTATCCACAAGGGAAGAAATACAGTTTTAAAATAACCTTGTTGACGCCAGTTCATCCCTCCTCACCAGGAGCTTCACAATTTGAAGTAACTAGTTTGAAACCAGAGTAAATTGGGAAATGTCGCCTGGAGTCTGTATATAACAATGTCTGTGAATATCTGAAGTAGTATGTAAGAGCCAGAAAGTCACATAAACATTTATAAAACATTGGTTTGGCTTCATCTGGAGGATTTTGTTCAATTCTGTGGGGAGGCGCTAGCCTAGTGGTATTATCGCTAGACTGTTAACCCAGAGACCCAGGCAATGCTCTGTGGACTCAGGTTCAAGTCATGCCAGAGATGATGCAATTTGAAGCCGATTTTTTAAAAACCTGGAATCAAAAGTCTAATAATGACCATGAAACTATTGCTGATTGTCAGAAAAACCCATCTGGTTCACTAATGCCCTTTAGGGAAGGCAAGTATCACCCTTACCTGGTCTGGCTTATATCTGACTCCAGACCCATAGCAATGTGATTGACTCTTATTGGCCTCTGGGCAATTAGGGATAAGCAATAAATGCTGCCTAGCTAGTGATGCCCACATCCCATGAATAAATACATTTAGACAAAGTCTGAGTGTCACTCTTTTAAAAGGATATCAGAGATTTACTGAAATGGTCCAGTGAATGTGGAGAGACTGGAGAAGCTGGGATCATTCTCCTCAGAAAGAGATGTCTAAGAGGAGATTTAACAAAGGTGCTCAAAATCATGAAGAATTCTGATAGAATAAAGGAGAAAGTGCTTCCAGTGACAGGAGGATCAATGGCCAGAGATTTCTGATCTAAGGCAATTGGTAAAAGTACCAGAAATGAGATGAAGAAAATGATTTTCATGTATCCAATGAATCTAGAATGCTAAACCAAAGAAAAACCAAAGCACGACAGCTGCTGGAAATCAGAAACAGAAATTACTGGAAATACACAGCAGGTTTGGCAGCATTTACGAAGGATTACTGGACCTGAAATGTTCACTCTTTTTCTTCTCATATGCTGTCAGACCTGCTGAGCTTTTCAAGCAATTTCTGCTTTCGGAAGTGGAATACACCGCCTTCAAATAATAACTTCCAAACACAAAGAAAATTTACAATGTTTTGAAGGAAGTGTAAGGGTGCAGGAGTATTGGGATAACTCTAACTGTAGGTCTGTCATTCCAGGATGATGCAAAGCAGGAGGCTGGTAGGAAGAGTAGGAGGAAAACTTTGGAATTGGCAAGTCTGCAAGTCATCAAGGTATAGATGAGAACCTCAGCAGGAAATCTCAGAGCTCAGGTGGGGAGGAGAAGATGATCACAGAGAGGTGAAGTAAGTAGCCTTGGTAATGGAATAGAAGTGGAATTGACAGCACAGTGTGGCATGAAAAAAATACTGTGGTTGCAAACAGGCTAGCTCAGCTTTAGGGGAACAAGGGGAAGAATGGAGTTGGTGCTCAGGACTAAAAAACTTGGGGACATAAAGTGATATCTTGAAAAGTGTCCGTATTACAGAAAGTAGGTGCTGGATGCCTTAAAATGCATAAAGATGGATAAATCCCTGGGACCTGACCTGGTGTATTCCAGAATTTTGTGGGAAGTTAGGGGAGTGCTTGCTGGGCCCTTGCTGAGATACTTGTATCATCAAAAGCCACGAGTGAGATGCCGGAAGTCTAGAGGTTGGCTAATGTAGTGCCATTACTTATGAAAGGTGATAAGGAAAGCCAGGGAACTATAGACCAGTGAGCCGAACATCAGTGACAGGTAGGTTGTTGAAAGGAATCCTGAGGAACATGATTTACACACATTTGGAAATGGAAGGATCAATTAGGGAAACTACATGGGAAATTGTGTCTCACTAACTTGATTGAGTTTTTGAAGAAGTGACAAAAACGATTGATGATGGCAGAGTGATAGACATTTTCCATATGGATTTCAGCCAGGCATTTTAACAAGGTTCCACATGGAAGATTGGTGAGCAAGGTTAGATCTCATGGAATGCAGGGGGAGCTAGTCAATCACATATCAAATTGGCTTACATGTAGGAGACAAAGGATGGTGGTGAAGAGCTGTTTTTCAGACTGGAGGTATGTGACCAGTGATTTGCTGTAAGGATCAGTGCTGGTACACTGTTTTTGTCAATTATATAAAGATTTGGATGAGAACATAGAGGTATGGTATGTAAATTTGCAGATCACACCAAAATTGGTAGTGTAACAGACAGTGAAGAAGGTTAAGTCAGAGCACAACAGGACCTTGATCATATGGGCCAATAAGTGGCAGATGGTATTTAATTTAGATAAATCTGAGGTGTTGCATTTTATTAAGGTAAATCAGGGCAGAACTATACAGTTAATGATGGGGCCCTGACAAGTGGTGCTGAACAAAGAGGCCTAGGGGTGCAGATTCATAAATCCTTGAAAGTGGAGTCACAGGTAGAAAGGATGGTGAAGGCGGCTTTTGGTATGTTTACCTTCAATGGTCACTGTATTAAGTATAGGAGTTGTGTTGTCATGTTGCAAATGTCCAGGACGTTTGTGAGGCCATTTTTAGAATACTGAGTTCAATTCTGCTATAGAAAAGATGTTGTTAAATTCAAAAGGGTTCAGAAAAGATTTATAAGCATGTTGCCAGGATTGGAAAGTTTGATCTATAGGGAGAGGCTGAATGTGATTTTCCCTGAAGCATCAGAGGCTGAAGGATGACCTCACAGAGTTTTATAAAATCATGAGGGGCATGGATAGGGTGAATAGACAAAGTCTTTCTACCCAGGTAGTGGAGTCCAAAACTAGAGCACATAGGTTTAAGGTCAGAGGACAAAGATTTAAAAAGGAACTGAGGAGCGACATTTTCATAGAGGGTGGTGTGTGCATGGAATGAGCTGCCAGAGGAAGTGGTGGAGGTGGATACAATTACAATATTTCTTGGGAATCTGGATAGGTCCATGAATAGGAAGGGTTTCGAGGGATATGAATCAGATTCTGGCAAATGGGACTAGATCAGTTCAGGATACCTGGTTGGTATGGATGAATTAGACCAAAGGATCTGTTTCTGTGCTGTACATCTCTATGACTCCATACATAGAACATTATAGAGCAATACAGGCCCTTCGGCCCTTGATGTTGCGCCGACCTGTCATACCAATCTGAAGCCCATCTAACCTACACTATTCTATGTTTGTCCATATGTTTGTCCAATGTCGACTTAATGTACTTAAAGTTGGCGAATCTACTACCGTTGTAGGTAAAGCAATCCATACCCTTACTACTCTCTGAGTAAAGAATTGGAATGTAACTGAGGCTTGTTGATCCATCAATCTGTCTTCACTGACCGGCACAAAATCCTTGTTTGCAAATTCCCCATAAGCCTCATTTCTCCCAAATTTCATATTTAATCTTCAGCCTGTCTGAATTTGTTGACTCCTCCTAAATTTGTGCCCACCTTTCCCAGTTTGAATCCTTCTAATCAGTTTGCCATCCCTGCCATTTATCACAAAGTCACAAATGATATTCAGTCACAAGGGTAAACCATGTTTACCTGTCGTTCTCAATGTTTCTGCAGCCTTTGGCAAGGTTACCACATAATCCTTTTCAACACTTTTTTTTAAACTGTTGTCCACTGGGTGGAACTGCTCTCATCTTGTTCCTTTCATATCTATCTGCTGGCAAGCTGAGGATCATTGGCAATGTTTTGTTTTCTGTTCCTGCACTGTTATCCATCAGAAACTGTTCTCATACTTCTCACCCATATACTGCCTCTTAGTGGCATAATCTGAAAGTAAAAATGCCTGTATTCATACATACATAGACTGCACCAGACTGACCTCACCATCTCCACCACTGTTCTTAACTAAACTGCTTTAATAACATCGATCACCTACACACCATATCTCTCAATCTCACTGATAACTTTTAAACCTACTTTCTTCCCAAATCCATCAATGCAACCTTGAACTCGAGTTGAGCTTCAGATCACATACGTCATCACTAAACACCTCCATGACATTACCTCGTTCTCCCCTTCCTCAGCTCATTTGCTGCAGAAGCCATCTTTCAATCTTTTGTTTCCTTTAGATTTGACGAATCAAATGCATTCCTGCTCAGCCTCCCACAATCTACTCGCCATAAACCTAAGATCATCAAAACATCCGCTGCATATGTCTTGATGTAACTGAGGCTTGTTGATCCATCAATCTGTCTTCACTGACCGACACTAAATCCTTGTTTGCAAATTCCCCATAAGCCTCATTTCTCCCAATTTCCAAAATCCTTTCCAGCCCCACAATCCTTTTATGTACCTTTAATTCTGGTATCAAGTATCCTGAATTTTAATTGCGCTGACAATGTTGACAATGCCTTATGTGTAGAAGTAGGAAATTCACTTCCTAAACAACTCATGACTCTCTTTCTTCCGTTAAGATGCTTAACACTTCTCTTTCACCAACCTCTCACCATCCACCCTAAACATGCTTTATGAGATTCAGTAACAAACTTTGCTTCCTAACACCCCTAGAAAACATCTCGGGGTGTTTTGTTACATTAAAGGCAGATATATATTACTATTAATCAGAGGATGTTTCTGGTCATTAAGTACAAAATGTCAGGAACAGCCAAGACAGTGATAGGTCTCATTGAGAGTCCAGTCCATCCCTCTTTTCAGACTGAAAATCTACCTAAAGAGTTGGCCATCAGATTCCAATCTCAAGGATTGTTGTAGTCATGTCCGTGGGTAATGAGTGAATTCCATTAAATAATTGTGATATGCTCCCACCTACACCACTGAACCCAAGTAGGTAACAATCACTCAACCCCACTCACTCACCTACTCACCATATCCCTCAATCTCACTGATATGTTTTAAACCTACTTTCTTCCCAAATCCCTCAACTGCATTCACACACCTTCGCCCCAAATGCTTCAAGATCTTTCTCCAAGTACATTCAGTGTTGTCTGAACTCATTTCAGTTACACAAGGCTCCTTTGGCTGAAACAACTTCCCAAGTTCTTTCTCAATCCTCCCTTCCCAAGGTTAATGCGTCCCTGGGATTTCAACTTTCCTCACACCAAAACATTTCTTTGAAACAGTCTTTTCAAGCTGTCAACGAGACCAACTCAAAACCTCAATTTTCTCAAAATCAATTATGCTGATTTACTGAACCCTTCTCAGAACTAATATCCAGAATCATCTGTGTCTGGACATTGCTTAAGTTAAAAATAACAGGACTCCTTTCAAATAGCCTGAATGAAATTAACAAATTAATCGGCTTTCCTGAGACAGAAAGCTCGCCAGATAGGTGAATGTGTGGTTATACCCCAAACTAACAACTTGGATGGAGAGATGGAAAGACTATTGCCAAATTTGCAGATGACATTAAAAGAGGTGAGAACATAAGTCAGAAAAAAGAAACAATACATACAGATAGATTAGGTGGATGGGCCAAAATTTAGCAGATCAAGTTTAGTGTTGGTAAGTGACAGGTTATCAAAGTTTGTTGGAAGAATAGAAAGATAAATTATTATCTCAATGAAGAAAATCTTCAGTGTGCTTCGGTGCAGAGGACTTTGGGTTTCCGAGTACATGAATTGCAGAAATCTAGTATGCAGCAGGTAACAAGGAAGACAATGGAATTGCAGCATTTATTGCTGAAGGTATTGAGTATAAAAGTAATGAAGTGTTGCTGCAACTGTACAAGGCAAAACTGAGACTGTATCTGGAACATAGCAAACAGTTTCCATCCCCTTACTCGTCGAGGGATGTAGTTCATTTGGAGGCAGTTCAGAGGAGATTCACTAGGTTGATTCCAAAGAGGGGACATTTATCTTTTATGAAGAGAAATTGAGCAGTTTAAGCTGAGAAGAATGACAGTAAATCTAATTGAAGTATACAGGGTATAAGATGCTAAAGGGGATTGACACAGAGAATATTTTCTCATGTGGGGCAATCGAAAATGAGTCATCATTTTAGGATAAAGAGTAACAGATTTAAAACAGAGATGAAGAGAAATTACTTCCCTCAAAGGGTCATCAATCTGTGGAATTAACTAACCCAGAGTATGGTAGATGGTGGGACATTGAGTAAATTAAGGAGGAGATAGATCTTTAATTAGACATGGGTTGGAGGCTTCTGTGGAGTAGTCAGGAAAGTGGAGTTGAGGCTGAGATGAGATTAGCCATAATTATATTGAATGATGGAGTACGCTCAAGATGCTGAATTGCCTACTCCTAGCTCTCATGTTATAAAGCAGACCAGCCCCGGTGTTACCAATCAGCCCACTGGAGGGCAACCTTTTGGGCTAGGGTGCCCCAGCAAAAACCAGAACTTAGCGAAAGGCCAAATAGGCAGTGTTCATAGACGCAATCATCTCTTGCATCCACCCACCAGTCAGGAATTGCAGCAATCTTGGGGGATGGAGGACAGCAATAAAGGGTGATCAGTGGTCAATGAACCAGGCCAAAGCATAAGTTCAACTTTGATTTCAATCTCACTTCCGTGTGAATCATAATTTGGTACAAAGGACACATCACCAAAGAAGGGTTGAGAGGGCAGAGGGACACAGTATGGAGGAAATGAAAATACCAAGGAGACCAGGGGTGAGGAGACAGGGACAGGTTAGTGAGGAGTGGGAAGAGAGTTAAAAATGTGGTGTGAGAACATGAATGGATGACCTGGGGAAAACTGGGTGGGGCTGTTGATGTCATGGTCCCTACACATCTCAATCTGTGAACATATTAAGAATTATTAGTGGCCACGACTTCCAAGTGAGGGGGAAATGTTTAGGGGAGAAATGCGTGGAAAGTTCTTTACGCAGAGGGTGGTGGGTGCCTGGTACACATTGCCAGCAGAGGTGGTAGAGGTGGACACAATAGCATAATTTAAGATGTAGTTAGACAAATTCATGAATGGGCAGGGACCAAAGAGATACAGACCCTCAGGACATAGATGACAGGTTTAGATGGAGGATCTGGACCGGCACAGGCTTGGAGGGCTCAAGGGCCTGTTCCAGTGCTGTAATTTTCTTTGTTCTTCTTTGACAAATTCATTGCAACATTTAAATCAATGATTCTGAAAATAATGCCCAGGTCAGAAATTCAGGGCAGGGCTGGGGTCAGGAAAGCACAATATCCCACACTGAGCATGTACTGTGGGCGTGAGGGAAAACATACTTTGAGAAATGACCAGCTGCTGCATGTGGAATTGTTCACCAATCTCTTCATTTCAACCTTTAGCAGCATTTACCCTCAATATGTCCATTGCTAAAGCCTCTATTCAATCCCAGGTATATCGGTTAATACTTCATGCTTGTTATTTGTACACAGGTTTGTGACATTACAGAAACTGCTTGTAAATACAGGTGTCAGGCAACTAATTGAATAACAGATAGCTCTGGGGAGTGAGGTATCCTTTGCAGCATCCACAAGAACTCCAGCAATTAAGAAAAAAGTCAGAACTGGCTCAGTTACAGCTTAATATCATTGTTCTGTTAGGTAATGACTCTTCATGTGTGGGACCCTCATGATGTACAGGACCTTCCTTGTGTACACGATCTGTGCAGAACTCCCTTTCATGTAGGGAACCTTGTCATTGCCACCAATGAATATTTAGGCCCAGTCCCCGGCACCATGGAGGTAACAGCAGCTGAAGTATGTTCATACTCTGGCTCGATTCCTGGCATTCCCATAGCTGATTATTAGCACTGGGCTATGGAGGGAACTTCCCATGTAAGCCTTTACCACAGTATTTTCACAAGGGCCCCTTACATTCCAACTTTGATCTCCAATTTGCAACATTTCTAGGAATACCTCCATCTGTAAGGTCCAGGCCTCAGCCTTACAACCAACCATTATTCGGGCATGTCCCATATCCTCCCGCTGTCAGGTTTGGAATAGTCAGAGAATCTGATGTCAGAGCTGCTCAGTATCTCTGTACAAAACTAAATAATTCAACACATTTCCTAAAATACATCCTTAATTCATTTTCAACTTCCTGCCACCTTGAGTTGCTCCTGTCTTGACAGAGTGAATAGAGGTCTCTTCAATAGGAAAACTCCTGTCTCCAACAATAGGGTTAGAGCAGCAAGTCTGAAGCAAGATTCAGAACTAGGCCTGAAAGCTGCCATTCAGGAAGTGCTGCACTGTTTCATTCCCTAGTGTGACATATTGGCTAAAGGGTTTAAAGTTGTCAAATACCCTTTCTCCATCTCCCAATCCCCTCACACTATAAACAAGATAAAACATCTCACACGGCAAAACACTGACATGAGCCATTAGTACTACTTCCCACATTAAGAAATTAGTAAAGTTTAAACTGTACCTGGCCACTGGGCTTTGACTGAATGATCGCCTGGTGCTGTATGGACTTATTGAGCGTCTCCTGCTGTATGGACTTGGTGATCTTCCGCTGTAGTCATATGAGCTGCTGTGCCTGTCATAGCTGGGTGATCGATGCCTACTGTAGGGGCTTGAAGACCGTTGTCTCCTGCTGTAAGGACTTGGTGATCTCATGTTATAACCACTTTGGTAGGCTGTGGGTTCCCTGGAACCATAATAGGGTGGACTTGCCGATTGTTTCCGGCTGGAATCACCAGGACTTCGCCGGTAACCATCATAAGTACTAGAAGTCCGTGACCTATAAACAGGACTGGCATCATATCCTTTACCATATAGCCCAATGGGGCTGTCTTCCCTATTTGGACTTGAAGAATGCTTACGTCTTGGGCTCCCACTTTTCTTTTTTGGACTGGGGGATGTTCGATAACCTCGTGGTGTTTCCTTATTTTTCTTTTGACTCTTAGGTCGTTCTTTGTGCGTCGATCGCTCATCTTTCTTCCCTCTCTCTTTATATGATTTAGCAGACTTTGACTCCTTGCTGCTGTGCTTCAAGAGAGGTGACGCTCGCTCTTTCTTCCCACAGTCCTCATCCTCCATCATCTGCCTTTTGGAAGAAGTCCTTTCTCTGCTACTCCTGGACTTGCCAGACTCTGGCCTCCTCCCTCGATCTTTAACCCGTTCAGTTTCCTTCATCTTGTGGTGCTCCTTAACCCGTTTGTGCGGATGGTGATGGTGATGCTTGTGAACTTTGAACCCTTTGTCCGAGCTCACCCGTTCCTCCTTCTCTCTCCGTTCAGACCGGACAGTGACCTCGGAGAAAGTGTCCGACTCTGAGCTGATGTCATCGTACTCGACCAGAGATTTCACTTTGGTGAGCGGTGTCTGTGTGGCCGCCCCCGGCGAGTCCCTGCTGTGCTTGGTTCGGTGTCGCTTGTGCCTGGACACTGCTTTGCGCCGCTCTCTGCCGCTGCTGGGGCCGGGCTGCAGGGAGCCCAGGCCACTGCTTCCATCCGCCTTAGTCCCGGCTCTCTCCGAGCCTGGCATCCCACAAAAAAAACAAGAAAATTAAAGTGAAAGTGTGCTGACGGCGGCCCTGATCCTGATCCTCTGTCTGAACATTCACCCCAAGTGTTCCTTTTCTTCCATAATCTTTACTCTGCTGGGCTGCCACTGGCAGCAACTTCAGGTCTTTACTTTAAGGCACAAGAACTGGGGCTTGGATTTTCTTGGCAATGTTTTGGCTCCTGAAGATATTTTTTACAGGATAGGCGCCGTTTCCAAACATTAAAAACTTATTTTATTTCGTTTTGAGTTGAGTTGGAGTCCAGAAAATTGGATTAACGAACGTAAAAAACTTGTATCTGATATTTAAGTTTTTATCAGTAATATCGCTTTGATTCTCAGCAAATAGCTCTATCAGCGTGTTTATAGGACATTCTGCAATAGGGTTAGAAACCCTTGAGCCTGCTCTGGCCGATACTCAGGCCGATGGAGGCGGATTACTGGCAGCAGCCTGCCCTCAGTTTTGAAAACACCGACGCCATTGCGGCTTCAGCACCGCTTCGCCGGAAACTCAGATCCTCCAGAGGTCAAACATCTACTTCCGGACCGCCCACTTCTCTCACCAAACCATGAGAGGGCGTCCTGTGTGACTGCAGTTCCCCCTCCTGGGCACTGAGTGGCGTAGTGATGGATGGCAGTAACTCCTCCTGGACACAGGAAGGCGCTCGGCGTGGCTGCAGGACCTCTTCCGGGCGATCTGTCTGGCTGCAGTAATTCCTCCTGAACTGTGGTGGCTCTCTGCTGTTTGTAATACTTGCTCCTGGACATTGGAGGTCGCTATCCACTGCAATGTCACGATGTGGCCGAATGGTGGTGGTGTTACCATCAGAAGTTTGTTGACTTTTTCTGTAACTTCTCTGAATGATTGCCATGTCACTGAGGCCCATTGGGGCAGCAGTCTAAAAATAAATATCATCACTTGTGTTTCAAATTATAATGGCGAAACCAATTACAGGAAATGCACAAGGAGACCAAACAACAATGTTTATTTATAACCATGATTTGGAGATGCCGGTTTTGGACTGGGATGGACAAAGTTAAAAATCACACAACACCAGATTATAATCCAACAAGTTTATTTGGAAACTCTACCTTTTGGAGCGCCGCACCTTCATCAGGTGGTTGTCACCTGTATTTTTTTTAGATTAGATTACTTACAGTGTGGAAACAGGCCCTTCGGCCCAACAAGTCCACACCGCCCCGCCGAAGCGTAACCCACCCATACCCCTACATCTACATCTACCCCTTACCTAACACTACGGGAAATTTAGCATGGCCAATTCACCTGACCTGCACATCTTTAGACTGTGGGAGGATTTATAATCAGAATCGAAAGAGGCCATTCAGCCCATTATGAGTGCACAGGCTCTCTCAGTATTTTAACTTCGTTCTAATTGCCATTTCCTGCACACTGTTTCTGTGCAAGTTCAGTGCTTCAGCTGCCTCAGTCCACCACATTGCAAGGCCACGTATTACAGACACTAACAAAACAGAAATTGCTAGGAATGTTTAGCAGGTCTGGCAGCATTTGTGAAGAGAAATTAGAGTTAATGTTTTGGGTCCATTGACTTCCTCAGAACAGATCCTAACGACTTACTAACATCACACTACATCAGGTTATAGTCCAACAGGTTTATTTGGAATCACAAGCTTAAGTGCTTTGAAAGCTAGTGATTCCAAATAAACCTGTTGGACTATAACCTGGTGTTGTGTGATTTTTAACTTTGTCCAGCCCAATCCAACACCAGCACCTCCAAATTGTGAAAAATATTGTTTTGTTACCTCACATATAGTTCTTTTACTGGTTGTAACCTTTAATCCTTTTATGAATGGAAACAGCTTATTCTACTCTGTTCAGACACCCCTTTCACCACAGCCAGTTCAGAGTCATCCTGAACCAGCTCAGTCATCGATCCGAGTGTCTTTGACCGCATCCCACAACATGCTACACACCATGGGCTCAGCAACGCCCCAGCCCCACGAAGTAGAGATTGCTGTCTGCTGGCCCAAGAACGACAACGATGCTGGAGCAGACGGTATCCCGCTAAGGCATTGAAATACGGAGGAACAGTGCAGCTACATACCCTTGTCTGCCTTTTTTGGAAGGAGGAGAGCATCCCAGGAGAGATCTGAGATGTCACCGTTGTGAGCATTTTCAAAAATATGAATGTGTCCAACTGTGTTAACTACAGGAGAATCTCCCTGCAGTCAACTGTTGGAAAAGTCATCACCAAAGTCCTCTTTAACCATCTCCTCTCTGTGGCTGAGGAACTCCTCCCAGAATTGCAGTGTGGCTTCCCGCTATGGAAGGGCAGAACGGATATGAGTTTCACCATGTGACAGCTGCAGGAGAAATGCTGACAACAGAACCTCCCTCTGTGCATGGCTGCCTTCGACCTTACAGAGGCCTTTGACAGTGTCATCTGGAAAGCATTATGGAACATCCTTTTCTGCTTTGGCTACACCATGAAGTTTGTCCCCATTCTTGGCCTGCTCCATAATGACTTGGAAGTCATGGTAATGACAAATGGCTCCCCCACTGACCCATTCACTGACAATAAATTCAATTCAATTCAATTCCCCATTCGGACTGGTGTCAAGAAGGATTGTGTCATTGCTCCAACACTGTTCTTGATCTACCTCACTGCAATGCTTCACCTCACCACCGATAAGCTCCTCACTGGAGTGGGGCTAACCTACAGAAACAGCAGGAAATTGTTCAACCTCCATCATCTTCAAACCAACACCAAAGTCACCCCAAACCAGGGTCATCGTGGATGAAGTTTGTGTACGTGCAAACTCAGAGGACATATTTCAGACCATCGTTAGCACCTTTACAGAGGCATATGGGTCTCACCCTGAATATTCAGATCAATCAGAAAAAATGACAGATATACAAATGTGGAGCCGAGGGTCATAGAGGGCAGACAGCAAAGTAGAGCTGAGGTCATGGTCAGCCATGTTCTTACAGTACAGTGAAGCTGAGGGGCCAAACAGGCTATGCTTGCTCCAACGTCCTATGATACTCTAAGACATACACTGACTGAGATAAACACACAGAAACAAACTGGAGGTGGATACTCTGTGAAAACACATACTTGACACCAACAAAACATAAAGATAGACAAATACACACACGGTACACACTACATCCTCCTGGTCACATTCTGTTTTTTGTATTTTTGATTGTGGATAGACATGGGGAAAATGCTGTTTTTAAAGGGATTGCTGCACGATTTAAAAAAGACAAGTTCCTGAAACAAATGATGTGGTGTTTACACTGCAGCTGTGTTTTAGCAGTGAGGGGCTGGGGACATCATGGCACCAGCGGCACTCTATAAAGTGCAATCTGGGCGGTGGCAACAAATAGCTGGTTTGTGCACCTTGTGTTCTAAAACGTCACCATCCCAAATGAAACCCTCAGCTGCAATGTCTTTCTCTGTGTGAATACAGGTGAGAAGTATTCAGTTAAAAAGCTGATATTTTGTGGCTCCTTTGTCCTCCTGATTTCCTTTTTAAGCACACCCTCAAACCATAAACTACACAGGGGCGACATGGTGGCTCAGTGGTTAGCAGTGCTACTTCACAGTACGAGGGACCCAAATTCAAATCTCCCCTCAGGTGATTGTCTGTGTGGAGTTTGCACACTCTGTCTGTGTCTGTGTGGATTTTCTCCAGGTGCTCCAGTTTCCTCCCACAGTCCAAAAATGAGCAGTTTAGGTGAACTGGCTATGCTAAATTGCCCATGGTGTGCAAGCTAGGTGGATTAGACACGGGAAATGCAAGGTTATAGGGTAGGGGGTAGGTTTGGGTGTGATGCTCTTCGGGGGGTCAGTGTGGACTCAATGAGCTGAATGGCCTGCTTCCCACTGTAGGGACTCTTCAATTCTATGATTACTTCTTTGAAGTTTGTGTCACATGTTGACAGTGGTTAAGAAGACATTTAGCATGCTCACTTTCATTGCTCAGTCCTTTGAGAGTAGGAGTTGGATCATTATGTTAAGGTTGTACAGGATGTTGGTGAGGCCTCTTCTGGAATATTGTGTTCAGTTTTGGTTGCTCTATTATAGGAAGGATATTATTAAGCTGGAGAGGATTCAGAAGAGATTTATCAGGAAGTTGGTGGGAATGGGAGTTTGAGTTATAAGGGCAGTCTGGGACATTTTTCACTGGAATGTATGAGGTTGAGGGGTGACCTTGTAGAGGTTTATGAAATCATGAGGGGTAAATATAAAGTGAATGACAAGTGTGTTTTCCCCAGGGTGGGGGATTTAAAAACGAGGGAGCATATTTTTAAGGTGAGAGGAGAAACATTTAAAAAAGAGATAAGGGGCAACCTTTTTTACACAAAGTGGTTCATGTGTGGAATACATTTTCAAAAGAAGTGGCGGATGGGGGTACAGTTACATTGTTTAAAAGACATTTGGATAAGATCATGAATAGGAAAGGTTTAGAAGGATGTGGATCAAGCACAGGCAAGTGGGACTAGTTTAGTTTGGGATTATTGTCAGCATGGACTGGTTAGACCGAAGGGTCTGTTTCTGTGTTGTATGACTCTAACATTCTATAATGATTTTGAAACTTACAGAGTTACAACCACTATAATCCTTGATCTTGTTAAGTACAGGAATCTGGTCTGTATTTTCTGGTTAATTTGATTCCAACAGACATGTCAGTCAGGGAACTTGCATGCTTTAGTTAAATCATTAAATTGGTGACTTGTGGGGGCAGAGATTCACTCATTGGGTTGTAACAATGAACGCAATGAAGATGAAGACACCTAGTGACAATATTCAAGTGATTCCCACAATGATTCACCCCGATTCATGGCAACACCAGCCACAAGATTAAGAACCAACTCCCCATGAAATCAGACATCATCCTGTGCTTTACTTTCCAATCATCACTTGTGCAGGACCAAAGGGTTTAAAGTGACTGGTTCCCAGTTCCTGAATCAAATCAGGAATGAGCAGGCAGGAGCATTCACTGGACTGGAACATGGGACAGAGCGATGGGGAGATTTTGCAGGAGGGTTTCCTTCCCTTTTCATGTGTGTGACCTTTGTCCCTGTGTGAGGAGAGAGCAAACCCAGTCTAAATGGGAATGATTGAGACAGATGTTAATTGGCAGGAAAGGATTATCATCATGTTTTCATAAACACACCTGGTTCATGCACTTTCTCATGTATCAGCTGTTCAAATCCTTCAGACCATTCCAGCCACAATCACTTTCCAAACTGTAATGAAACCTGGTGAGTGCTGGAGATTTTTCATTTCCACCTTTACAAAGGCCACTTGACACTGTTAATGCTCATGTCACCAGTATTCTGACTCCTTCCCAACTCCACACCACGTCCACCCAAGGAATATTCTTTACTCTGTATCTCACCCCATGCTGTCCCTGCCCTTGGAGTATTTGATGGGGGGCAGTGTGGAGGAACTTTACTCTGTATATGACCCCATGCTGTCCCTGTCTTGGGAGCGTTTAATTGGGGATATTGTAGAGGGAGCTTTACTCTGTATCTAAGACCATACTTTCCCTGTCCTGGCAGTGTTTAATAGCGGAACGGTGCAGAGAAAGCTTTACTCTGTATCTGACCCCATGTTGTCCCTTATCCTGAGAGTGTGTAATAGGGGACAATGTAGATGGAGCTTTACTCTATATCTAACCCCGTGATGTTCCTGTCCTGGGAGTATTTGATGGGGGAGGACAATGTAGAGGGAGCCTCACTCTGTATCCAAACCTGGGCTGTCCTGTCCTGGGCTTGTCTGATTGGGGGTGGGGGGGTGGGGAAATAATGTAGAGTGAGCTTTACTCTGTATCTAACTCCGTGCTGTCCTTGTCTTAGGAGTCTTTGATTGACAGTGTGGAGGGAGCTTTACTCTTATCTAACCCCATGCTGTCCCTGTCCTGGGAGTCTGATGGGGTCAAGTGTAGAGGAAGCTTTACTCTGTATCTAACTCCGTGCTGCCCTTGTCCTGGGAGTGTTTGATGGGGGTGGGGCAGTGTAGAGAGAGTTTTATTCTGTATCCAACTCCATGCTGTCCCTGTCCTGGGAGTGTTTGCTGGTGACAGTGTAAAGAGAGCTTTACTCTGTATTTAACCCTGTGTTGTCCCTTTCCCTGGAATGGGGGGGGGATAGTGCAGAGGGAGCTTTACTCTGTATCTAATCCTGTGCTGTCCCTGTCCCTGGGATGCGGGGGGACAGTTAGATGGAGCTTTACTCTGTATGTAACCTGTGCTCTCCCTGTTCCTGGGATGGGAGAGAAAGTGCAGAGGGAGTTTTACTCTGTATCTAATCCTGTGCTGTCCCTGTCCTGGGAGTGTTTGATGGGGGACAGTTCCTTTGTTATGTTTGAGTGGATGGCAGACGGGACTCTGAGGCTGCACTTGTCTGAAGAAACCAAAGGCAAGCGAGTCAGTTTCTGTCCATTGCTGCTCGTTTCTCCGTCTCTCCTGGAGTTGGTGGGAATGGGTTTGGCACAAGAGGCTTCAACACCTTTTGGAGGCCGCCCACCCCAATGAGTCTCCGTGGGTGGCACCTGCAACTCTCCATCCCCAACCAGTGTCAGGGGCATCTGCCAATGGAACACAGGGACCAGCACTAGCAGTGAGGAGGCAGCAGGGGGACACAGTGAGTCATCAGACAGTGGGGAACACTGAGAGCTTAACCTGAGACTTCATTAAACAACATCTTTACAAAGTACTGTACTTTAAGAACATCAATTTTAATATTTATTTGATAAATTGATGAGTATTTCACCAACCTTAAATCTTTGGTTACTGAAAGCTGTGCTCATTTCCTGCTATTCTGTTTTTTGTTGGAAATGGGAATTTCCTTCACTTGCAGTTGTTAAAATGGACTCATATTGAAAAAGTGATTTGGCAAGGTTCAGTGGGAGGTTTAACGTTACAGTTTAGCAGGAGTGAGGGAGTGTGCAGCTAGGGAACACAAAGGGGAAGGTGTTTGGATGATGCAGCAAAGCTCCATGGAGCAAAATAAAAACAAATTAAAATGACATCAGCCCCTGGGAAGGCACTGAGTTGCTGGTAGCATGTTGAGTTTTGTACAGAAACATGATTTCAGGAGCAGAAGGAGGCCCTTCAGCCCCTTGTGTCTGCTCTTCAATTCAATAGGATCATGGCAGGATCATCAAGCTTAATAACCCAATCCTGTCCGTCCCCACTTTAACAACAAGAACTACATCCACCACCTTCCTGAAAGTACAATGTCTTAGCCTCAACTGTTTCCTGTGGTAGTGAATTCTACCGGCTCACCACTTTCTGGGTGAAGACATTTCTCCTCATCCCAGTACTAAAAATTTAACCCTTATTCTTAAACTGCACACAATATTCCAGGTGTGGTCTCGCCAAGACCTTCCATAATTACAGCAAGATATCTTTGCTCCTGTACTTGAATCCTCTTGCTACGGAGGCTAACATACATTTTGCCTTTTTTACTGCCTACTGCGCCTGTTAAACTGTTTAGCATCTGGATGTAGTAAAGCATAGATACATATATCCAGTTACACTATAGAATATATATGCTGCCTCCTCCAGGTCATAGGGAAATTAAACCCTGACTGGTGTTAGATTTGGAAATGTGTTGTGTTCCTGTCACATCTACAGTCAGCACTTCCACAGCCACACCCTGAGAAGTACACCAGATCAAGTCAAATTCTCATCACAGAAGGTCAGGAAGAGAGTAGCTGAGAGTTCAGGGGATTGTTCTCATTTATTCATTTGTGAATAAATAATCAGATCCACAGAAGAATAAAGATCCATTTTTCAAGAGATTCCCACCAACAACATCAACATCCTTGAATTTATATAGCATCTTTAATTAAAATAATGTGCTACAGAGTGAGAAATTAAAAAAACAAACAAAGATCCAAAGAATGGGACATGCTGCTCAATCAAAGAGAAGGTGGTGAAGGAGTCCATTAAATTCACGGGAGTTTTTCAACTTTCAGGTTGAGAAGGAATAAGGAACAAAGTACAGGGAAGTAAACCCAAGGCCATCTGCTCAAGGGTTTTTGTGTTAAGGCAGCTGGTTATGGCTATAGGGTGGCAGGAGCTGATGGAGAAGTGAGGATGATGTCATGGAGAGATTTAAACACAATTTAACAAAATTTTATACCTCAAGGACCAAGAGCTTGTTCAGCATAAATCAGTAAACACAGACAAGATGGATAAATAGGACCTGGTGTGACTGTGCAGAAGATTGGGTAAAGTTAGGTTTATGGAGGATGGACAATGTGAGTCTGGCCACATTTGAATAGTCAGGTCTTGAGGGAACATAGATTATTGATGAGGATGAGCAGAGGCTGGGGTGGAGGCCAGTGATGGTAAGGTAGTGAAAATAGGCATTTACAGCGGTGGAGTTAATGTGTAAACAGGAGCTAAGCTCAAAGGCAGACAAAAGAGTTTGGTCAGCCCAAGGTAGAGGTTGGGGGAGGACTGGAGTTCGTGATCAGGTCACAGAGTTTAAGTCAGTGAGGGACTGAAGTCATTGAATTCTACTTTTTTGATATTGAATTAGGCAAAATTACATTGCATCAAAGAATGGACATTGGATAAAGAGAATGAGGTTGAGAGAGGGGATAGAGACGTAAAGCTGGCTGTTGAGATTATGGATTGTGAGCCCAAGTCAGCAGTGAACATTTCCCAGGATCAGAGTTTGCAGAAAGTGGGCTCTGCTGAAATGCTGCAGAATGTTTGAGGGGATGGAGGGACAATTTAATTGAACAGAGAAACGTGTTAGAGCAGCAATTGCCACAGGAAATATTTATGGTTTGCATATGAGAAGGGAAAGCAGGGATTCAGAAGGACAAAGTGAACTATAAGCAGGATTAAATGTAATATCTGCATCTACTTTTTGGCATTAGCCTCAGTGTTTTTGTTGCACCAGACGACCAGCGTTACAATGATGGGAATGATGCTGATTGGAACCATGATCAGGCCGAGCACAATGTTTTCGGGAGGGTCGCTCAGAGTGGGAACCTCTTCCAAGATGCAGTCCTTAAAGTAATGATTGTGCATCAGAATTAGTAACTTTTCACCAGCTTCATTTGGCCAATAGGATCCATAGTACTCCATTATAATTTCCGAGCACTCTGTCAGGGTATTGTAAAAGCTGAAGGAAAAAGATAAGAGATTAGTTTATAAACCAGCATTCCACAGAGAGTGACCCTTACCCTGTTGAATAAACCTGAAAATGTGTTGCTGGAAAAGCGCAGCAGGTCAAGCAGTATCCAAGGAGCAGGAGAATCGACGTTTCGGGCATGAGCCCTTCTTCAGGAATGAGGAGAGTGTGCCAAGCAGGCTAAGATAAAAGGTAGGGAGGAGGGACTTGGGGGAGGGGCGTTGGAATCGCATTTACCCTTACCCTGCTGAATAAACAGTGACTCGGTATGGTTACACAGTGAGTTAGCCTGATCAATGATACATTTACACAGTACTCTGTACAGACTTGTGATTTAAATAATGTGTAGTTTAATATTATATGGAATTTTATTTTCCTCATTTCTTACCTCGCAATTGCTGTCCAGCTACACCACTGCAGTTGACCAGTGTTCTGAATGCTTTTTTCAAAAGGTTTACCACAATATTCGTAACTCACATTGAACAGAAGTTCCATGTTGCTGCCTAGGACTTGAATAAACAGACAGATATTACAACTATTACAGTTCAGTGGATCTTGAGAAAATAAAATTGTAACCCTAACCCTGTCCTTCAGGAAATCCAACCAACAGAGAGAAGGAAGTGTAACTGAGTCACCATCTGACAGTGTTGAGCATGAGAGAGAGGCTGGCTTTTAATCCATCGTGACCATATTTTCTGATTCAAATGTTTTCTCATGTCTTTCACACCTCTATCGGGAGATACTGAGGTTTAATCTCCATCTACATAACAGTTCACTGCTTTCTCGATAGTGGCTTCCATTACATCCATGAGCATTATTACCCCGAAGGTCAAGGGAGCTGTGTTCAAATCACAGAGCTCTCTTCTTAACAACGCTGTCAGAATGCATATGCTCCAAAGACAGCATTAGGTATCATTAGGTACAGTAAGAAAGCTGTCTGAAGAGGATGAAGGTGCTGTGAACTGGAATGTCACCAAGCAGATTGTATATGTTCCAAGATACTGAAGAGGGTTCATGAGAAGGATGTGTAGGATAATTCATCAGTGATGGTGCAGGGTCACAAATAGCAAATGGCAAAAAGAGACACAGAGATAGAACAGTTATCCATCCACTGATTAGGATTGAGCAAGTCAAACTGAACTAACTTGATAAAATGTTGATCAGGAATTGGAAGTAAAAAAAGGAAGAATCAATTGGAGCAGAATTTATGGATATCAAAGAATACTAAAACAAAGTTAAAAATCACAACACCAGGTTATAGTCCAACAGGTTTAATTGGAAACACACTAGTTTACGGAGCAGCGCTCCAAAAGCTAGTGTGTTTCCAATTAAACCTGTTGGACTATAACCTGGTGTTGTGTAATTTTTAACTTTGTACACCCCAGTCCAACACCGGCATTTCCAAATCATAAAATAAAATCAGTAAGTTTCAGCTGTTTAAAATGTATATGAGTTAAAGTTTAAACTTCCTTGTAGCAGCTAATATTATTGTATGAAAGGATTTCTGCAGGAGTTTGGAAGGAGATACTGGAACTACATTTTGTCTACACTTTTGTTTCATTCATACAGTTTGGGCATTACTGACTTGACCCCGGGGCTGTTTCAGAGGGAGTTAACCACATTGTTGTGGGGTCTAGAATCACACACAGATCCAGACCAGGTAAGGAGAGCATTTACCTTCCCTAAGGACATTGGTGAACCAGATGGTTTAAACAGCAAGCCACTTAACCAACATTTTTAATCAAGGTGGACTTTGAACCCATGGCTGCAGAAAGATATCTTGACACTGCGAATTACTCAGAGTGACATCATCACTATGAGATTCAGGGTAATCTTATAACAGGACTGAAGCAATAATAGAGGATCTTTCATTTGCTTCACTAATATTAATCCCTTCATCAAAATTCTAAACTAAATTTAGAGACCATTTGTCTCTCATGTTTCTGGGATTTTGCTATGATTACAGGTGTTATGGTGGAAGCATCTGTTTAGATCCAAAGATCACAGGAGATCAATGAATGAACTTCAATTGAAGCAAATATTATTCTCCCTCTTTGGGTAGCATGATGTGTGAGAGCTCTGTTGCTTAGTGATTAGCATTGCTGCCTCACAGCACCAGGGACCGGGTTTGATTCAGCCTCGGGCGACTGTTTGTGTGGAGTTTGCACATTCTCCCCGTGTCTGTCTGCAGGTTAGGTGGATTCCCCATGGGAAATGTAGTGTTACGGGGTATTGGGGAGTTGGGTGGTGTCTGGTTGTTCAGAGGGTCAGTGTGGACTCAATGGGCTGATTGGCCTGCTCCACATTGCAGGGATTTATGATTGTTCTCTGTCAGTTCCACTGTCAAAGAATGATGTAACTTTCCTTGTCTTGTTAAAGCAACAGTTTCAAGTTGTTGCACATTCGGTGCAGGGAAGGTTTGATTCCAGAAGCTGATGTCAGACTCGACTCACCCACTTGACTGTGATTTGTCTCCTCTTTGTATTTCATTGTGGATCCTGGCTGTGATTCGAGACTGAGATGAGATCCTGGTGTTAAAGTGGAGCCTGGTTCCTTGGTTGGGTTAAACTGGTACAGGGTGGTGTTGCTGGTCATACTTCCAGTGAAAGCTGAGAATACAAGGGGAGATATCATTCTTAAGTATTTATTTATAACATTTCAACCATAATTAAACAATAAAAGTCTAAAATAATGTTACAACCATGCCAAACAAAAATACATTACTTCATTTTCATCAGTGATACAACAATGGGATCACAGCCACTTTGAGTGAAAGACAAGGAGGACTGGAGAGTAGTGGTTGGAACAAGGAGCAGGACATGACGAGAGTAACAATGGAACAGTGAGGCTAACTGAGGGAGTTAGACAGTGAACATGGGTGAGCAAGACAGACAGCCCACCATTAATTGCACTTGTGGCTTTGCTCAAACTCCGTGGCATTTAAACCATGGCAAACCCAGAGCCTGGCCCTCACATTGCTGCTGTATACCAAGCTAGACAAGCAGGAGGCTTGAAGAACATAGCAAGCCAGGCAGCACCAGGAGGTGGAGAAGTCAATATTTCGGGTGTAACCCTTCTTCAGGCTGTAGACCGAGCTGCTGAAATGGTGAGGTAGGGAGGGTGATATAGGAAGGAGGGACCGTAGGGTCTGGGAGGGCTGGGTGGAGTATTGTTAGGTGGGAGAAATCAATGTAGAGATGTAGGCCATCACCATGGGGAGTCACAGACAGACCAAGATTAGTTGATGTTGGGGGACAACTAGGGTCATAGGTCCTGACGGATCCTGAGAAGAATCAGATGGAAATATCAGCATTTTTCTGAAAACAGGAAATATTGTTTTACTTTGGAAACTGCCCTAAGTCTCTGTCAACTCATTAAAAGCAGCTTCCTGTTCCTGCTGCAGTTTCAGACTGGATGACCCTTAGACGATGTTGAAATATTGCTCTCTGCTCCAAGCCAATCAGAAACTTTCCTTCAGTGTGACCAGGAGACTGACTAAATGGACCAGAACTTATCCGTCAAATGGTAATGTAACCCTCTGAGCTTCTGAGATTTGAAAACCTCTTGTTGAACACTTTCCTTGTGAGATTCCAACACCATAATTTTCTCATCTCGGGCTGTTACATTCCCAGCTCTTTCAGATTCAAGTTGGTGAGTTCAGCATTCACTCCAAACAACTTAGAATCTCCAACTGCATTCAATCTCCTCTTTCATCTCTCTGCCCATCTTGTTGTCTGTCTCTCCCTCTGTCTGTTGGTCTACCTCTCTGTTGGTCATCCCTCTGTCTATTGATCCTTCTGTCAGTCTATCCTTCTGTTGGTTTATCCTCATGTTGGTCTCTCCCTTTGTCAATGCTTCCTCCTTGAGTTTTTAACTTATCACAGTTCATGTCAAATTCAGATCTCATAATTTCCTCCAGTGTTAAAGGAATTCCTTTGTGTCTAAACCCATTCCAAAAAGCTGTGGTTTCTACTTTGTGTCAAACATGTCCCTTCCCAGACAATCTTAACTCTTTAAAGATAACCTCCAACAGATGAACACTGCACCTGCAGATAAACACAATCCCTCCAGATAAACACAATACCTCCAGATAAACACTGCACCCCCAGATAAACACAATACCCCCAAATAAACACAGCACTCACAGATAAACAGAAAATTATGCAAAATCACACAAAAAGATTTGTATGTAGGGTTGTGAGCGAAGCTAAACATTCCTTTTGGAATCTGTAAAATAGAATTCAAGCAGAAGGCAGTAGGATCAAGAATCCCAAAGCACAGGAAGCTCCTGTTTGCTGTTTATGCTGAATCTTTTGAATCTCATTTAATTATTTGTACTATTCGCTTACGGTTCTGCAATGATTTCCCTGTCAACTTCTTATTCAAAGTGCTTTGAAATTTTTTCTTGCTTGTTTGCACCATCCTTTTGTGCAGCATGTACTGGACACTGAGCCCAGTGTGAGACGGTTCAGGGGAAATCCTCCGTTCTCTTTAAAACAGGGAAACCAAGACCCCAGATCAGGAGGAACCTCCCTGGGATCCTGATCAAAAAGTTAATGAATTGACTTTACTGGACCTGAAATGTGCATCATCAGAACACAAGACTGGTCTAAACTGGAGAATATAGGAGCAAGAAATGTGAACGTTATCTACCTATTAGTCCATTGCCCCATTTCCAAATGAAATGTTTGATGTGCCTCATTTGCTCAAGGCAGACTTGGTTATTCAGGTACTTACCTGGTGCCAACAGAAGAGCCAGAATCAGTCTACAGCCGGCAATGGTATAAAAGCAGAACACCATGGCTGTGATCTCTCCTGTCTCTGACTGAGGAATGAATTTAAAACAAACTCGATCACAGTTCTGAGAACAGGAAATAGCAGGCGTGTTGCTGTCCGGCAAGAGAAGAATGATCATTCACTGATAATGTTCCCATCGCCTGTAAGTTCCCCTCCAATCTCCCCACCATCCTGACTTAGAATATATCACCGTTCCTTCAGTGTCATTGGTCAGAATCCCGGAATTCCCTCCCGAAGGACTTTGTGGGTCTGCCTATAGCACAAGGACTGCAGCGATTCAAGAAGGCAACTCACCCCCACCTTGTCAAGGGGCAATTAGGGACAGGTAATAAACACTGGCCCAGCCAGTGAGACCTACATTTCATGAATAAATAAATAAATAAAGTCCAGGCCCAAAAAAAGAAAGAATTAATTGACATATTTGAATAATCCTTTCTCTGTGAGTCCTCTCTCATGTCCTGAGTCAATGTTTATCCCTCAATTGCATTGATAAAACTAAAGGCTTCTGCATAAGAGCCTAAGGTGTTGGAAGCCATATATTCACATGGATAAAGGATAGAAGGAGGATTTTCTAAAACTATACAAGGCACTCGTCAAATCCCAGTTGGAATCTTGTGAATACTTTTGGGTCCTTTACTAAGGAAATTTAAACTGTGTTTGCAGTTAGTCCAGAGAAGGTTTACTAGACTGATACTGGGAATGGAGGGACAGTCTTATGAAGAGACATTGAAATGTACTCATTGGAGTTTACAAGAATGAGAGGTAACCCTATTGAAACACACTGATTCTTAGGGGGACTTAGGGGGACAGAAATAGATCTCCCTGTGGGAGAGTTGAGGACCAGAGGACATTATCTTAGAATGAGTGGTTGCTTATGAGGAGGAATTTCTTCTCTCAGATGGGAGTGAATCTGTGGAATTCATTACCACTGGGGCTGTTGAGGCTAGGTAAATAAATATATTTAGTTGAGAAACATGCAAAGTAACAGCAAGAGTATGCTCATCGCTCCGGCCAGCTCCACTATTCATTATGATTGTGCTGATCATCCAACTCAATAACCTGTTCCTGCTGTCCCCCCCGATATCGTTTGATCCCCTTAGCCCCAAGTGTTTAATCCAAATACTCTTGAAATCATACAATGTGTTGTCCTCGACTGCTTTCCATGGCAGTGAATTCCACCGAGTCACCACTCTCTGGGCGAAGCTATTTCTCCTCTGCTCAGTCTAAAACAGCTGACCCTGCGTCCTTAGACTGTGACCCCGATTCTGGACTCTGTCACCATCAGGAACATCATACCTGTATCTATCCTGACTAGTCCCGTTAGAATTGTATTAAGTTTCAATGAGATCTCCCCCCACTCCCACAATCTTCTGAACTCCAGTGAAATAATTCTAATTGATTCAACCTCTGTCCATATTTCAGTCTCACCATCGTAGGAATCGATCGGTAAATCTTTGTTGCACTCCCTCTATAGCCAGAATATCATCCTCGGGTATAGTGACCAAAACTACACAGAGTACACCAGATGTGGTACCACCAATTCCCTGTATAATTGCAGCAAGACATCCTTGTTCCTATATTTGACTCCTCTCACTATCACGTCAATATACATTTGCCCTCTTTACCACCTGCTGTCCCTCCACACTTACTTCCAGTGACTGGTGATCAAGGACACCCAAGATTCATTCCACATCCCTATCTCTCTCACTTTACAGCCATTCAAGTAATAATTCACTTGCCTGTTTTTGCTCCAAACTTGACATTTATCCATTGCATCTGGCAAGTATTTGCCCACTCCCTTAACTTGTGCAAATATTCAAGGCTGAGATAGACAGGTTTTTAATTAGGAAGGGAATCGAGGGTAATGGGGAAAAGGCAGGAGAGTGAAGTTGAAGATTATCAGATCAGCCACGATCTGAATGAATGGCAGAGCTGACTCGATGGGCTGAATGGCCTATTTCTACACTTTTGCAGAGGGGGATGGGATGGGAATGGGGTGAGGGAGAGACACATTGGATGACGGAGCTAGGCTAGCGAGGGTGGCGTGAATCACATTCGCACTCAGTCTTTCATGAATGGCCTAATATCAGGGAGTGTCTCTGAATCAAATTAATTTCCTCTGTCAGTGGCCTTTATTCCCTGAGCAGATTCACATGACAATTATGTCCAAATTAAACAGCTCGGAGAGTCTCTGATGATATTTAATTTCCTCAAAGTTGATAATGTTCATTTATTTACTCCTTATTGTTAACAGAAATCTAACTGCTCACCTTTATTGTGTTCAGCAGATAAATCTCTGGTAATTTTTCTCCAGTTTCCGGCCGGTGTGGTCACTGAAATAACAGTTTAAACAAACAGGAAACCATTTCCTGTTTCTGGGATGGAAGTGAGCCCTCTCCAGGGTTGACTCTCACTGATTAAAGGAATGGGCGGCTTTGTCAAAATCTAAAACACTGACAGATTTGCTCCACAAATAACTCCAGCTGCTGTTATTGCAATCACTGGTTTCAAGAGGAGGTTACTCCACAAATGACCCCTTTTCAACAATGGGGAGCCCAGCACATCAATGTACCAGACAAGGCTGACCATTTACAATACTCTTCAGTCAGAAGGCCCAGGTGATCCATCCCAACCTCCACCATAGATCCCAGCATCACAGAGACTAGTCTTCAGCCAGTTCAATTCATCCCACATTGTTACAGTTAATGAGCTTATAAGATTGTTATGTTTTGAAAATGTGGACAAAACTTTGACGACCTGGAGAGGGGAAGGCAACATAATTTGGTGGAACCCGCTCCTCCCCACCTTTACCTGAAATTGGTTTGGGATAGGACAGGGATTTATAAAACCTAGGATTCTGTGAGTCTGGCTTGCAGTGTCGCTGTGTGTGAGGCGCTGAGCTGCAGTGTCGCTGTGTGTGAGGCGCTGAGCTGCAGTGTTACTGTGTGTGAAGGGCTGGGTTGCAGTGTTGTTGTGTGCGAGGAGCTGGCCTGCAGTGTTGGTGTGTGTGAGGGGCTGGGCTGCAGTGTTACTGTGTGTGAGGGGCTGGGTTGCAGTGTTGTTGTGTGCGAGGAGCTGGCCTGCAGTGTTGGTGTGTGTGAGGGGCTGGGCTGCAGTGTTACTGTGTGTGAAGGGCTGGGTTGCAGTGTTGCTGTGTGTGAAGGGCTGGGTTGCAGTGTTGCTGTGTGTGAAGGGCTGGGTTGCAGTGTTGCTGTGTGTGAGGAGCTGGGCTGCAGTGTTGTTGTGTGTGAGGGGCTGGGCTGCAGTGTTGCTGTGTGTGAGGAGCTGGGCTGTAGTGTTGTTGTGTGTGAGGGGCTGGGCTGCAGTGTTGCTGTGTGTGAGGAGCTGGGCTGTAGTGTTGTTGCGAGTGAGGAGCTGGGCTGTAGTGTTGCTGTGAGTGAGGGGCTGGGTTGCAGTGTTGCTGCGTGTGAAGGGCTGGGTTGCAGTGTTGCTGTGTTTGAGGGGCTGGGCTGCAGTGTTGTTGCGAGTGAGGAGCTGGGCTGCAGTGTTGCTGTGTGTGAGGGGCTGGTCTGCAGTGTTGTTGTGTGTGAGGGGCTGGTCTGCAGTGTTGTTGTGTGTGAGGGGCTGAGCTGCAGTGTTGCTGTATTTGAGGGGCTGGGCTGCAGTGTTGCTGCGTGTGAGGGGCTGGGCTGCAGTGTTGCTGTGTGTGAGGGGCTGGGCTGCAGTGTTGGTGTGTGTGAGGGGCTGACTGCAGTGTTGCTGTGTGTGGGGGCTGAGCTGCAGTGTTGCTGCGTGTGAGGGGCTGGGCTGTAGTGTTGCTGTGTGCGAGGGGCTCAACTGCAGTGTTGCTATGAGTGAGGGGCTGGGCTGCAGTGTTGCTGCATATGAGGGGTTCAACTGCAGTGTTGCTGTGAGTGAGGGGCTGGGCTGCAGTGTCGCTGTGGGTGAGGGGCTGAGCTGCAGTGTTGCTGTGAGTGAGGGGCTGAACTGCACTGTTTCTGTGTGTGAGGGGCTAGGCTTCAGTGTTGCTGTGTGTGAGGGACTGGGCTGTAGTGTTGCTGTGTGTGAGGGGCTGAGCTGCAGTGTTGCTGTGTGTGAGGGGCTGAGCTGCAGTGTTGCTGTGAGTGAGGGGCTGAACTGCAGTCTTGCTGTGTGTGAGGGGCTGGGCTGTATTGCTGCATGTGAGGGACTGGGCTGTACTGTTGCTGTGTGTGAGGGGCTGGACTGCAGTGTTGCTGTGTGTGAGGGGCTGGGCTGTATTGCTGCGTGTGAGGAACTGGGCTGTAGTGTTGCTGCATATGAGACGCTGAACTGCAGTGTTGCTGTGTGTGAGGGGCTAAACTGCACTGTTGCTGCATGTGAGAGGCTGAACTGCAGTGTTGCTGTGTGTGAGGGGCTGAACTGCAGTGTTGCTGCGTGTGAGGAGCTGGGCTGCAGTGTTGCTGTGATTGAGGAGCTGAGCTGTGGTGTTGCTGTGTGTGAGGGGCTGGGATGCAATGTTGCTGCGTGTGAGGGGCTGAACTGCAGTTTTGCTGCATATGAGGGGCTGAACTGCAGTGTTGCTGCGTGTGAGGGGCTGGCTGCAGTGTTGCTGTGTGTGAGGAGCTCGGCTTCAGTGTTGCTGCGTGTGAGGGGCTGGGCTGCACTGTTGCTGCATGTGAGGGACTGGGCTGCAGTGTTGCTGCATATGTGGGGCTGAACTGCAGTTTTGCTGCGTGTGAGGGGCTGAACTGCAGTGTTGCTGTGTGTGAAGGGTGGGCTGCAGTGTTGCTGTGAGTGAGTGGCTGGGCTGCAGTGTTGCTGCATTTGAGGGGCTGGGCTGCAGTGTCGCTGTGGGTGAGGAGCTGGGTTGTAGTGTTGCTGCGTGTGAGGGGCTCAACTGCAGCGTTGCTATGAGTGAGGGGCTGGGCTGCAGTGTTGCTGCATATGAGGGGTTCAACTGCAGTGTTGCTGTGAGTGAGGGGCTGGGCTGCAGTGTCGCTGTGGGTGAGGAGCTGAACTGCAGTGTTGCTGTGAGTGAGGGGCTGGGCTACAGTGTTGCTGTGTGTGAGGGCCTGAGCTGCAGTGTTGCTGCGTGTGAGGGACTGGGCTGTAGTGTTGCTGTGTGTGAGGGCCTGAGCTGCAGTGTTGCTGCGTGTGAGGGACTGGGCTGCAGTGTTGCTGTGTGTGAGGGGCTGGGCTGCAGTATTGCTTTGTATGAGGGGCTGAGCTACAGTATTGCTGTGTGTGAGGGACTGGGCTGCAGTGTTGTTGCGTGTGATGGCCTGAGCTGCAGAGTTGCTGTGTGTGAAGGGCTGAGCTGCATGTTGCTCCACGTGAGGGACTTGTCTACAGTGTTGCTGCGTGTGAGGGGCTAAGCTGCAGTGTTGCTGTGTGTGTGTGTATGTGTGTGTCGGGGAGCGGGGGGAGGGTGGTGGAGGGTGTGCAGATGTGTGTTATGCTGAAATAACTCCACAAAGGCTAGTATCCCATTACCAAATCACCCTTTGTTTCCATCTGCACAGTACATGACATGGACCCAGCTAGCATAGGGCCAGTTCTCAAAATGATCAAAACTCTAACACTCCTATTTGTATCTGCCAAACAGGGCTACCTGATTAGACCAGGTTAACAGCCCCAATCAGGGAACTCATATTCTATGGGATCCACATGACTGACCTCATTCCAACCAGTACATTCCTCCTCCCTCTAAATCCAGGGAAATAGGCCCATTCCTTTTTCTACAGCTTTTCCTGAGACGTTTTTGCACCAGGTCCAGTTTCTCCAACTCTGCCTCAGATACTGGCGGTGTATACAGGACTGTAGCCATATTTTGCATCCACAGTGAATGACCGAAACTTTTCCTCTTTTTCAGGCAGTAGTGGCTTTGAAGCTGTGACATCTGCGTTGTCCATCTCTTCCTCAGAGATTTCTTTGATGCTCGTTTTGGTGGGGGGGGGGGGGGGGGGGGGTGTGGAGGGAGGATGGTTCAATCTGAACTTTGTAAGTCACAGAGCCTGACCTTGTGTCAACCATGCCTCTTGGCCATTCAAGGCCATCCTCATGGTTTCGACACCAACCTGCGTTCCTGAAATAAACTGCCTCTGTTGCTTAGAGGAGTCTTGACTTCTGATGCCATTTCACCCTCCCCTCCTCCAGGGTCTGGGAAGATCAGATTTAACCTATTGTGGAGTCTTCTCCTCTGTAGCGACTCTGCTGGAGCTGTCAGAGGATTATCTAATCCTCTTTGATCAGAGGAGTAGATAAGGGAGACATTGAAAGTCTTTTTCCGAGCATAATGACATCAACTTCTATGAGAGGGCATAACTACAAATTGATGGGTGATAGATTTAAGACAGATGTCAGAGGCAGGTTCTTTACTCAGAGAGTGGTAAGGGCGTGGAATGCCCTGCCTGTCAATGTAGTTAACTCAGCCACATTTGGGAGATTTAAACAATCCTTGGATAAACACATGGATGATGATGGGATAGTGTAGGGGGACGAGCTGAGGGTAGTTCACAGGTCAGCGCAAAACTGAGCGCCGAAGGGCCTGTTCTAAGCTGTATTGTTCTATGTTCTATGTCCCTGTAGTTGTGTGATGGATGGTCCTATAATCAATAGAAACTGGGACAGTTTGGTATTGAGTGAAGCTGTGTGCTGTTTCTTTAAGCCTGGTGTCAAAGTCTTTCCACCAAACCATAGGATGATGGATGATGGTACAGTGCTGTCCTTACATGCCGAATGCCATTTGAGTTTAGGAAATACTCAAATTCCCTGCTCTTAAATGATGGCCTATTGTCTGTGACAAACACCTCTGGGAGTCTGTGCATCACAAAAGATGCTAGGAACTTTTGAATCATCACCCAGTGTTTGACAAATGAACTCTATGCACGTTCAACCATTTTGAATGGCTGTCCACAATGATTAAAAATATAGAGCCCATGAAAGGAACTGTTTAGGTGAAGTGTAATCAAGTCTATGGTTTACCTGACAATTCTCACTAATGTGGGGAGCTGCTGGCAGTACGTTTTACCCTTGTTGACAGTCTGGGCACTGCCCCACCAACATGGCTATGTCGCATCTAATCTTGGCCACCTGACATAACTTTTTGCCAACGTCTTCATTTTGGAAACCCCTGGGTAACTCTGGTGGAGTTCAGCCAGTATCTGGTGGTGACCATTGCTCAGGACAATCACTCTTGCTCCCCCTAACAATATGCTGCCTTCCCCAATGATCAGGTCCTGCTGGGTCAGAAAGTTTCAATTCTGGTTGTGATGGCCCTCTTGTTTCCCCCATCACCATTGTTTTAGTTTCACCAGGATGGGATTTTTTTGTGTCCACAGTCTGATATTGTCAGAGGTGACTGCAAGGGTGTCCAGAAAGTTTAAAACCTGAACGGACTTTTCCAGTGGTGATACCACCGGTGGTGTATCTGCCAGTGGGAGGCAGCTCAAGGCATCCACATTGGCCACTTGGCCTCTAGGATGATGTTCCAACTTGTAATTGTATGCACTCAGAATGAGAGCCCACCACTGAACTAGATCTGAAGCTATGGGCAACACTGCCCTGCCCTCTTAAAGTAGCCCCAGGAGGGGTTTGTGGTCCGTTACTGTTACAAATATACATCCATAAAGGTATTGCTGGAACTTTCTCACATTAAAGGTGACTGCCAAACCATCCTTAGGTATCTGGGCATATTTGTGCTTGCATTAACCAAAGTCTGGGAAGCATATGCTATCAGGCATTCCTCTCCATTGGGCCATCTGTGAGTCAATACTATCCCGAAAATATATAGGGAGGCTTCACATGTCAGCACCGCATCCCACTGGAGATTATAGTGTGCCAACACCTTACACAATGATAGTGACGATAGCTGCTCCTTTACTTCCCTCAAGGCTGCATCTTGGCTGAGACCATTTCCAAGGCTGACCCTTTTTCAATAGCAGATGTAAGGGAGCCAGGATGGAGGTCAGATTACATATGAGCTTTCTGTAATAATTCATCAATCCAAAGAAATATAGGGAATGCTGGATGACTAAAGAAATTGAGGGTTTGGTTAAGAAAAAGAAGGAAGCATATGTCAGGTATAGACAGGATAGATCGAGTGAATCCTTAGAAGAGTATAAAGAAAGTAGGAGTATACCTAAGTGGGAAATCAGGAAGGCAAAATAGGGACATGAGATAGCTTTGGCAAATAGAATTAAGGAGAATCCAAAAAGTTTTTACAAATACATTAAGGACAAAAGGGTAACTAGGGAGAGAATTGGGCCCCTCAAAGATCAGCAAGGCAGCCTTTGTGTGGAGCCACAGAAAATGGGGGAGATACTAAATGAATATTTTGTGTCAGTATTTACTGTGGAAAAGGATATGGAAGATATAGACTGTAGGGAAATAGATGGTGACATTTGGAAACAGAGGAGGAAGTGCTGGATGTCTTGAAATGGTTAAAAGTGGATAAATCCCCAGGACCTGATCAGGTGTACCCGAGAACTCTGTGGGAAGCTAGAGAAGTGATTGCTGGGCCCCTTGCTGAGATATTTGTATCATTGATAGTCATAGGTGAGGTGCCAGAAGACGTGGCTAACGTGGTGCCACTGTTTAAGAAGGGCAGTAAAGCCAAGCCAGGGAACTATAGAACGGTGAGCCTGATGTCGGTGGTGGGCAAGTTGTTGGAGGGAATCCTGAGGGACAGGATGTACATGTATTTGGAAAGGCAAGGACTGATTCGGGATAGTCAACATGGCTTTATGCATGGGAAATCATGTCTCACAAACTTGATTGAGTTTTTTGAAGAAATAACAAAGAAGATTAATGAGGGCAGAGCAGTAGATGTGATCTATATGGACTTCAGTAAGGCATTCGACAAGGTTCCCCATGGGAGACTGATTAGCAAGGTTAGATCTCATGGAATACAGGGAGAACTAGTCATTTGGGTACAGAACTGGCTCAAAGGTAGAAGACAGAGGGTGGTGGTGGAGGGTTGTTTCTCAGACTGGAGGCCTGTGACCAGTGGAGTGCCACAAGGATCAGTGCTGGGCCCTCTACTTTTTAGTCATTTACATAAATGATTTGGATGCGAGCATAAGAGATACAGTTAGTACGTTTGCAGATGACACCAAAATTGGAGGTGTAGTGGACAGCAAAGAACGTAGATTACAACAGGATCTGGACCAGATGGGCCAATGGGCTGAGAAGTGGCAGATGGTTTAATTCAGACAAATGCGAGGTGCTGCATTTTAGAAAAGCAAATCTTAGCAGGATTTCTCCACTTAATGGTAAGGTCCTAGGGAGTGTTGCTGAGCAAAGAGACCTTGGAGTGCAGGTTCATAGGTCCTTAGAACATAGAACATAGAAAAATACAGCGCAGTACAGGCCCTTCAGCCCTCGATGTTGCGCCGACCGAAGAAACCTACACTAGCCCAATAACCTCCATATGCTTATCAAATGCCCGTTTAAATGACCATAAAGAGGGAGAGTCCACCACTGATACTGGCAGGGCATTCCATGAACTCACAACCCGCTGAGTAAAGAATCTACCCCTAACATCTGTCCTATACCAACCTTCCCTTAATTTAAAGCTGTGTCCCCTAGTAACAGCTGACTCCATACGCGGAAAAAGGTTCTCACTGTCAACCCTATCAAAACCCCTAATCATCTTGTACACCTCTATCAAATCTCCCCTAAATCTTCTTTTTTCTAATGAGAACAGCCCCAAGTGCCTCAGCCTCTCCTCATATGATCTTCCTACCATGCCAGGCAACATCCTGGTAAACCTAGTCTGCACCCGTTCCAGTGCCTCCACATCCTTCCTATAGTATGGCGACCAAAACTGTACACAATACTCTAGATAAGACCGCACCAGAGTCTTATACAACTGCAACATGACCTCAGGACTCTGGAACTCAATTCCTCTACCAATAAAGCCCAGTACGCCATATGCCTTCTTCACAGCACTATTTACCTGGGTGGCAACTTTCAGAGATCTGTGTACATGGACACCAAGATCCCCCTGCTCATCCACACGACCAAGTAGCCTACCATTAGCCCAGTAATCCATCTTCTTGTTACTCCTACCAAAGTGAATGACTTCACACTTAGCTACATTGAACTCCATTTGCCACCTTTCTGCCCAGCTCTGCAACTTATCTATATCCCGCTGTAACCTGCCACATCCTTCTTCGCTGTCCACCACTCCCCTGACTTTCGTATCATCCGCAAACTTGCTCACCCAACCTTCTAGCCTCTCCTCCAGGTCATTTATAAAAATGACAAACAGCAATGGTCCCAAAACAGATCCTTGTGGAACACCGCTAGTAACTGCACTCCAAGATGAACCTTTACCATCTACTACTACCCTCTGTCTCCTTCCAGCCAGCCAATTCCTAATCCAAACCTCTAATGCACCCTCAATGCCATACCTCCGTAATTTTTGCAGTAGGCTACCATGGGGTACCTTATCGAACGCCTTGCTAAAATCCATATACACCACATCTACTGCTTTACCCTCGTCCACTTCCTTAGTCACCTTCTCAAAGAACTCAATAAGGTTTGTGAGGCATGATCTGCCCTTCACAAAACCATGCTGACTATCCTTGATCACATTATTCCTATCCAGATGTTCATAAATCCTATCCCTTACAATTCTCTCTAAGACTTTGCCCACAACAGAAGTGAGACTCACTGGCCTATAGTTACTAGGGCTGTCCCTACTCCCCTTCTTGAACAAGGGGACCACATTCGCTATCTTCCAGTCCTCTGGCACTACTCCTGTAGACAACGACGACATAAAAATCAAGGCCAATGGCTCCGCTATCTCCTCCCTAGCTTCCCAGAGGATCCTAGGATAAATGCCATCAGGCCCAGGGGACTTACCTATTTTCACCCTTTCCAGTATTCCCCGGACCTCTTCCTACATACCTCAAAGCCATCCATTCTAATCACTTTTGACTCAATATTCACATCAGCAACAACGTCCTGTTGCTGAGTGAATACTGACGAAAAGTATTGATTTAGTTTCTCTCCAATCTCCTCTGCCTCCAAGCACAACTTCCCACTACTATCCTTGACTGGACCTATTCCTACCCTAGTCATCCTTTTATTCCTGACATACCTATAGAAAGCCTTTGGGTTTTCCCTAATCCTACCAACCAAGGACTTTTCATGTCCCCTTCTCGCTGCTCTTCGCTCTCTCTTCAGATCCTTCCTGGCTACCTTATAACTCTCAATCGCCCCAACTGAACCTTCACGCCTCATCTTTACATAGGCCACCCTCTTCCCTTTAACAAGGGATTCCAGTTCCTTATTAAACCACGGCTCCCTCACAAGACCCTTTCCTCCCTGCCTGACAGGTATATACTTATCAAGGACACTCAATAGCTGCTCCTGAACAATCTCCACATATCATTTGTGTCCTTCCCTTGAAGCCTATTTTTCCAATCCACACATCCTAAGTCGTGCCTCACCGCATCATAATTTCCCTGCCCCCAGCTATAACTCCTGCCCTGCAGTGCACACTTATCCTTCTCCATCACTAGAGTAAGAGTCACCGAGTTGTGGTCACTGTCCCCGAAGGGCTCACCTACGTCCAAGTCTAACACCTGGCCTGGTTCATTACCTAGAACCAAATCCAGTATGGCCTCACCTCTTGTTGGCCTGTCTACATATTGTGTCAGGAAACCCTCCTGCACACATTGGGCAAACACCGACCCATCTAACGAACTTGAGCTGTAGCTTTCCCAGTCAATATCTGGGAAGTTAAAGTCCCCCATAACAACCACCCTATTACTTTCACTCTTCTCCCGAATCATCCTTGCAATACTTTCCTCTACGTCTCTCGGCCTATTAGGAGGCCTGTAGAAAACTCCTAACAGGGTGACCTCACCTTTCCTATTTCTAACCTCAGCCCAAATTACCTCAGATGGCAAGTCTTCCTCCATCGTCCTTTCCACCGCTGTAATACTATCCTTGACAAGCAATGCCACACCTCCCCCTCTTTTACCCCCACCTCTGACCCTATTAAAACATTTAAACCCTGGAACCTGCAATAGCCATTCCTGTCCCTGTTCTACCCATGTCTCTGTAATGGCCACAACATCGAAGTCCCAGGTACCAACCCATGCTGCAAGTTCTCCTACCTTATTTCTTATACTTCTGGCATTGAAGTATACACACTTCAAGTCACCTTCCTGTTTACCGGCACCCTCCTTCGAGATCGATGCCTTGCTCCTAACCTCCCTACACTCAAGGTCCTGTACCCTAAAGCTACAGTCCAGGTTCCCATGCCCCTGCAGAGCTAGTTTAAACCCTCCCAAAGAGCACTAGCAAACCTCCCCCCAAGGATGCTGGTGCCCCTCAGGTTCAGGTGGAGACCATCCTGTTTATAGAGGTCCCACCTTCCCCAGAAAGAACCCCAGTTGTCCAGAAACTGGAATCCCTCCCTCCTGCACCATCCCTGTAGCCACGCATTTAACTGTTCTCTCTCCCCATTCCTCGACTCTCTATCACGTGGCACGGGTAACAGACCAGAGACAACAACTCTGTTCGTTCTAGCTCTGAGCTTCCAACCTAGCTCCCTAAAAGCCTGCCTAACATCCTCACCCCTCTTCCTACCTATGTCATTGGTGCCAACGTGGACCACGACCTGGGGCTGCTCCCCCTCCCCCTTAAGGACCCGGAAAACACGATCAGAGACATCACGTACCCTTGCACCTGGGAGGCAACATACCAAACGTGAGTCTCTGTCGCCCCCGTATAACCGCCTATCTGTGCCCCTCACTATTGAGTCCCCAATAACAATCGCTCTACCTTTCTCCGCCCTTCCCTTCTGAGCAACAGGGACAGGCTCCGTGCCAGAGGCCTGAACCTCATTGCTTACCCCTGGTAAGTCGTTCCCCCCCCACAAGTATCCAAAACGGTATACTTGTTATTGAGGGGAACGACCGCAGGGGGTCCCTGCACTGGCTGCTTCCTCCCAGTCCCCCTCACGGTCACCCATCTGTCTATAACTTTCGGAGTAACTACTTCCCTAAAGCTCTGATCTATGACCACCTCTGCCTCCCGAATGATCCGTAGTTCATCCAACTCCAGCTCCAGTTCCCTAACACGGTCTTGGAGGAGCTGGAGATGGGTGCACTTCCCGCAAGTGTAATCAGGAGGGACGCTAATGGCTTCCCTCACCTCAAACATCTTGCAAGGGGAACATTGCACTGCCTTCGCTGCCATCCCTCTAAAAGGTAAACTTTAAAAAGAAAACTGTATCTAAAGAAACAAACAAGCAAAATGTAGCACTTACCTGCTTACCACAACACGTCGTATTATTAGGTTAGAGGAGGAGGGCGGGTGGGAGGCTCTACCCCTGTAGTGCCTCGGCTTCCTCGCCTGCGCGCTTTTATAGAGAAAAAACCTTCCCAGGTAAGCTAGCGCGACACCAGCTTCCAGGTCCGCTAGGCATTTTTAAAAAACTTTAAATTTTAACCGTTTAAAAAAAATAACTGGACTATACCGTGACTTAAACTAAACACCATCAGACAGCCGTTACCTGCTCCGCCGAGAGAGTGAGGAATGAATAGGATAATGAAAGTGGACTCTCCTTGAAAGTGGAGTCGCAGGTAAATAGGATAATGAAGAAGGCGTTTGGTATACTTTCCTTTATTGATCAGAGTATTGAGTACAGGAGTTGGGAGGTCATGTTGCGGCTGTACAGGACATTGGTTAGGCCACTGTTGGAATATTGCGTGCAATTCTGGTCTCCTTGCTATTGGAAAGATGTTGTGAAACTTGAAAGGGTTCAGAAAAGATTTACAAGGATATTGCCAGGGTTGGAGGATCGGAGCTACAAGGAGAGGCTAAACAGGCTGGGGCTGTTTTCCCTGGAGCATCAGAGGCTGAGGGGTGACCTTATGGAGGTTTACAAAATTAGGAGGGGCATGGATAGGATAAATAGGCAAAGTCTTTTCCCTGGGGTCAGGGAGTCCAGAACTAGAGGGCATAGGTTTAGGGTGAGGGGGGAAAGATATAAAAGAGACCTAAGGGGCAACGTTTTCACGCAGAGGGTGGTACGTGTATGGAATGAGCTGCCAGAGGAAGTGGCGGAGGCTGGTACAAGTGCAACAATTAAGAGGCATTTGGATGGGTATATGAATAGGAAGGGTTTGGAGGGATATGGGCCAGGTGCTGGCAGGTGGGACTAGATTGTGTTGGGATATCTGGTCGGCATGGACGAGTTGGACTGAAGGGTCTGTTTCCATGCTGTACATCTCTATGACTCTATGACTCTAAAAGACCTAAGCTCAGCGACAGATGTGGGAGCCAGGGCACCTTTGATCGCCCTCACTTTATCTTCCAACAAATGAAGGTTATTGAATCCTTCACCCTGGGAAAAAGCTTATCTCTATCCACCCTGTCTATATCCTTCATGATTTTATAAACCTCGATCAGGTCCCCCCTCAATCTCCTTTTTTCTAATGAAAACAATCCTAACCTACTCAACCTCTTTTCATAACTAGCACCTTCCATACCAGGCAACATCCTCGTAAACCTTCTCTGCACCCTCTCCAAAGTGTTCACATCCTTTTGGTAATGTGGCGACTAGAACTGTACACAGTATTCTAAATGCGGCCGAACCAATGTCTTGTACAATTTTAGCATGACTAGCCAGCTCTTATACTCAATACCCCGTCCAATGAAGGCAAACATACCATATGCCTTCTTGACCACTCTACGCACCTGTACAGCAACCTTCAGGGTACAATGGACCTGAATGCCCAGATCCCTCTGCTTATCAACTTTCCCAAGGCTCTTCCGTTTATTGTATAATTCGTTCTAGAATTAGACTTCCCAAAATGCATCATCTCACATTTGTCTGGATTGAACTCCATCTGCCACTTCTCCGCTCAACTCTCCAGTCTATCTATATCCTCCTGTATTCTTTGACAGTCCCCTATGCTTTCTGCTACTCCTCAGGATCTTACCATTTACTGTATAAATCCTACTTTGTTTTGACTTACCAAAGGGTAACTCCTCACACTTACCTGTATTAAATTGCATTTGCCAATCCTCAGTCCACTTGCCCATCTGATCAAGATCCCTCTGTAATTTTTGAAAACCTTCTCGCTATCAATAATACCTTCTAATTTTGTCTTGTCCGCAAACTTACTAATAATGTTTTGTACATTCACATTCAGATCATTTATGTAAATAACAGATAACAAAGGTCTCAACACTGACCCCCTGTGGCACACGACCAGTCACAGGCCTCCAGTCTGCGAAACAACCTTCAACCATTACCCTCTGCTTCCTACCATTGAGACAGTTTTGAATTAAATTAGTTAGTTCTCCCTGGATCCTTTGCAACCTAACCTTAATGATTAGCCTGCTGCATGGGACCTTGTCAAAGGCCTTACTAAAGTCATTAAAGACAATATCCACTGCCCTACCCTCATCTATCCTCATGGTTAACTCTTTGAAAAATTCTAAAAGTTTGGTCAGACTTACCACACACAAATCAACACCGACTATCCCTAATCAGACCTCGACTATCCAAATATGGTTGATCCTGGCCCTCATTATCCTCTTCAACAACTTGCCTACCAGTCATCTAATTGCAATTGCAGGTAAGCCTTGCTCATGTCCAGTTTCATGAAGGACAATCCCCTATGTGAGGAATTGGGTATTTATCCAGCTGGGAAAAGTGGCCAACTGACCCATTGAGCTTGACAATCAGTACGACCAGTGCTGCCCTTTCTGCAAACTGCACCAGTTTGATGATCCCTTTGTCTTCCAGCCTCCTGATTTCTGCCTCTATTTTTGCCTGTAAGGCAAATGGCACTGGACAGGCCTTGCAGAACCATGGAATTACTTCCTGATCAACATGCAAGGTGGCCTTGGCTCCTTTGATAGTCCCGAGACATTTTTGAAAAACTTCTGTGTATTTAATTAGGACTTCATTCAGGCAACCAGTTTCTAATCGATACATATGGAGCCCATCAAGATGAATCTTTCTCAACCCAAGTTCTCCCCATCGAGACTGGACTCAAGCCTTTGACTACAATCAGTGGTAACTGAACCAGCCGCTTCTCATAAGAGACAGGAACTGAAATCATACCCTTAATCTGTAAAGGTTCCCAGTATAGGTTCTTGGTCTAGCCAAGGTCTTGCACAACCTTAAGGGTTGGAGTCCAGAGTGAACTTTGTTAAAGACCGGTTCTGTGATCACTGAAGCGACTGCGCTGGTATCGACCTTCATTATAACTAGGTGACCATTGAACCAGACATTTGTTTTGAGTGGTTCGGATTTGGATGTTGCTAAGCAATTTAACTGTTCCAAATCAGATGTCAGTGAACTTTGCGGGGTGTGCACTTTCCTGGATATCAGCTTGAGTTCTATTAATCCATTCAGTGGGACTCTTTTGCCTAGAGTCCACATGCCAGCAGCAACAACAATAGCTTGTCAGCTTGGATCCTGGAGAAAATTTTAACCATTTGGCCAAGGCTTGGCTGTGTTTTGGGGTTTTGCTGTGGGCTGACCTAGAGACCCCTGTTCAGGATATGTGCTGAGTGAGGCCATGTAATTGGTGTTCACCCAAGTAATGTTCCCCAAGCTCAGTCAGATGGTGAAGGTGGTGCTGTGTGGGGGTGGGGGTGGGGGTGGTGCGGTGCGGTGGAGATTTGAACATAGAACATGGAACATTTTGGAGCAGTACAGGCCTTTTGGCCCTCGATGTTGCACTGACCTGTGAAACCAATCTGAAGCCCATCTAATCTACCCTATTCCATTTTCATCTATATGTTTATCCAATGACCATTTAAATGCCCTTAAAGTTGATGAGTCCACTACCTTACAGGCAGTGTGTTCCATGACCCCACTACTCTCTGAGTAAAGAACGTGCTTCTGAAATATGTCTTATATCTATCACCCCTCAATTTAAAGCTATGTCCCCTCGTGCTAGCCATCACCATCTGAGGAAAAAGGCTCTCACTGTCCATCCTACCTAATCTTTGGATCATCTTGTAAGCTTCTATTAGGTCACCTCTTAACCTTCCTCTCTTTAACGAAAACAGCTTCAACTCCCTCAGCCTTTCCTCTTAAGACCTTCCCTCCATACCAGGCAACATCCTGGTAAATCTCCTCTGCACCCTTTCCAATGCTTCCACATTCTTCATATAATGCGGCGACCAGAACTGTACACAATACTTCAAGTGAGGCTACACCAGAGTTTTGTACAGCTGCAACTTGACCTCCTGGCACTGAAACTCAATCCCTTTACCAGTAAAAGCTAACACACCGTAACCTTCTAACCACCCTTATCAATCGGGATAGCAACTTTCAGGGATCTATGTACATGGATTTCTCTGCTTATCCACATTACCAAGAATCTTACCATTAGCCCAGTACTCTGTGTTCCTGTTACTCCTTCCAAAGTGAATCACCTAACACTTTTCGGCATTAAACTCCATTTGCCACCTCTCAGCCCAGCTTTGCAACTTATCTATGCCCCTTTGTAACCTGCATCGTCCTTCTGCACTGTGCACAACTCCACGGACTTTAGTCCATTCGCAAATTTACTAACGCATCCTTCTCCACCCTCATCTCCAGGTCATTTGTAAAAATGAACAAACAGATCCTTGTGGTTCAATCACTAGTAACTCAACTCCAGGATGAATATTTCCCATCAACCGCCACCCTCTGTCTTCTTTCAGCTAGCCATTTCTGATCCAAACCTCTAAATCACCCTCAATCCCATGCCTCCGTATCTTGTGCAACAGCCTATCGTGGGGAACTTTATCAAATGCCTTACTAAAATCCATATACACCACATCAACTGCTTTACCCTCATCCATCTGTTTGGTCACCTTCTCAAAAATCTCAATAAGGTTTGTGAGGCACAACTTACCCTTCACAAAACCGTGTTGACTATCCCTAATCAAATTATTCCTTTCTAAATGATTATAAGTCCTATCTCTTATAATCCTTTCCAACTTTTTACCCACAACAAAAGTAAGTCACTGGTCTATAATTACCAGGATTGTCTCTACTCCCCTTCTTGAACAAGTGGACAACATTTGCTATCCTCCAATCTCTGGAACTATTCCTGTAGACAATGACGACATAAAGATAAAAGCCAAAAGCTCTGCAATCTCCTCCCTAGTATCCCAAAAAATCCTAGGATAAATCCCATCCAGCCCAGGGGACTTATCTATTTTCACACTTTCCAGAATTGCTAACACCTCCTCCTGTGAACCTCAATCCGGTCTAGTCTAATAGTCTGTGTCTCAGTATTCTCCTCGACAACATTGTCTTTGTCCTGTGTAAATACTGACAAAAAATATTCATTTAATGTCTCTCCTATCTCCTCAGACTCCACACACAACTTCCCACTACAGTCCTTGACTAGCCCTAATCTTACTCTAGTTATTCTTTTATTCTTGATATACCTCTCGAAAGCTTTAGGGTTTTCCTTGATTCTACCTGCCAATGACTTTTCACATCCCCTCCTGGCTCTTCTTAGCTCTCTATTTAGGTCCTACCCTGGCTAACCTGTAACTCTCAAGCACCCTTGCTGATCCTTCATATCCGATCTTTACATAAGTCTCCTTCTTCCTCTTGACAAGAGATTCAACTTCTTTAGTAAACCACAGTTCCCTCGCTCGTGGAGAGATAAGCTAGAGGAGGGTGGGGGTGGGGAGAAAAAGTGGGCGCCCACACCTCCTCCCTCACCTCTATCCAAGGACCTAAAGGAGCCTTCCACATCTATCAAAGTTTTACTTGCACATCCACTAATATCATTTATTGTATCCGTTGCTCACGATATGGTCTCCTCTACATTGGGGAGACTGGGCGCCTCCTACCAGAGCGCTTTAGGGAACATCTCCGGGACACCCGCACCAATCAACCACACCACCCTGTGGCCCAACATTTCAACTCCCCCTCCCACTCTGCCGAGGACATGGAGGTCCTGGGCCTCCTTCACCGCCACTCCCTCACCACCAGATGCCTGGAGGAAGAACGCCTCATCTTCCGCCTCGGAACACTTCAACCCCAGGGCATCAATGTGGACTTCAACAGTTTCCTCATTTCCCCTTCCCCCACCTCACCCTAGTTCCAAACTTCCAGCTCAGCACTGTCCCCATGACTTGTCTGGACTTGTCCTACCTGCCTATCTCCTTTTCCACCTATCCACTCCACCCTCTCCTCCCTGACCTATCACTTTCATCCCCTCCCCCACTCACCTATTGTACTCTATGCTACTTTCTCCCCACCCCCACCCTCCTCTAGCTTATCTCTCCATGCTTCAGGCTCTCTGCCTTTATTCCTGATGAAGGGCTTTTGCCCGAAGCGTCGATTTCACTGCTCCTTGGATGCTGCCTGAACTGCTGTGCTCTTCCTGCACCACTAATCCAGACACTTAAATCATCTTCCTACCTGCTGGTACGCTCCTGCAACCTTGAAACCTTATTCATGACTTCACTACTCTCAACCTCCTGTACACTGGAGCTACAATTCAAGTTCCCATCCCTCAGGCCTGGTGTTAGATTTGGAGATAGTGACCACAATTTGGTTACGTTTATTTTGGTGATGGAAAGAGACAGGTATATACTGCAGGGCAAGAGTTATGGTTGGGGAAAAGGAAAATTATGACTGATTAGGCAAGACTTAGAATGCTATGGGGATTGGGGGTATGGTACTCTGGGTTTGGGGTTGGTGCTGTGTATGGCACTCTGGGGGTGGGGTTGGTGGTGGTACTGAGTATGGTGTGGGTGGTGCTGTGGGGAGATTCAGGCACTGGCGCTGTGCGGGTGTTGCTGTGGGGTGGGGTAGTGCTGTGGGGGGGTGTTGGTGCTCCTGTGGAGATGTTGGTGGTGCTTTGAGGGGTGGGGTTGTGTGGAGATAGTGCTGTGGGGGTGGAAATGCTGCTGTGTGTGGGTGTGGATGGTGGTGTGGAGATGGGGGTGTTGCTGTGGGTGGTCCTGTGTGGGTGGGGCTGGTGCTGTGGGGATGAGGCAGTGGAAATGGGGGCGGTGTAGTGCTGTGGCGGGGTAGTAGGGGCTGTTCCTGTATGGGTGGGGACTGTTGCTGTGTGGGTAGGGGTGGTGTTGTGGGCTGTTCCTGTGTGGGTGGGGGCTGTTGCTGTGTGGGTAGGGTCAGTGTTGTGCGGGTGGGGGCTGTTCCTGTGTGGGTGGGGCAGTGCTGTGGGGGTGGAGGAGCTGTGGGGGTGGGGCTGTTCCTGTGCAGGTGGTGTTGTGGGGTGGGGGTGCGCTGTTCCTGTGTTGTGTGGGTGGGTGTGGGGGCGGTGCTGTGGGGTTGGGGGTGGTCCTGTTTCTGTGGGGGAGGGGTGGTGCTCTGGGTGGGTGGGGTGTTCCTGTGGGGGTGGTGCTCTGGGGGTGGGGGTGGGGGTGCTCTGTGGGTAGGGGTGTTCCTATGGGGGTGGTGCTCTGGGGTGGGGGTGTTCCTGTAGGGATGGGGGTGGTGCTCTGGGTGTGGGGGTGGGGGCGTTTCTGTGGGGGAGGGGGTGGTGCTCTGGGTATGGGGGTGGTGCTCTGGGGGTGGGGGTGGTGCTCTGGGTATGGGGGTGTTCCTGTGGGGGTGGTGCTCTGGGGGTGGGGGTGTTCCTGTGGGGGAGGGGGTGGTGCTCTGGGGTGGGGGTGTTCCTGTGGGGGTGGGGGTGGTGCTCTGGGTGTGGGGGTGTTGCTGTGGGGGTGGTGCTCTGGGGGTGGGGATGTTCCTGTGGGGGAGGGGGTGTTCCTGTGGGGGTAGGGATGGTGCTCTGGGGGTGTTCCTGTGGGGGTGGTGCTCTGGGGGTGGGGGTGTTCCTGTGGGGGTGGGGGTGGTGCTCTGGGGGTGGGGGTGTTCCTGTGGGGGTGGTGCTCTGGGGGTGGGGGTGTTCCTGTGGGGGTGGGGTTGTTCCTGTGGGGGTGGGGGTGGTGCTCTGGGGGTGGGGGTGTTCCTGTGGGGGTGTTCCTGTGGGGGTGGGGGTGGTGCTCTGGGGGTGGGGGTGTTCCTGTGGGGGTGGTGCTCTGGGGGTGGGGGTGTTCCTGTGGTGGTGGGGGTGGTGCTCTGGGGGTGGGGGTGTTGCTCTGGGGGTGGGGGTGTTCCTGTGGGGGTGGGGGTGGTGCTCTGGGGGTGGGGGTGTTCCTGTGGGGGTGTTCCTGTGGGGGTGGGGGTGTTCCTGTGGGGGTGGGGGTGGTGCTCTGGGGGTGGGGGTGTTCCTGTGGGGGTGTTCCTGTGGGGGTGGGGGTGGTGCTCTGGGGGTGGTGCTCTGGGGGTGGGGGTGTTCCTGTGGGGGTGGGGGTGGTGCTCTGGGGGTGGGGGTGTTCCTGTGGGGGTGGTGCTCTGGGGGTGGGGGTGTTCCTGTGGTGGTGGGGGTGGTGCTCTGGGGGTGGGGGTGTTCCTGTGGGGGTGGGGGTGGTGCTCTGGGGGTGGGGGTGTTCCTGTGGGGGTGTTCCTGTGGGGGTGGGGGTGTTCCTGTGGGGGTGGGGGTGGTGCTCTGGGGGTGGGGGTGTTCCTGTGGGGGTGGGGGTGGTGCTCTGGGGGTGGGGGTGTTCCTGTGGTGGTGGGGGTGGTGCTCTGGGGGTGGGGGTGTTCCTGTGGGGGTGTTCCTGTGGGGGTGGGGGTGGTGCTCTGGGGGTGGGGGTGTTCCTGTGGGGGTGGGGGTGTTCCTGCGTCACTTGCTGCCGTGAGACGCTCCGGGCCCCGAGCGGCGGAGATTCCGGACTCAGTCTCTGTGACGGTAGGAGACAGAGGAGGGGGGGGGGGAGAGGGAGAGGGGCCGAGCGGCGGAGCCCCTGGGGTGAGGGAGAGGGAGAGGGGCCGAGCGGCGGAGCCCCTGGGGTGAGGGAGAGGGAGAGGGGCCGAGCGGCGGAGCCCCTGGGGTGAGGGAGAGGGAGAGGGAGAGGGGCCGAGCGGCGGAGCCCTGGCGGCCGGTTGCTGTCCCTCCGGGATCGGCTCCGGCTCCGGCTCCACGGTCTCCCCGCGGCCGCTGCTGTGGAACCGGCTCCCGGCGTGAGCTCTCCCCTGAGGGAGGCCGCGCTCCGCGCTCCAGCCCCCGGCCTCATCATTTAATACATTTCCTAATGGGGTGTTCCCTCCTCCCTCTCCCCCTCCTCCACCCCTACCCCCACCCTCACCCCCCTCCTGGATACAGCCCACCCTCACCCCCTCCCTCACCCTCACACCCTTCCTGGAAACAGCCCACCCCCACCCTTACCCCCCTGCTGCAACAGCTCATCCCCACCCTCACCCTCAGCCCCTCCCGCAAACAGCCCACCCCCATCCACTCCCCCAACTGCAAACAGCTCACCCCGCCTTACCCTCATCCCCACCCTCACCCTTACCCTCATCCCCCTCCTGCAAACAGCCCACCCCACACCCTCACCCCCCCCCCTCCCCGCAAACTGCCCACCCCCACGCTCACCCCCTTCCTGCAAACAGTCCACACCCACCCTCACCCTCACCCCCTTCCTGCAAACAGCCTACACCCACTTCTGGAACAATGGCCCTTCAGCCCCTTTGCTCAAACTGGGATTGTGCTCCTATATCGATCACCTTCAGAAAGTCCAGATAAACATCAACTGCATTACACTAACTGAGGGCTAATCAATTTGTTAAACATGATTTGCATGAAACAAATTCTTTACCTTTATTATACTTTACTAAATGTTAATGAATAAAATACAGAAGCAGACCTTCTGCCCATCGATTCTGTGCTAACAGAGATGGCACTAAATCTACACTCTGGAATTATAGAATCCCTGGGCCCATTTTCCAGCACTTGGCCCACAGCCTTGAATGTTATGATATTTCATGTTTCCCATATGAACTCCCCTCCCAGGCAGTGCATTACAGACTCCACCATTTCAGGTGAAAAAGTTTCCTTAAATCCCCTCTAAACCTCCTGCTTTTCACCTTAAAATTATGCCTCTTGTTATTGACCCTTCAACTAAAGGGAACAGCTGCTTTCTGTCCACCCTGTCCTTACCCTCATAATCCTTTACACCTCTGTTCAACCTTCTCTGCTCTTAAAAAACCCAGAGATTCTGCAGCCTCTATTTATACTTAATCTGCTCCATCCCAAGTAACAACCTGGTAAATCTCCTCTGTAACCCTCCAGTGCAATCACAGCCTTCCTGTGATGCAGTGACCACAACTACACAGTACTCCAGCTGTGGCCTCAACAAAATTCTGTACAGCTCCAGTATGACCTCCCTGTTCTTACAATCTTTGCTCTGACTGATATGTCCCACAAGTCCGTTAACTACCCTCTTAATCTGCCCTGCCACCTTGAGGGATCTATGGTCAAGCACCCACAAGTTCCATCTGAGCTCTCTATTGTACTGTCATTCATTGAATATTTCTTTGTTATACTTCTTCTAAAGTGCTTTGCCTCACATTTATCAGGGTTAAATTTTGTCACAGAATATTGCTCTTAAAATATTCCCCTTTATTGAACTGTCTGGTCAAAAATGATCATATTTATCACTTTCCACATTTTTTGAACAAGAGTAGAATGTTTGCAGCTCTCTAGACTTTTGACACCAATCCATATCCAAGAAGGATGGGGAGATTAGAGCTAAAGCCTAACTTCCCTCAAAAACCTGAGATCCAAACATCGTGCTTTTCTGACTGTCAGATCTGCCAATCCTTTTTGTCCAGGCCCTGCCTCCTCCTGGCCTTCCCCATTGGCTGCACCCTCTCCAGTGAAGACCATTAGGATAAATTATATTTAAATGTCACATTTAATAGACTAAAACATCTCCGGAAGCTTCATGGGAGAGCTCCTGGACCAATAAGGAGATGTAGGATGACCAAAAGCTTGGCAAAGAGAGAGAAATTTTAAGGAGAGTCTCAGTAAGAAAAGTCAGAGGCATAGAGAGAGTGAAAGAAGCTTCCAGCATTGGTTCTCATAGGGCTGGGTAACAGCAGAGACAGGTTGCAGCAGGAAGGTGTGGCTGACTGTCTGGATGGATGAGGGAGAATCAACCATAGTCAGTCACACAAGCTGACCCATGTGGCAATGGTGAGAGAGACTTCAGTCTGGGGAAGAGGCAGAAACCCATATTCAATGGATCAAACAGTTGCAGGAAAGATGGGGGTGGATTTACGGAAGAACAGGATATGATGGGGTGGGGGGCGTTGGTGTTTTGTAGAGAGAGTTGACAATAGCAGATTTAAAGGAGAGAAAAAGACAGAATACCCAGAGAGAGAACTATTTGATAATATGGAGACCAGGAGTCAGAGTGAATAGGGTGAAGGAAACTAGAGGCAGATCTTCTGGACAAGCTGAGCTCTGAGATAGTGTGAGGGAAGAGTGATTCAAAACTAAAGAGCCTGAAGCTCTTCATATTCACTGCTGGAGGTATGGGGAGAGGGGTTTAAAAAGGCACTGTGCAGGAAAGAAAAGAAGCCAGGATTATCTTTCATTTGAGATCATTCTGGAAGAGTCAGCAATGTTAAGATTAGAGTAGTGCTGGAAAAGCACAATAGGTCAGGCTGCGTCTGAGGATCAGGAAAATCGACATTTTGGGCAAAAGCCCTTCATCAGGAACCAGTCAGTTTTCCTGCTCCTCAGCTGCTGCCTGACCTGCTGTGCTTTTCCAGCACTACTCTAATCTTGACTCTAATCTCTAGCGTCTACAGTACCCACTTTTGCCTAGTTAGCAATATTAGTCATGTGAGCAGAACCCAGTGGTGTTTCAGCCAGATCAGGGGAATGATTAAATTGGGTTATCATTGCGTCCTTTTAGATCTGTGTCCATTGAACTGACCAAAGCAGAAATGAGTTATATTGAGGGGCAGACAGAGTGGGGCAGGGCGATGGTTTTATTGGGGTCTAGTTTGTCAAAGCTGAATATAATGGTGCATATAATCAAATCAGTGACTGTGTAAATGTAGCACACAGACAGCTAGGGGCTAGAGACAGCTGGAATTTTGAAAGTGCATTTGAAGCAAATGTGAATCAGGCTGAAGAGTCACTGGACCCGAAATGTTAACTCTGCTTTCTCTCCACGGGTGATGTTGGACCTGCTGAGTTTCTCCAGTGATTTCTGTTGGTGTTTCAGACTTCCAGCATCTGCTATTCTTTATTTCATTTTAATGAATTGGGTCTTTTTTCCCAGAGGCAGGTACAGGAGGAGGTTGGGCTGAGGTCTGCAACAGGGAGTGTGGGTGATGAGCAATGGGGTCTGGGTGGCGAGGGACAGGGAGTGTGGGTGGAGTGGGAGTGTGGGTGGCAAAGAAGTGATCAGAGATGAGCTGGGGGTGGGGGGGGGGGTGTGGAGTTGATGTAATAGGTCTGAAAGCCTCCATGAGTGGCCATGCACATAGAGAGCAAAGACAGAAGTGGGAAGTTGAGTGTGGACCCTGTGGAGATCGGAGAGGTACTAAACGAACATTTCTCATCGGTTTTCACTCAGGAAAAGGAGAATATTGTTGAGGAGAAGAATGAGGAATGAGATATTCGACTAGAAAGGATCGAGGTAAGTTACGAACAGGTGTTATCAATCCTCGAAGGAGTGAAAGAAGACAAGTCCCTTGAGCCGGATGGGATTTATCCGAGGATTCTCTGGGAAGCTAGGGAGGAGATAGCAGAGCCTTCGCCTTTGATATTTGAGTTGTCACTGTCTACAGGTTTGGTATCAGAGGACTGGAGGATTGCAAATGTTGTGCCCTTGTTCAAGAAGGGCAGTAAAGATGGCCCAGGTAATTATAGACCGGTGAGCCTTACTGCTGTTGTAGGAAATGCTTTGGAAAGGATTATAAGAGATAAGATTGATAATCATCTAGTAAGCAACAATTTGACTTCAGATAGTCAACATGGTTTCGTCAAGGGCAGGTCGTGTCTCACAAACCTCATTGAGTTTTTTGAGAAGGTGACCAAGCATGTAGATGAGGGTAGGGAAGTTGACGTGGTATACATGGACTTCAGTAAAGCCTTTGATAAGGTTCTACATGGTAGGCTGTTGGAGAAAATGCAGAGGCATAGAATTGAGGGTGATTTAACAGTTTGGATTAGAAACTGGCTTTCTGAAAGAAGGCAGTGAGTAGTGGTTGATGGAAAATATTCAGCCTGGAGTTCGGTTACTAGTTGTGTGCCACAACGATCTGTTTTGGGACCACTGCTGTTTATAAATGACTTAGACGCAGGTATAGGTGGATGGATTAGTAAGTTTGCAGATGACACTAAAGTCGATGGAGTAATGGACAGAATGGAAGAATATTACACGTTGCAGGGGAACTTGGATAAACTGCAGAATTGGGCTGAGAGGTGGCAAATGGAGTTCAATGCAGCTAAATGTGAGGTAATGCACTTTGGGAAGAATAACAGGAAGTCAGAGTACTGAGTCAATGGGAAGATTCTTGGTACTGTGGATGTGCAGAGGGATCTTGGAGTCCATGTACATAGATCCCTGAAAGTTGTCACCCGGGTGGATATTGCTGTTAAGAAGGCATACGGTGTGTTAGGTTTCATTGGTAGAGGGATTGAGTTCCAGATCCGCAATATCATGCTGCAACTATACAAAATGCTGGTGTGGCCACACTTGGAATATTGTGTTCAGTTCTGGTCCCCATATTTCGGGAAGGATGTGGAAGCATTGGAAAAGGTGCAGAGGAGATTTACCAGGATGTTGCCTGGTCTGGAGGGAAGGTCGTATGAGGAAAGGCTGAGGGACTTGGGTCTTTTCTCATTGGAAAGAAGAAGGCTAAGAGGTGATTTGATAGAGACATACAAGATGATCAGAGGATTAGATAGGGTAGACAATGAAAGTCTTTTTCTTAGGATGATGACATCAGCTTGTACAAGGGGGCATAACTACAAATTGAAGGGTGATAGATTTAAGACAGATATCAGAGGCAGGTTCTTTGTGCAGAGAGTGGTAAGGGGGTGGAATGCCCTACCTGCTAATGTAGTCAACTCAGTCACATTAGGGAGATTTAAACAATTCTTAGATAAGCATATGGATGGTTTTGGGGTAGTATAGGGGAACGAGCTGAGAATAGTTCACAGGTTGGCGCAACATCAAGGGCCGAAGGACGTGTTCTGCGCTGTATTGTTCTATGTTCCATATGGTTTCAGTAAGGTGTTCAGGAACAGACTGGTAGAGATGGTGTTAAAACCAGTGAGGAAGAGAAGTTTGGCGCAGAGGCTGAGAGAGGAAAGCAATGAATAAATCTGAGAACATTTGGCTTAAATTTAGGATGGTGGTAAAATCATGATTTTGAAAGAGGTGAGAGGGTGGAACAGGGTAAGATGCTCAGAGAGCAGAAGGTCCCAGTGGATTAAAGAGTTGGAACTGGTATGTTCCACATCATCACCATGACAGCCATGTTTGAGCAGTCATAAAAGGCATGAGGCTTTATTTAAAGGGAAAGTGTCACCAACACTTGCCCGAGTTTCTGGTTTTTTTTGTGATATTATGTGCAATCATCCATAAAATGTTTATAGATGGCAAGTGTCATTCTAGTGTGGAATCCTCTCGTTGGAGCTTTTACAGGTAGACCTTTACACTGATTCAAAGTTGAGTTTGTTAGACTTTTGGAAAGAAGAAAGTGGATTTGAGGTTACATCAGATGAACCATAGAACAAACAAAGAGCAAAGAAAATTTACAGCCCAAGAACAGGCCCTTTGGCCCTCTAAGTCTGAGCCAATCCAAATGTACTGTCTAAACCTGTCACCCAATTGCTAAACATCTGTATCCCTCTGCTCCCCACCTACTCATGCATCTGTCCAGATGCATCTTAAATGAATCCACCGTGCCTGCCTCTACCATCTCTGCTGGCAACGCGTTCCAGACACCCACCACCCTCTGTGTGAAGTACTTACCGCGTGTATCCCCCTTAAACTTTCCACCTCTCACCTTGAAAGCGTGACCTCTCGTTATTGAATCCTTTACCCTGAGAAAAAGCTTGTCTCCATCCACCCTGTCATGATTTTGTAGACTCTGGATTAGTGGTGCTGGAAGAGCACAGCAGTGCAGGCAGCATCCACAGAGCAGTGAAATCGATGTTTCGGGCAAAAGCCCTTCATCAGGAGTGATTTTGTAAACCTCAATCAGGTCCCCTCCTCAATCTCCTTTTTTCTAATGAAAACAAACCTAACCTACTCAACCTCTCTTCATAGCTAGCACCTTCCACACCAGGCAACATCCTCGTAATATAGTATTGAATGATGAAACAGGCGGAATGGCTGACTCCTGTTTTTATGTTGCTAAAGGTCTTATTGCTTATGGACATTGTGGAGTGGGGCCGGGAAGCGGTGAGTTGATGGGTAAGGTGAGTCTCCATTGGGTGCATTGGGCAGGAAAGTGATTCTGGGAGTGAGATCAGTCACTTGGGATTTCTGTCTTGATAAAGCCAGAGTGGAGCTGTCTGCGTTTTGAACAGTCAAGTCAGAAACGATAACAGCAAGATCAAAGCACTGGAAGGTTGAGGAGAGACTTGGGAGAGTGTAGTATTTAAGAAAGGAAGAATAAAAGGAGAAGATATAGATTTAGAAAGAATAGAGTGAAAAATAGTTGAAATGAAACAGCAAAGGCAGAAATAATCTGATGGACTCAGGTCTGCAGTGGTGTGTGAATAGAATAAATTACTTATCTGCAAAATATTCAACTTGTCTCTGAGCCCTGATGACTGGCACCACAAAAATATCTTCTTTTTGGTTTGAAATAGGTCTCACTCTTTGAGTCTAGGATTCGGGGGAGGGGTTGGATGTAGGTTACCCTCTCCCAGTGGCAGGGGGAGCATTGCCCACTCTGCCCCCTGTCCTGGCACAATGCTGATTGCTATGATCTGGTTTCCAGGCTGAGGATGGAATCTGAACCCTCTCAGAATAAACCGTTGGCCAATCTGTCGATGGACTGGCGGAAACGAGTCAAGTCTGAATACATGCGCCTGCGACAACTCAAACGCTTCCGGAGGGCAGATGAAGTGAAGGTAATGGTGGGTGTGTCATATTCACAACTGCTTCAGGTTGTGGTGCTGCCTCACTTTGTGCACAGGCTCTGCACACTTTCCATTTCCAGGGAATGGCTATGGGTGAGGAAGGGAGTCACCCATCACACACACACGTGCAGAAACTCATTTCTCAAAGAAATTGTCAAGCTGCCAAGGGCATGGAGTCTAGTTAGATGGTGAGCCCAAGGTGAGACACTAAACATTTCTCCATCCCTCTCTAACCAACTCTTGTTCCCTTTCTATATGAAGGAAATGTTTGTCTGTAACCGCAATAAGATCAGGAGCCGAACTGAAATTCTCAATGAAGATTGGAAGAAGCTGAGGATTCAGCCAATAGCTGTCAGCACCATGCGAACTACGAGCTGTGGCAAATGGAAGGTAGATTATCGAGTGAAATCCAGCGGACTCAGTATTCTGTGCCACAGGGTAGTGTGTGTGCAGGAGCTGGGGGAGGGGAGGTTGTATGTGGGTTGGAGGGGGAAGGCAGTCAGTGATGGACTGCTACATATTGCAGCTGGCACCTCACTGAGGGCTTTGTATTCACAAATTACACAGTGACTACATCGATACTTACTGTGGCTCTGATTTCAATATCAGCGGGTTTGCTATCTACATTCATTTAAGGAATGGAGACTCCAGTGGCTCTAACTTTCAGCTTTGTGTCTGCACCTGTGCACCGAGGGAGCAGATAGCTGACCTCCCTCATAACATCTATTCCCTTCCCCCACCTCTCAGAGCCCACACTGTGGCCCCCTCTCACCTTCCCCCACCCCCTGACACATGGGAGGCTTCTTATTAGGAGGGGAATTGGTGCCAACTCTGTATTGAGGTCATCAGGTGGACCTCATAGAATATGAATTCCCTGATTGGTGCTGTTAATCTGGTTCAATCAGGGAGCTCTGGCTGACAGATATAAACAGGAGTGTCTGGGTGCTGTTCACTCTGCGAGCTGGCTCTGAGGGAGCTGGATCAGTGTCAAGGACTTTCCAAGTATAAATAAAGAGTGACCTAGAGATGGGAGACTGGCCTCTGTGGAGTTATTTCACCCTTTGTCTATGCTGGGGTTTAGCCTCCACTTGAGTCTCCCCCTGTTTTTCTCATCTCAATCGATCGTTCTAACCCTCCATTTCTTTCTCCCACATGAAGTTGTCTCGCTTTCCATTCAAGCCATCACATTCACTGCAGCTGCTCCCTGTGGGAGGGAGACAACATTCTGACCACTCTCTGGGTGAGGAAGTTGCTCCTGAATTCTCAGTTGCATTTCTTAGAAAAAGTGAACAGATGGAATTGAGAAATAGTCAAATACACAGCAGCAGTTATCCCTTCCCTTTTCCTGTCAGCTGCTCTGTCATTTGGAAACCTGGCATCCCACCTTACCAGTACACACAATGTGGCACCAGCCTATGGCTCTGACAGCTGAAACCACTTGCTCATGGTCACTGGCACTATTACCCTCTGTCACACCAACATCATGTGGAAAGACCAAGTGACAAGATCAAACTCAATCAATTAATCCAGAGCCAGGCAGCTTTCGCAATGTCACTGACACCTCCTCCTTGGGCCCCAGGCACCAGCAAGTTCTCTGCTTCACACAGGAACATCTCTGTACATTCAGCCATAACAGGGCAATGCCTGTTTGAGAAACCATATTTCCCTGAGCTCACCTGCATTCTCCTCACTGCTTCTTTTCTTCATTGCAGTGTACAGTCGAGAGTTTATTCCTAAACTTCAAGAGTCAGGCTGTCATGCAGAAGATGCTGAGTCCGGTGGCCATGAGTCCAGTGATGTATTCCTGGTCTCCTCTCCAGCAGAATTTCATGGTATGTTGGTCAGGGTGCTGTTGTGTGATATGAGGGAGTGGCTCCATTGCATTTGTATTTGGGTGTAGGTGGGATCACATTTGTAGGAATTATTATGGTTTATTTCAAATAAATATATAACATTACAGTATGTGACGTTCCTCAGTAATGCTTTTTGTTATGATGCAGGTAGAAGATGAGACTGTCTTGCACAATATCCCATATATGGGAGATGAGGTCCTTGAGCAGGATGGTGTTTTTATTGAGGAACTGATCAATAATTATGATGGGAAGGTGCATGGAGACAGAGGTAAGTTGCTACGTCTCGTTCTTGTCACAATTTTACAGTACAGACCAAAAAATACAATTCCATGAAATGTACAGCATAGAATCAGGCCAGTTGGCCCAATAAGTTCATGCTGGGTCAAAAACAAAGTTCTTGACAAACTCATTGGGTCTGGCAGCGTTTGCAGAAAGGAAAACACAGTTAACCTTTTGAGTCCAGTGACCCTTCATCCATCCCTGCTGGGACTTAACCTCCATATGAGCGCACTCCTGGCTTTCATTATCTCAATCAATCATTCTAACCCTCAGTTTCTTTCTCTCACATGAACTTGTCTAATTACCCCTGAAAACCATTACATTCAATGCAGCTGGTTCCTATGTGAGTGAGTCCCACATTCTCACCACCCTCTGGGTGAGAAAGTTACTCCTGAATTCCCAGTTGCATTTCTTGGTGACTATTTAGTATTGACAGCCTTTAGTTCTGCTTTTCCCCACATCTCTCGGTATCCAATCTATCAAAACCCTTCACCATTTTACATCAAACCTTTTGAACAACTATTGATATTCTTTTCTTCAGAGACAGATGACTCAACAAGACCATCCATCCTCTCCTGATCTCTTTACACTTTCTGTGAATTCCTGCAGTTTCCATCTTGTTCCTGCTTGAAGTAACCGCTGCTCAGTTATGAGCAAGTGTCAAGAGTTGGGGCAGGAGATTCAATGTCGTGAACAACTGAAGTGGGGAAATGTTTCCCAGTTTGGGGGAAGTTGGGAGGTCGGTGTAGCTGCTGATGTTACCATTGATGAAGACACGGGAATATTATGGATTGTGATTCAGTCAGTGATGCGACAGAGCCCAGAATATTCAGATTCTCTAGATCTGCTATTCAATCCCAGCTTGGCTCATTGTCTCCTTCAATTAGCCATTTCTCCTGACCTCTAAATTCTCTTAGGCTCCAAATGTCTAATCAATCTGAACCTGGAATATATTCCAAGATGGAAATCATAGCCCTGTGTTGTAGAATTTGCTAGGCTGTAAGACAATTCCAAACCTGGTCTTTGGGGATAGAGTTGGTAGTGAAAAACTCTGGGTGGGTATCTCCCCACTCTGCATCAGTCAAGGTCTCAATACAACTGCTAGGATAACAATCCAATCAGTGCCATCTCCCTGCATGTACCCAGTGGGATGCTGAGATAACCAACTGTTTTAAGAGCCAAACCTCTTTGTTTTCCTGAATGGCCTCCCCTTTACTGTTCAAGTTTTTGTGATTCTGGGTTGCTCAGTTCTCTTTTGATTTCTGTAGCTTGCTTTTCATCTGGTCGGATGAGAGAGCACTTTCTTCACTCGCTGCTTGGTTGATTCAAAGTGACCTGAGCAGTGGGTTGTATTACACCCAGGGGGCGATACTCTCATGTTGTATTACACCCAGGGGAGGGCTGATACCCTCAAGGTGTATTACATCTGGGGGTTGAAGGGCGATAACCTCTTGTTGTATTACCCCTTCCCTGGCAGGGGGGCATATCCTCATACTGTATTACATTCCAGAGTGGGGGTGGGGGTACAATGCCCTCATATTATTGTTGCGGGTCTAGGAACCAAAAGAGCTGGGTATATTCTGGGAACCCAGGCTTGAATCACATCAGGGCAGGTGAAATTTGGATTCAATAAAAATGTAGAATTAAAATTCTAGATGACTTAATTGTTGTTTTTAAAAATGGTTCACTCATGCCCTTTAGGAAAGACAATCTGCCATCCTTACCTGGTCTGGCCTACACGTGACTCCAAACTGGCTGATTCTGAAATAGCAGAGCTAGCCATTCATTTGTATCAAATCAGTAGAAAGTTTAAAGACAAGAATGACCTGGCAGTGATGTGGCAAGTGGGAATGACAACTGCTAACTCAACCTTGTCATCCTGCAAGGCCCTCCTTGCTAACATCTGGGGACTACAGTCAAATTCAGGAGAGATCTTATACTCACGGAATCATACTGTATGAACAATATCCCAGACATCCCCATCACCATTCCCAGATATATCCTTTCCCCTCAACTGGACAGACCCAGCAGAGGTGGCAGCATAGTGATATACAGTCAGGAGGATTTGCCTTGGGAGTCCTCAACATTGACTATGGACTCCACAAAACAAGGAAAGGACCAGCTGGTTACCACAAAGCCCCCACTACCCCACCTCTCAGCCAATGAATGAGTGCTCCTCCATTTGGAACAACACTCTGAGGAATCTCTGAAACCATGTTATAAAGTAGTCTGTTTCCAGATGTGATATTCCATAGCAGCTGCTGAGATTGAGTTTTGAGATGGTGTTTACGTTCACAGAATACTTGGGATTAACAGCTCAATGTTTTGCAGAGTGTGATTTTATCAGTGATGAGATCTTTACTGCACTTGTTCGTGGTCTCATTCGGGAGTCAGATGATGAAGTTAAGCCAACAACTCCCTCTCGCACCAACAGCCGACAGAATATGAAACGAGGACAGGATGAGTTGCAGTGCGGTGATCAAAATGCTGAGGATGGTGAGTTTTAACAGACCTATCCTAATGGGAGTTTATCTTATTCACTGTCATGACTCAGTGTCACTGCCTGAGTCAATGTTTATTGCTCATCCCCAACTGCCCTTGGTAATGCCACCTGCTGTCACCACTACAGTCCTTGGGTGTTGGTATCTCCACAGTGCCATTAGGAGAGCGTTCTGGTATTTTAAATAAATGAATAAACTTTTTTTTAAAATGAAATTCTTGCAGAGCTGATTGAAAGGGGCTAAGGCAAGAATTGAGTTCGAGTCTTTCAGGGATTTCATTGAACAGTCTTGGAGAGAGAGAGAGAGAGGTCACTGTGTCTCAGCTTTTTACAGCTACTTGTAATGAATTGCTGTTTGTGGGATTTTTCTTTGCTTAAATTAGCTGCTGTATTTCTACATTACAATAGTGACAATACAGCTGATTTGCAGGGTCCCAAACCCAGAGATAACTCCCCTGTGTGAATCTTCATCCCCCAGTCCTCCTCCTCCTTTCTGTCTCTCCAGTTGGCAGGCTGAACCTTGCTGCGGTTCTCTGTGGCTTTGAGCTCCTCCTGGTTGCCCCTGGTCTCAACACAGCACCCTCCCTAAATCACAGTGCCAAGGGCAGTGCCCATCTATGCCATCCTGGGGCAATTCAGACTGCAGCTGAGACACCAAAAGTCACTTCCTCCCCGACAGTCATTATTCTGCCCAAAAGGCAGTGGAGGCTGGGTGACTGATTTCTAATTGATGGAGAGAGGTAGGTGATTGGTCCAGACAGGAAAGTGCAGGTCAGCCAGGATCTTACTGAATGGAGAGGGGTTTGGAATGGCCTATTCCAGATGGAATCCTATGTTTCTGTAAGTCAAAGCCCCTTTAGGACAAAGGAGAGAAAGTTCTAGAGAGCCAAGGCAGTCGGAGGAGTTTGTAGAGATTGGGCTTGGAGGGGATCAGTGGTTTGGCTTTTCCAAAGTGCAGGGAGGGAGGTCAAAGGGGATGTTGAGAGAATTGGAGGGGCCACTGAACCTCCTTTGGTTCTGTACAAATTGGGAAGGCCATTTGCCTGCAATGCCCATTTCACTCACACACTCATTAAACACTGGAATCTCAGATTGAAATATGAATGTGTGACTTCAATCCTGTAATAAGGTGTCCAAACCATTAAATGTATATATTAATCACCAGCCCCACTCTGGACCCCACAACAGCATGCCAACGTGGGGGAGGAGAGAATGGTATATTGTATTCAGTCTTTGACATGCAGACTAGTTAATACTAAAATTCATGTATTCAGATTTCCAGTCTGGCCCGGCCTGGCCTGGCAGTGTATGTTGGCTTTCTGTCCCTTTAACCCTGCTCTCACTGGATGTTGCAGGGACTGAGGAGAGATCTAACAGAAGGCTTCCACCAGACAAGATCTTCAAAGCCATCGCCATGATGTTTCCAGATCGGGGCTCATCGAAGGAGCTAAGAGAGAAGTGAGTTGAACACATCTTTCTGTGCACATTCACCCTTCTAACTCTCCCAGCCAGCCCCCAACCGTTGCCACATCTTTCCATTACAGAGAAAAAGCAGTGAACAGTAATGCTTGAGACAAATGTACTATTGCCCTGGAACTCCAGAGGCACACAGGATGGGGTAGAGGAGGACACATCATTTGCGGGTTTTCCTGTTTTTTATTCTTCCTCTGGGCTCATATCCCGTCACCACCACCACCAGCAACCAACAACAACCCATCCCTGATTGCAGCAAAGACTGAGTTGATCAATGATGTTCCTGCTTCTCAGGTACTGGGAGCTGACGAAACTCTGTGATCCCTCAGCAGTCCCTCCAGAGTGCACTCCAAACATTGATGGACCTAATGCTAAATCAGTGCAGCGTAATCAGTCCCTGCATTCCTTCCACACCCTTTTCTGCAGACGATGCTTCAAGTATGACTGCTTCCTGCACCGTGAGTACCAACCACTTGTTTTGGGGCAATAGAGACTTGTCTGTTTGTCAGGCCTGGGCTGACCTTCCTCCTCCAAGGTGAGAGTCACTGAGGACAGAGTTCCCATGTGGAATTCAATAAGTGACAGCAATAATACTGGGGCTTACGAGCAGTATGGGTGGGGTGCAATAAACATTCTATTAAACTGATAACAGCTCAAACACTATCAGGAAAGTACTGAAGAGGAAGGTGTCTTACGTTTACTTTCACGTCCTTTCCCCAACCTTCAAGATTCTCACTCATCACACCTTTGGCCAAGGCACATGTGTCAAGAGTGTGGTGCTGGAAAAGCACAGCAGGTCAGGCAGCATCTGAGGAGCAGGAGAATCGATGTTTCGGGTATAACCCTTCATCAGGAATTTTGGGCTTATGCCCGAAACATTGATTCTGCTGCTCCTCAGATGCTGCCTGACCTGCTGAGCTTTCCCAGCACCACACTCTTGACTTTGATCTACAGCATTTGTAGTTCTCACGTTCTCCTAACAGATTCCCTGTGGGCTAGTCACAGCCAATTGGGACCCATTTACTCTATAAAGCTCCTCTGTGAGTGTGTAAATGTGTCCTTATTGGTTTAGTGGCTGTAAAGTGGTTAGAAAAGTGTTCTAGGAGAAAGTGAGGACTGCAGATGCTGGAGATCAGAGCTGAAAAATGTGTTGCTGGAAAAGCGCAGCAGGTCAGGCAGCATCCAAAAAGCAGGAGAATCGACGTTTCGGGCATGAGCCCTTCTTCAGGATTCCTGAAGAAGGGCTGATGCCCGAAACGTCGATTCTCCTGTTCCTTGGATGCTGCCTGACCTGCTGCGCTTTTCAATAACACATTTTCAGGTTAGAAAAGTGTAAAAGTTAGAAGTTGTGAGAAAGGGTCACTGCGCCTGAAGTGTTAACTTTGATTTCGCTCCACAGATGCTGCCAGACCTGCTGAGCTTTTCCAGAAATTTCTGCGTTTTTGGTTTGTAAAGGCCAGATTTGGTGAGAGTGGGGATTTGATGCAGATTAGAGGGAGAACTGTGGTTTTCTGTCTCTTATACTTGACACTTGAATCAGCTTCAGAAATAAATATTCAACATTTGTTTTAGGTTTTTGTGATTACTGAATGTTAGTGTGTAGAAAAAGAAGTAAAAGTCTTAAAACAAACCAAAAAGTGTGTAAGTGAAGTGTGAGTCTGGACATGTTGACAGAAATATGAAGCTATAGAGTGAATTGTGGAACACTGTGACACATGAAGGAAGAACAGGAGAGACTGGGCTCTTTGCTGAGGAACTTGGTTACACTTTACAGTTATGGACAATACGCGAATGGCCTTGGTGTAATCGATAATGTTTAGAAGAGGTACCCAGGTGTGGTTGAAAGTGTGGACTCGTGAAAACTGACTGCACTACTTTCTTAGAATGTTTGTGTTCTGGAGAAAGCCTGTTGGAGGAAGCTGTGTAAAGGCCAGGGAACGAGGGCAAGTGGAATCCAGTAGCTGTAGGGCATTCAGTAACTTAAAGAAGACGGCAGGTGGCATTATTTCTAAGTAGCAGCAAGAATCCCACATCATTTGTCAGGGACATATGGAACTAATTTTGAAGGATACTGGAGGGGGATGGGATGGGAAGAGTAGAAGAAATCAAGTTTGGAGAGTTCCAGAGACTAGGAGCAAGGTTAAAGAAAAGGAAAACAAGGATCAAAATGTCTGGATAATTACTGAATCCGATATAATCAGATAATCAGGTTACGGAGGAGTGGCCTGGCGGAAAGGGATTCCATTTCATGGAACTCTGGAGCCAATAGAAGAGCAAGAATTGTGTCACTGAGATGGGTTCCACCTGAACTGAGCTGAGATGAGGGTCCAACTGAAAAGCATAAATAACGTGGTCACAAAGTTTAACGTAGTAGAAAACATAAGAAATCGGAGCAGGCGTAGACCATTCAGCCCCTCAAGTTTGGTGCTGCAATGGAAAATAGTTGACAGATAACTGCCAGGTTGTCAGTGTGGTTGTCAGTGTCACGTTGGAATTATCCATCAAATGTTGTCCAGTTGGAGAAACATAGTTCATGTTGAACACTTTGTGCATTTTGCAAGCATGGCTTGGTTGGGAATACTAGTATAGAATGAGTAAAAAGTGAGGGCTGCAGATTCTGGAGATCAGAGTCGCGAGTGTGGTCCTGGAACAGCACGCTGGTCAGGCAGCATCCGAGGAGCAGGAGAATTGAAAAGAGTCCACACTTTCAAGGGAAGGGCTTATGATGAAGAGGTTATGCTCGAAACTTCAACTCTCCTGCTCCTCGGATGCAGCCTGACTGGCTGTGCTTTTCCAGCACCACACTCTTGACAAGTGTAGAATGGGTGTGAAGTGTACTGTAACCTATCTTTGTTTCTATCTCTGTTGGGAACTTGACTATTTACCAAGTGTATAAACAACCTAGATGATGTGATTTTGCATCACAATTTGCAGATGATAGTACGTTTAGTCACATCCAAAGAAGTGCAGACAGAAGCATGTATTACAGAATGACAGGAGAATATTGAAACAGGTGGCAAAACAGTTGCAAATGGATTTAAAGCAGGAACATTTGAATACAAGTCATCCAGTTTAGGCATAAAACAGAGGAGTTTGCAAATGATGGATACAGTAAATATCCAAACAGAAATGACAAGTCACTTTTCTTATTAGTTCATGAGATGAGGACTTCTCTAGTTAGACCAGCATTTACTGCCCTTCCCTGAGTTCATCACAGTCACTGCCTGCTCACGCTCTGAGTATGTGTGTTTTTGTGTGGATTTTTATTCATTCGTGAGATGTGGGCACCTCTGGCTGGATCAGTATTCCTTGGTCAGCCCTAATTTCCCCAGAGTTGGTGATGGTGAGTTTCCCTCTGGAAACATTGAATCAAACAAATGCTATGGACAGATGCAGAAGAAATGAGAAAGGTCGATAACACTGATATTTTTTGTATCTAGCAGGCTAAAATGTAAGAAGGTTGAAATTATTTTATCAAAGCTTTGGTTATACTGCACTTGGAGTTACTCTGTGAGGTTCTGAACGCCACATTTTAGGACAGATAGATCCTTGTTTTGGAGTGCAGTGTAAATTTACTGGAATGATTCATTGAAGGGTTAAATTACAAAATGAACTTGCAAGGTGATTTAATTAAATATTTGAAGATATTACGGTGAACACGTGGGGTCAGTAGAGAGAAGTCATTTCTGGCAGTTGCAAAGATTAAGTTTAGGGACATGGTTTAAAATCAAGAGCCAAACTTTTCAGGAATTAAGTTGTGGTAAAGTTCAGAATTTACTTCCTCCAGTGGCAATTTGTGCTGGAACAAATGTTTATTAAAATGATGGATTAATGATTTTTGTGAACTAACTATACTACAGGATTTGAGATAAAGATGAGTGTAATGTCATTTCTGAATGTGGTGGACTGAATGCACTCTTCCTGTTTATCTGTCACACTGTTCCATCAGGTACAGTCATTTGTTACAATATAAATTTTTTTTTGCAGCTTTTCATGCGACACCAAATATGTACAAAAGGAAAAATAAAGAGATAAGGGTGGAAACAACACCGTGTGGGAAGGACTGCTTCATGTTTCTGGTGAAGAAAAACTTTTATTTTTCAGGCTGGGAATTAATTTGAGCAAAGAGATGTCTCAATAAGACCAGTACCCATCCTCCCACAGGATTCATGGAGCCCATTGCTCTGTGGTCACTGAGACTAGGGCTGTCCCTTCACCAAGGTGTTTCTGGTGACGTTCAAGAGAGAGCAGGAAGCGGGGGGAGGAGTTGGGGGGGGGGGGGGGGAGGGGAGGGGAGGGGAGGGGGAGGGAGGGGAGGGGGGGGTGCGGTGGAGGAGGTGGAAAAGGTGGAGGGGGGATGGTAGGGGGAGGGCAAGGATTGATGCTTGTGCCCCTTCTCTCACTTGGCTTGTTGAGTTTACTGATTATAATGTTGAGTTTGGACTAAGACTGATTCTGCGATGTTGCTGATTGTTGGATGCAGGATGGAGCCAAGGAGTTTTCTGCCTCTCTCTCCACTGTTCAAAATAAAACACGGACAAAACGGAGCACGGGGCGGCGCAGAAAGCATCACCATGGTAACTGGAACCAGCCCAATGTGCCCCCAATTGCAATCAGTGAGCTGAAAGATGGCGACAGTGACCGGGAATGCAGTGGTGAAAACTGCCAGAGCTTCTCAGGTAATCATCTATGTGACCAAGACCCCAACACCCAGCATCAAATTTCGCCCCCACCCTGACCACTTCCTCCCCCAAATTCCCATTGTACCTTCCAACCAGGACCTAAAACCACTGAACCTCCAGTCAGTCTCCAGCTGGTAACTCTATCAATGTTTGCATTTACAGATTTATCAGAAGGAAGCTCCCGGAGTCAAACACCAGTCAAACTGAAACCAATGCCTGGACCAGATGATGCCTCTGAGACCCCTAGTCCGAGCAAGACCCCCAGGATAACTGAGATCCCTGGGCAAATTGAGACCCTCAGGACGAGCGAGGTCTCTGGGATGAGTGAGATTCCCAGGATGAGTGAGATTCATGAGAAGAGTGAAACCCTCAGGGTGAATGAGATTCCCGGGATGAGCGAGAGCCCTGAGATGAGCGAGACTCCCAGGACAAGTGAGATTCTGGGGATGAGTGAGACCCCTGAATTGGATGTACACAGTGCAATACCACAGGCTGTAGCTTGGGACAGTGCTGAGGAATCGTTGTTCCGTGTGTTACATGGAACCTATTTCAACAATTTCTGTGCAATTGCCAGACTGATAAAAACCAAGACCTGCACTCAGGTAGGTCAGCAGAAGGTTCACAGGAACAGGTTCTGAGCTCTGCAAGGCGATGAGGAGGAGAAACAGAGAATTAGTTGCAGTGGATGGAGATGATTCTTTTTGCCTTTTAAAATTTGAGATCATTGGGGCAAACATGAGACTGTTAAGTTTATAAAATTTTATAGAATGTTCATTATTTAATGCAGGTTACTGTTAAAATAAAATTTGGAATCAGAATTTTTTTTAATCATCTAGGTTATGGCTTGGTTGTGCAGGTTGTGAATCTGGACTGGAGAGAGTAGGAGTCTGCAAATCATCAGATTGTCCTGAGTGTCCAGGTCTGCAGGCAGGGTTTCTGTGTCTACTCTCTCCAGCTCAGAATCGGCCACTGGGAGTGGGAATGGGGGACTTACTGGGAGTTGTAACTCATGAATTTTTCAAAAGATGAAATGTTGCTGTTTCTGAGTGGAGTATCCTCTCTTGAAGGTGTATGAGTTTGCAGTGAAGGAATCTTCCATCATTCACAAGCTGCCCACGGACCATCATATTCTGTCCCCACCGAAGAAAAAAAGAAAGCACAGGTGGGTGTGCGTACAGCCCGGGTCAGGTGGGTGTGCGTATAGCCCAGGGTGGTTGGTATGCGTATAGCCCAGGACAGGTGGGTGTGCATATAGCCCGGGGCGGTTGGTATGCGTATAGCCCAGGACAGGTGGGTGTGCGTGCAGCCCAGGACAGGTGGGTGTGCGTATAGCCCGAGGCAGGTGGGTGTGCGTATAGCCCGGGACAGGTGGCTGTACATATAGCTAGGGGATAGGACAGTGTGTGTATAGCCAGGAACAGGTGGGTGTGCATTTAGCCAGGGACAGGTGAGTAAATGGTCATATAGAATGAGGTTATATTTCATTTATCATTAAATAATTTAATACTATTTTTATGAATAATCATTGTTTAAGGAGCGGTGATTGCATAATGGTATTATCACAAAACTATTAATCCAGAGACCCAGGTAATGTTCTGGGGTCCCAGGTTCAAATCCTGTCACAGCAGATGGTGGAATTTGAATTCAATAAAAATCAGGAATTAAGAGTCAAATGGTGACTGTGAATCTGTTGTCAAATGTTGGAAAAACCCATCTGGTTCATGAATGCCCTTTAGGGAATCCTTACTTGGTCTGGCCTAGGTGTGACTCCAGAACCACAGCAATGATGAACTGCCCTTTGGGTAATTAGGGATGGGCAATAATGGTACCGAGATGGTGACGCTTTGGACCTTAACAACCTGAAGTTTAGAAGTTTTTAAAGTTCAGAGACTCTGAGGTATTTGACAGGGTCAACACTCAGGTTACCTCCTCTGGCTGGGGAATCAAGAACACGGGACCCTTTTTCAGGAAAAGGGGCCAATCCTTAGGACTGGGATGAGAAGGAATGTTTTCAATTGGAGGGTTGTGAAGTTTTAAAATGCTCTGCCCCTGACAGTTGTGGATACCCCATCAGTGAATATATTTACAGCTGGGATCAAGAGATTTGTGATCTCTTGGGTTCAAGGGGTCTATAGAGGGGGTAGGAGTGAAGGTGAAAGTGAAGATCAGCTGTGATTATATTGAATAGCAGGGGAGACTTGATGGGCTGAATGGTCCACTTCTTATCATCTTTTATCTTTTGTGGGTTAAGAGGCAGGACCTGGTGCCAAGTCCCAGAAACAAGGCAAAGCTGCTTCAGTTCAACTAGAATCGCGTCATCATCTGAAAAATGTTTGGATAATGTTAAAAGGGTATATCAGTGAAGGCCAGGGGGAGTAGAGGCAGAACCTTATGATGCTGCCTAGTTGCAGACTCACAACCTCTGATCTCTGACCCTGACCCCTTCACAGGAAAATGAGGAGTGTTTGAGTTGGACAGTCTGTTCCCTTGCTCCAATGGCTGGACCCCAAGCGAGTGAGTCAGGGTCTCGTCCTGTACTTTATAAACTCTGACCAATTAACATTGACTGGAACAGCCTCTGAATTGGTTTCTCTCTATTACAGATTGTGGGCAGCACATTGCAGGAGGATGCAGCTGAAGAAAGGCCAGTGTCACAAACTGACTCTAATAATTCAATGACCTCTGACCCTGTGTCCAGTGTGGGTGACCTCTGACCCCATGCCCCTGTGTGAGTGATCTCTGAGCCTGTGTCCAGTGTGGGTGACCTCTAACCTTATGTCAATGTATGTGACCTCTGAATCTATGTCACTATACATGACCTCTGAAAATTGCACTTCACGTTGGGAATGTTGTGGGGAGCTTGATCGAAGGGCATGGTGCTGGAGGAGGGGCAGAATCAAGAGGGGAATGTTGGGGAAGAGGTATTGGGACATGTGTTGGAGGTTAATGTTTTTATTTGTTTATTTTCTGTGCTTTCTTCTTTTGCAGACAATTCATCGAATCAGGTTTACAATTACCAGCCATGTGACCATCCTGAGCGACCCTGTGATGTCACATGTCCCTGTGTCACGGCCCAGAACTTCTGTGAGAAATTCTGTCAGTGCAACCCTGAGTGTAAGGCAGAGCAAATTCCCACCAAGTGCGAGAGGGAGGTGGTCATGAAGTGTGGTCTGGGGAGGGGGTGTGTGGTCTAGGGTAAATGGGTGTGGAGTGTGGTCGGGGGGAGGCAGGTGTGGTCTGGGGGAGGTAGGTGTGGGGTGTGGTCTGGTGGATGTGGGTGTATGGTCTGGGGGAGGTGGGTGTGGGCTGTGGTCTGGGGGAGGTAGGTGTGGGGTGTGGTCTGGTGGAGGTGGGTGTATGGTCTGGGGGAGGTGGGTGTGGGCTGTGGTCTGGGGAGGTGGGTGTGGTCTGGGAGGTGGGTGTGGGGTGTGGTCTGGGGAGGTGGGTGTGGTCTGGGAGGTGGGTGTGGGGTGTGGCCTGGGGGAGGTGGGTGTGGGGTGTGGTCTGGGGAGGTGGGTGTGGGGTGTGGTCTGGGGAGGTGGGTGTGGTCTGGGAGGTGGGTGTGGGGTGTGGTCTGGGGAGGTGGGTGTGGGGTGTGGTCTGGGGAGGTGGGTGTGGTGTCGGGAGTCGGGTGCGGTCTGGGGAGGTGGGTGTGGGGTGTGGTCTGGGGAAGGTGAGTGTGTAGTGTGGTCTGGGGGAGGTGGGTATGGTCTGGGGAGGTGGGTATGGGGTGTGGTCTGGGGAGGTGAGTGTGGGGTGTGGTCTGGGGGAGGTAGGTGTGGGGTTTGGTCTGGGGAAGGTGGGTGTGGTCTAGGTGAGGTGGGTGTGGGGTGTGGTCTGGGGAGGTGGGTGTGGGGTGTGGTCTGGGGAGGTGGGTGTGGGGTGTGGTCTGGGGAAGGTGGGTATGGTCTGGGGGAGGTGGGTATGGGGTGTGGTCTGGGGAGGTGAGTGTGGGGTGTGGTCTAGGTGAGGTGGGTGTGGGGTGTGGTCTGGGGAAGGTGGGTGTGGTCTGGGGGAGGTGGGTATGGTCTGGGGAGGAGGGTGTGGGGTGTGGTCTGGGGGAGGTGGGTGTGGTCTGGGGAGGTGGGTGTGGGCTGTGGTCTGGGGGAGGTGGGTGTGGGCTGTGGTCTGGGGAGGTGGGTGTGGGGTGTGGTCTGGGGGAGGTGGCTGTGGTCTGGGGAGATGGGTGTGGTCTGGGGAGGAGGGTGTGGGGTGTGGTCTGGGGGAGGTAGGTGTGGGGTGTGGTCTGGGGGAGGTAGGTGTGGGGTGTGGTCTGGGGGAGGTAGGTGTGGGGTGTGGTCTGGGGAGATGGGTGTGGTCTGGGGAGGAGGGTGTGGGGTGTGGTCTGGGGAGGTGGGTGTGGGGTGTGGTCTGGGGAAGTGGGTGTGGGGTGTGGTCTGGGGAGGTGGGTGTGGGCTGTGGTCTGGGGGAGGTGGGTGTGGGCTGTGGTCTGGGGGAGGTGGGTGTGGGGTGTGGTCTGGGGAGGTGGGTGTGGTCTGGGGAGGAGGGTGTGGGGTGTGGTCTGGGGGAGGTGGGTGTGGGCTGTGGTCTGGGGAGATGGGTTTGGTCTGGGGAGGTGGGTGTGGGGTGTGGTCTGGGGAGGTGGGTGTGGGGTGTGGTCTGGGGAGGTGGGTGTGGGGTGTGGTCTGGGGAGATGGGTTTGGTCTGGGGAGGTGGGTGTGGGGTGTGGTCTGGGGAGGTGGGTGTGGGGTGTGGTCTGGGGAGATGGGTTTGGTCTGGGGAGGTGGGTGTGGGGTGTGGTCTGGGGAGGTGGGTGTGGGGTGTGGTCTGGGGAGATGGGTTTGGTCTGGGGAGGTGGGTGTGGGGTGTGGTCTGGGGAGGAGGGTGTGGTGTGTGGTCTGGGGAGGTGGGTGTGGGGTGTGGTCTGGGGAGGTGGGTGTAGTCTGTGGAGGTGGGTGTGGGGTGTGGTCTGGGGAGGTGGGTGTGGGGTGTGGTCTGGGGGAGGTGGGTGTGGGGTGTGGTCTGGGGAGGTGGGTGTGGGGTGTGGTCTGGGGGAGGTGGCTGTGGTCTGGGGAGATGGGTGTGGGGTGTGGTCTGGGGAGGTGGGTGTGGGGTGTGGTCTGGGGGAGGTGGCTGTGGTCTTGGGAGATGGGTGTGGGGTGTGGTCTGGGGAGATGGGTGTGGGGTGTGGTCTGGGGGAGGTGGGTGTGGGGTGTGGTCTGGGGGAGGTGGGTGTGGGGTGTGGTCTGGGGGAGGTGGCTGTGGTCTGGGGAGATGGGTGTGGGGTGTGGTCTGGGGGAGGTGGGTGTGGGGTGTGGTCTGGGGAGGTGGGTGTGGGGTGTGGTCTGGGGGAGGTGGGTGTGGGGTGTGGTCTGGGGGAGGTGGCTGTGGTCTGGGGAGATGGGTGTGGGGTGTGGTCTGGGGGAGGTGGGTGTGGGGTGTGGTCTGGGGAGGTGGGTGTGGTCTGGGAGGTGGGTGTGGGGTGTGGTCTGGGGAGGTGGGTGTGGTCTGGGAGGTGGGTGTGGGGTGTGGTCTGGGGAGGTGGTTGTGGGGTGTGGCCTGGGGGAGGTGGGTGTGGGGTGTGGTCTGGGGAGGTGGGTGTGGGGTGTGGTCTGGGGGAGGTGGGTGTGGTCTGGGAGGTGGGTGTGGGGTGTGGTCTGGGGAGGTGGGTGTGGGGTGTGGTCTGTGGAGGTGGGTGTGGGGTGTGGTCTGGGGAGGTGGGTGTCAGGTGTGGTCTGGGGGAGGTGGGTGTGGGCTGTGGTCTGGGGAGGTGGGTGTGGGGTGTGGTCTGGGGGAGGTGGCTGTGGTCTGGGGAGATGGGTTTGGTCTGGGGAGGTGGGTGTGGGGTGTGGTCTGGGGGAGGTGGGTGTGGGGTGTGGTCTGGGGAGGTGGGTGTGGTCTGGGAGGTGGGTGTGGGGTGTGGCCTGGGGGAGGTGGGTGTGGGGTGTGGTCTGGGGAGGTGGGTGTGGGGTGTGGTCTGGGGAGGTGGGTGTGGGGTGTGGTCTGGGGAGGTGGGTGTGGTCTGGGAGGTGGGTGTGGGGTGTGGTCTGGGGAGGTGGGTGTGGTCTGGGAGGTGGGTGTGGGGTGTGGTCTGGGGGAGGTGGGTGTGGGGTGTGGACTGGCAGAGATGGATGAAAGGATAGGATGGGCCTTTGCCAAATGGAACTACTGGCCAATGAGGATTGAGGCTATGGTAGTGATGGAACTGGGTATGAAGAACAACTGAGATATTGTCAGCTGATTGGTAAGAGGTCGGGAGGCAGTGAGAATGATTGTGGAATATAGTTTCAATACTAATCTGGGTCAAATATTAACATAACACCTCAATTGTCATAAAATCCCACATGGGTCACTAATGTTCTTTAGGGAAAGAAATTGCTGTCCTTACCTGGTCTCGTCTACATGGAATTTCAGAGCCACAGCAATATGGTTCTGTTTTATTTTATTATTTTTTTTCTTCTTTTTTTTTCACCCCCACACTACCGCCTAACTGCGGTAGTGCTTATTTTTCCCCAGCACCCATGGTATGGTTCCGTTTTAACTGCCCTCTGGGCAATTAGGGATTGGCAATAAATCTGGCCTGGCCAGTGACACCCTCATTGTGTGAATGAATAAAGAAACAAAGAGACAGATGTTCTAAATTGTCTCTAGTGTTGCCATTGGCCTCATTGTATGAAAAATGCAAATGAGAATAGATCCCACAGTTAATCAACATGAAGAGTTTTTTGAGATTGTGAAGGGTTTCAATTCATCTTACACGAGTCAGAGCAGAAACAGACTGAATACTTCAGGAAGTGTTGAGAAGGAATTCTTCTTGAATGGTTTGAACAGATGTCGGAGGAGGCCATTTGGCGTTTAAGACTGTGATATGGCTCTCTGTGATTCCTCCCAGGTCAGAATCGTTTTCCTGGCTGTCGCTGTAAGACCCAGTGTAACACCAAGCAGTGCCCATGTTACCTGGCAGTGCGTGAGTGTGACCCTGATCTGTGCCAGACATGTGGGGCAGCTGAATACTGGGGCAGCAAAAACGTCTCGTGCAAGAACTGCAGCATCCAGCGCGGCCTCAAGAAGGTGCTTCAGAGCTGGGACAGCAGGGGATGGAACTTGGGGGGGGGAGGTAACCCAAGGGTGAGGGAGATCAAGGGCAACCCTGGTGAGGGGCAGGACACGGAGCTCCGACTAGTTAGGGTGGACATGGGTTGGCGGTGGGGTTGGCGGTCCATTCCCAGGGGCCATGTTGGGGTTGGGGCCATTCCCATTGCTGCCCAGCAGCAGGACTCATTGTGAATCTGAATCCTGCGATGATCCCAGTATGGGGCTTTCTCTCTCTTACTGATTCCTCCTTCTCTCTCAGCACCTACTCATTGCTCCATCAGACGTTGCAGGATGGGGAACCTTCATTAAGGAATCCGTCCAGAAGAATGAGTTCATCTCAGAATATTGTGGAGAGGTCAGTCATCACTGTTGGAATTAAGGATTGGTTCACAAACAGATTTCATGGAATTGCAGTAAGAGGGGTTCTGTGTGAAAGGTGTGTCTGGGGACCTCGAAGATCATAGACAATGTGAGCGATGAGGTCTTGGAGAGTGTGTGTAAAGGATAAAAAATGTTTAAAGCATTGTGGGCTCAGCTGTTTACAATTGAATTAAATGAAAGGAGTGACTGTATTGCCACTAATTTACACTATAAAGAGGAAGCGAACTGTAAGTGAGACACAAAGTGTTTACAGAGGGGCATTGAGAGCTTGAGTGAGTGGGTAAAGATTTAGCAGATTGATTTTGATTAGATTAGATTTGATTACCTGAAGTGTGGAAACCAGCCCTATGGCCCAACAGGTCCACACCGACCCTCAGAAGAGTAACACACCCGGACCCATTCCCCTACCCTACACTTACCTCTGACTAATGCACCTAACACTAAGGGACAATTTAGCATGGCCAATCCACCTGACCTGCACATCTTTGGACTGTGGGAGGAAACCGGAGCACCCCTACAAAATTATGAGGGACATGGATAGGATAAATAGACAAAGTCTTTTCCCTGGGGTCGGGGAGTCCAGAACTAGAGGGCATAGGTTTAGGGTGAGAGGGGAAAGATATAAAAGAGACCTAAGGGGCAACCTTTTCATGCAGAGGGTGGTACGTGTATGGAATGAGCTGCCAGAGGATTTGGTGGAGGCTGGTACAATTGCAACATTTAAGAGGCATTTGGATGGGTATATGAATAGGAAGGGTTTGGAAGGATGTCGGCCGGGTGCTGGCAGGTGGGACTAGATTGGGTTGGGATATCTGATTGGCATGGACGGGTTGGACCGAAGGGTCTGTTTCCGTGTTGTACATCTCTATGACTCTATGACATGGGGCGAATGTGCAAACTCCACACAGTCGCCCGAGGCTGGAATCAAACCAGGTCCCTGGTGCTGTGAGGCATCAATGCTAACCACTGAGACACCGTGCCACCCCTATGAGCCTGTTCACTTTGATTGGAAGAACAGAATCAGAATATTGTATAGCGACATTATGTAAATGGAGAGACACTGACAACTGTGTTGCAGAGGGATCTGAGTGTCTTTGACACGGATTGCAAGCAGTCAGAATGCAGAAGCAGCAAGTGATTAGGGAGACAAATGGAACATTAGTCTTTAGTGTGAGGGGAATGAAGGACAAAAATAGGAAGCCTTCTTATAACTGTACAGGCCATTATTGGCACTGCAGCTGGAGTACTGTGTACAATTTGGTCTCCTTTTTAGAGAAGGGTAATTAGATGTTGTGGAGGTTCACTCAGCTGGTTCCCAGGATAAACAGATTTGTCATCTGTCAAAGGTTGAGCAGCTCGAGTTGAGACTCACTGGAGTTTAGAAGAATGAGAGGTGACGTTGTTATCTAAGATTGTTGACAAGGTGAGTGCTGAGAGAGTGTTTATTTCCCATTCTTGGTGGAGTCCAGGACAAGGGGGCAAAGTTTCAGGATCAGGGGTGTCTGATTTAAAGCTGAGGTGGGAATGAAATTCTCTTCCCAGAAGATTGTTAAGCTTTTGAATTCTCTACCAAAGATCAGTCAAGGCTGGATTGTGGGAATGAACAGGAAAGTGGAGTTCAGATCATGAGGAGATCACCCATGAACTTGTTGAATGGTGTAGCAGGATTGAGGGGCCGAATAGTCTCCTGGTCTTTGTTTAATGTTCTTATTGCCTGGTGGAATATGTTGGGTTCCCACAGTGACCTCTGGTTTATGGCCTCTGATCTAGAAAACAATTTGATTCCCTAAATCCATGCTAACCCCTGATTGGATGGCAATGCTCAGTTGAGGCATTGAAGCCACTCAGCACCTGGACTGAATCTATGTGGACTGTCCTGAGCCTGGACAGAGTCTATTCAGACTGTCTTGAGCCTAGTCTGAGTCTATACAGACTCTCCTGGGTCTGGACAGAGTCTATACAGACTGTCCTGGGCCTAGTCTGAGTCTATTCAGACTGTCCTGGGTCTGGACTTAGTGTATATGGATTGTCCCGGACCTGGACTGAGTCTATTCAGACTGTCCTGGGTCTGGACAGAGTCTATACAGACTGTCTTGAGCCTAGTCTGAGTCTATACGGACTGTCCTGGGCCTGGACTTAGTGTATACGGATTGTCCCGGACCTGGACTGAGTCTGTTCAGACTGTTCTGGGCATGGACTGAGTCTATTAAGGGTGTACTGGGCCTGGGCTGAGTCTCTGTGAACTGTCCCAGGCATGGGCTGAGTCTATTGAGACTGTCCTGGGCCTGGACAGAGTCTATACAGACTGTCTTGAGCCTAGACTGAGCCTAGACTGAGCCTGGACTGGGGTAGCACGGTGGCTCAGTGGTTAGCACTGCTGCCTCAAGCGCCAGGGACCCAGTTTCGATTCCAGCTTTGGGCAACTGTCTGTGTGGAGTTTGCACATTCTCCCCATGTCTGTGTGGGTTTCCTCTAAGTACTCCGGTTTCCTCCCACAGTCCAAAGATCTGTAGGTTAGGTGAATTAGCCATGCTAAATTGCCCATAGCCAGGGGTAAATATAGGGTAGGGGAATGGGTTTGGGTGGGTTACTCTTCAGAAGGTCAATGTGGACTTGTTGGGCTGAAGGACTTGTTTCCATACTGTAGGGAATCTAATCTAATCTAATCTATGCGGACTGAGTCTATGTGGACTGCCCTGGGCCTGGACTGAGTACCATTGATCGTTTAGAATGGGCAGGAGCTGAGAGACTGTGTGGTCTACTTTGAAAGTTTGCACTCACTGCAGGATGATCAGTGATCCCTGATTTGTCTCCTTGCAGATAATTTCTCAGGATGAAGCAGATCGTCGTGGGAAAGTCTATGATAAATACATGTCCAGTTTTCTCTTCAATCTAAACAATGGTCAGTGGTGCCAGTAATCTGTTTTATGTGTTGTATATCAGAGGTGATGCTGGAGACAGGGTCTGGTATCTGAGTGTTAAGTTCTTTTTCTTGAGATGCTTACATACTTGATACAACTGCAACATGCCAACTTCTGTGAACAACCAAATTTTGTTTGAACAAGTACAAGCTTTCTGGAGGAACCCTTAACATACTTCACAGGGCTTGCAGAACCGTGTCAACAGATCTCTCTGAACAGAAGCAACAGTCCTTCCTTTATACAGTACAAGAGTTTCAACTTGCAGTCAGTAACATTTACAAAACAACCCCCAGCCATTCCCCAGTCACATGCCACTCAAGATGCATTGTAGAATTCACATCATTTCCAGAGATAATGTGATTAAATCATTCCTTCATGGCAAGACCTGGTGTAATTTGTATTTTTTTGTAACTGTAGGGTGCAGTCGGAATTTTAACTGCAATGTTCTTATTGATTCTGAATAAGGGATGATGATGTAAATGACTCTGAATGGCAAAGGATGGGAATGTAAATTCCTTACATTCTACCTGTAAGACAGAGACATATCACCCTACCCCTGGGACATCTAATTTACTGCAGGTCAGCAAAACAAATTAACCCTTTAATATCTCACGAGGATTGGAAAATTGGGATACACACAGGGATTATGCTGCCACGGAATGCATTTTCTGATTCTGTGCCTCTGGAATAGACTCAGACAATTGAATCCAACATGTGACTACAGAATGAGCTCAGCTGTGAGTTGAGCGACCAGGAGATGCATGTGTCACATCATATTTAGGGGCTGTCTCGTGGCTGATCTGATTGTGACCTCAACCCCATTCAGATTCCCTCATCCATCTAAAATTCCACCCGACCATGAATCTATTTAACATAATATATATATATTTAATATAAGGAGATGGTGGTATAGTGGATAATGTCACTGACCCAGTAAACCAGAACCTTAACCTAAGCCCTCTGGCCCAGACAGCCTTCTGGAATGGCCTGGTCAGTCAATCAGTTGAAGGACAAATAAGAATAGGCAACAAGTGCCAGCCTTGCCAGCAATTCTCACATCCCATATCGAACAAAGAAAGAAGAAGTAACCCAGTCTCCATTGCTGAGTGGGGAAGCGAATGCAAAGATGAGCAAGCTTCAGAGAGAACAAACTCTAAAGTGGTGTCATGTTGGTCTCTAAATGTTCACTGCGTTTCTCTCTCTGCAGACATCCCAGACCTGCTGAGTTTTTGTTTGAGATGAGGAAACCTTTATATTTAAACAGTGTCCCTAGTTGTGGATTTCCCCAAACAGGGAAAAGCATCTACCCTCAGGATCGCATGTTTCAGTAAGATCAGCTGTCACACCTCTAACCTCTAAGATAGTCTGAAGGGTAGGGATAATGAGGGCTGGGTGATGGGGATGAAACAGGCTCCTGCCTCATCATTGCTCTCATTTCCTATTTTCTAGATTTTGTTGTTGATGCAACTCGCAAAGGAAACAAAATCCGTTTTGCAAATCACTCCGTCAATCCCAACTGCTATGCGAAAGGTAAGGATTTAGAAACCTCATGGTGATGGCAGGGGTGATAGAGAATGAATTTGAGGGTGGAGGGTAAATTGGGTGGAGCGGTTAGGGGTAGGTTAGAGGGGGTGGCGGGGAATCAAGTGACATGAAGAGAATGCCAATGATGTGACAGGGAAAATGGTAATTTGCTCTTCATTTCAAGAAGTGCTCTATCCATTTGCATTAATCACTACCTGTCTGACCCTGAGACCTCTGACCTCATGACTATTCATGACCTGTGACAAGCTGACTGACTCCCTCTACTGATGTGACCACCAACCCATGACCTTCCAGACCAGGCACCACCAACTCAGCCCCCTGCCATCAGAATTGTGGTTCCCAACTTCTTGACGTCTGACCCACAAAAATGGACAATGGCTCCCGTACATTGCTAAACTCAAGTTCTCCTCTTCCAGTTGTCATGGTGAATGGCGATCACCGAATTGGAATATTTGCAAAAAGAATGATCTACACTGGCGAGGAATTATTCTTCGATTACAGGTAAAAGATTACATTAAATCTTTACAAATCATTGAAGGTGAAGAGCACATTTGGACAGCAGTCATTTCTCATTATTTTCCTCAGTCCCTTCAGGTTTGTGTCTCTCTGTATTCCTATTTACAGCCATTTACAAAGGTTAGGAACAGCCATGATTATAAAACTGGCAGCTGGGAAAACCTATTCTCTGCCTTCCTCAAGCTGGAAAACATTCACCAAAGCTTTCTATTTCCTGTAACCAATCCAACTTTACAAACCACTGTAAATATCGTTTTATCCTGCGGGGTTTAGCTTTGCCAACAATGCTGTGATCTGGCTTTAGGAAGCCCATGTACCTCACATCAACCACACAACTCGATCCGCTACTAGAATTAGATCTCCTCCCATCCTTCTCATTCTAGTGAGTATGGGTCTAAATGACTCAATCACTCATCAGAAGATGGGCCTTTCATCTCTGGAATTAGAGTCCTACAGCTCGGAGACAGGCTGCTCAGCCCACACTGGTCCATACCAACCAAAATGCCCATCCACACTAACCCCATTTCCCTGCACTTGGCCTATATCCTTCTGAACTTTTCCTATCCATGTATTTGTCCAAATGCCTTTAAATGTTGTTAATGTACCCGTCTCAACCACTTCCACGGGCAGCTCATTTCAGCTGCATACCACTCTCTGTATAAAAGAAGTTGCCCCTCAGGTTTCTTTTTATTTTTTTCCTACTAACTTTAAACTGATGCCCTCTAGTCCACAATTCCCCAACCCTGGGAAAAAGGCTGAGTGTATTCACCCGATCCATGTCTCTCATGATCTTTTACACCTCTATAAGGTCCCCCCTCAGTCTCCTACACTCTAAAGAAAAATGTCCTCACTTGTCCAACTTCTCCCTGTAACTCAGGCCATTCAGTCCAGGCAACATCCTTGTAAATTTCTTCTGCATTCTTTCCAATTTAGTAACATCCTTCTTAATAACAAGGTGACCAAAACTGAACACAGTACTCCAAATGCAGCCTCACCAATGTCCTGTACAACTACAACATAACTTCCCAACTTCTATACTCAGTGCCTTGACTGATGAAGGCCAGTTTGCCAAAAGCTGCCTTCACTGTCCTATCTACCTGTGACTCCATTTTCAGAGAATTGTGAACCTGAACTCCACGATCCCTCTGTCCCACTACACGCCTTAAGGCCCTATCATTCACCAGGAAACTCCTACCTTGATTTGACTTTCCAAAATGCAAGACCTCACACTTATCTATATTAAACTCCATTTCCCATTTCTCGGCTCACTTCCCCAGCTGATCAAGGTGCTGTTGCAATTTCTGAGAACCTTCCTCACTGTCCATGATACCGCTTATTTTAGTGTCATCAACAAATTTACTAATCATGCCTTGTACATTCTCATCCAAATCATTGATAGAGATAACAAATAGCAATGGTCCTATACCAACCCTTGAGGCACTCCACTAGTCATGGGCCTCCAGTCCTATAAGCATCCTTCCACTATTACTGTCTGCTTCCTAAAGTTTTCTGGCTGGTAACAACGATGTAATTTGCTCTCAGGTAGCTAACCACCTTGGGGCTGTGATCAGAATAGTGAGAAGCCTTCAGATCTCTACGAGCTCAGGAGCTGTCTCTCTGTTCTCTGCAGTAAAAGCTACTTTAAACCAGAAGAATATCGGTTTATTTTAATTAGAATGTTAGAGACCCTTTGACTGTGAACCAGCCACCCTGTGCCTCCTGCAAACAAGTGAAAGTGTCCTGAGAAAACCGATTGAGAAGTAGCATTCTGATCAACACAAGAAACATCTCAGCAAATCCAATGAATAATAGGGGCCACTGGATTGCTTTTCCTTTACCAATAAAACCGAGGCTTTCTCTATAGTTTGTGTGTATATTTATGTGTATGTCAGGTGAGTTTTATAATTTGGTTACAGTTTTAAGATGGAGTTACATGCCAATGTTTCATTATTGCTTATCTATAGGTTTAGTCTATTCACTTGTACTAAATAGTATTTCCTGTTAGTACAAAAGCATGGTTTATGCTTCTGTCAACTTTAGTCTGAAACACAGATTAATTGGGGCATTTTGTATGCTTCTGTAGAACCCATAATCTTTGTGATGACTCTGGGAATAACAGCTTGTTCCCCCAGTGCAATGTGACAGTCTTCTCCAATAAATTGGAAATTTATTGATAAAAAAAATTCTATTGAAGACACTGCAGACATTCTTCCTGCTTTCTCTCCTTTACACGATTATACCCCAGTTTATAGAATATAGAATCTGTTCAATGTCGAAGCAAGCATTCAGCTCATTGAGTCCAGACCCACCATCTGAAGAGAATCCCACCCAGACCCAATCCTCTATCCTAGCATGGCTAATCCACCTAGCCAGCACATCTTTGGACTGTTAGAGGAAACAGGAGCACCCGAAGGAAACCCACATAGACACAGGCAGTTGCCCAAGGGTAGAATCAAACACAGGTCCATGATACTATGATTTTAAAGTCTTTTAGTCATAACTATGCCATAGCTTTCGTATCTTTCTATAATTTCCTTGTAAATTTGGTTCCTCTCAAATTTTCAGTGATGATCTGGAGAAAACACCCTGCCATGATATGGGACCCTCTATTGTCACTTAAATCTAACCAAATAGATTCTGTCCTTCACTCTTAGAGGACAGTGTGTCTCTCCAGCACTGTAATCTCTCCTTAATCAATTCTGCTACTCCTTCCTCCTTTCTTTTCTCCCTCTTACCTTGAAAAAAAGAGATTCAGCAAAGTTTATTTCCACTGCTGTCTGTCTTCAAACCAGGTCTCTGTAAGCACAATGGTATGTAAAATAAGACATGGCTGTCTGATACTGCAGCTCACTGACCTCATTTACCCAACTTTGAATGTCAAATTGACCCTAATTTGCTTCTTATTCACTCTTCCTGTTGTAATTATAGTGCAATTTTAGATTGATGTAAACTAAAAAATGCTATTAAAATATCCCGTTGAAGGGTATCAGTGAAACCAAAGCTCATTCCAATACAAATGAGATCAGCAGAAAACAGGCTTGTGCTATCCACTGAATCGCATGATAAACTGACTCCTGTGTTTCTGTTTTAGATACAGTCAGGCTGATGCACTGAAGTACGTGGGAATTGAACGGAAGATGGAAATGCTGTGATCCCATTGTTACTTCATGTTAAGTTTTTGTTTGATTGTGAGTTAGACTGTGCAGCAAATCCACAGCCACCTTTCCTGAAAACCTGATGTGAATTTGACCAACGTGACTTTGTCAGACATAGGAAAAAGTGTATTTCGCATTGCTGTGTGTTGTCAGCACACCTTGACCTGCTTTTGCTGCAGATAACCACACTTACTCCTCCCCCAGCTTCACCTGCTGGACCCCCTTTCCATTACTGAGAATTTACTCCCTAGTTCAGCTTGATCAGGGGTCAGAATTTAATAGCTGTGAAAGGCAACTCCATTGAAGATTCAGAATTTGATCTTGTGGGACCTCCCCAGGGATGCAATCCAAAGTTGACAGACAACGGAGAATCAGGCATTTGTCACAGCTTCTTATTCTGGACACATTGAGTTGGGTTCCTAATGTCAGGAAGTGTCTAGAAATTAGTTGGAACAGTGAGCTGTATATTGAATTCAGATTGTGGAAACCATGATTGCTGTGCTAAATGTTTCTGCCACTGAAACCAACAGCCAAATAATGTTGGGACAGAAAGAGAAAGTTAAAGTTTAGAAAAACAAAGAATGATTTGTCTTACGCTGAATGTACTTGCTGCAGCAGAAGCCACATTATAAGCTTAGCTTGTGAAAGATCCCACTGCCTTGGGTTTGCAAACCCTGTTTAGTTCTCATCTATGATATCTGCATCCACTGTTACCAAGGGACACTCTTAGATCAGCAATTAGTTAGTTCTCCTAATGTAACAGAGCTTGTCTGAAGCAGTCTGTTCTCTGCTGGAGCGATGGCTTTGACAAGGGTGGAAGATTGATTTGATTTCAGGCAAACTGACTTTGCAGTTTCTACTTTTCTGGCAACAGTTGGGTTCTTGAAGTGAAATCTGAAGCAGAATCCTTTAAATAACACTTGAAATAAAAATGACAAAATTATTCTCTTTCTTGTGTATTTAACTCTCACAACTATTTAGTACAAGCCACATATATTCAAAAGTTTCATTATTTTGGGCTTGTGTTGTAGCAAACTTTGTTTTAACTGGCACCTTATGAACCAGCACTTTTGAAAATCTGGCAAAAATTATATACCTGAAATACCACAAGTTTACTGTGTTATCACAAACTTTGTGATATCCAAGTGGTCAGTTGAGGGTGTGAGTGAGAAGGCTCTCTGCAGGTAAGTTGTATTTAAGGCATTTTTATTGAAATGATTTATGCTGAAAATAAAGTATAACAGTCATGTGTATAACCTTCTGCATTACGTTTCTGTTACTTGGTGTGTGTTTTTGTGGTTGTGTGAACCTCTTGATCAACCGGAATATTTGATCAAACAGCATGCTCCTGGTCACGTGGGGGCCAGTTAATAAAACGTTCGCTGTACTAATTAAATTTTGGAGTGAAACTCATGTCTGTGTGCAATACTGTCTAAGACAATTGTCTAGCATCCACCTGAGAGTATACCCACAACCTCAGTTAAATGTCACATGAAAAATTCATTTTCTGGATTAGTGGTGCTGGAAGAGCACAGCAGTTCAGGCAGCATCCAAGTAGCTTCGAAATCGACGTTTCGGGCAAAAGCCCTTCATCAGGAATAAAGGCAGTGAGCCTGAAGCGTGGAGAGATAAGCTAGAGGAGGGTAGGGGTGGGGAGAAAGTAGCATAGAGTACAATGGGTGAGTGGGGGAGGAGATGAAGGTGATAGGTCAGGGAGGAGAGGGTGGAGTGGATAGGTGGAAAAGGAGATAGGCAGGTAGGACAACTCATGGGGACAGTGCTGAGCTGGAAGTTTAGAACTAGGGTGAGGTGGGGGAAAGGGAAATGAAGAAACTATTGAAGTCCACATTGATGCCCTGGGGTTGAAGTGTTCCGAGGTGGAAGATGAGGTGTTCTTCCTCCAGGCGTCTGGTGGTGAGGGAGCGGTGGTGAAGGAGGCCCAGGACCTCCATGTCCTCGGCAGAGTGGGAGGGGGAGTTGAAATGTTGGGCCATGGGGCAGTGAGGTTGATTTGTGCAGGTGTCCCGGAGATGTTCCCTAAAGCGCTCTGCTAGGAGGCACCCATTCAGACAATCCAGCATTCCCTCAGTTCTTTTTTTATGTAAATATATTTATTAGCAATTTTTAAAAAGTTTACAAACATATAAAATTATTGAAAAATGCCACAAATAACAAATACCAGTATAATAAAAAGAAAAAAACACAAATTACAATACAACTACAGTCCACTAACTACTAACCTACCCTATAATACAAAATAAACCCTACCACTTTGCAAAGCAACACCAATAAATAAGTAAATAATAGATTAAAAAAACCAAAAAAAACACAGAATACAGAACAGCTTTGCTTGACACAAAGCTCCCAAACAAAGGAACGGGAGCATTGAATATATACCCATATTAACTCAGGGCCCAGGGCTTGACACACCTAACCATCCTGGTTAAGCATATGCCCTAGTTATGATAACTGACAACTCTATATCAAGATAACTCAAGTAGTGCTGCCATGTCTTATAAAAGCGGTCTGTTGTGTGATGTACCATGTTTGTAAAAATGTCCAAGGGAATGTGCTCCATAATTAATTTCTGCCATCCCAGCAAGCCGGGCGTGTTCTCAGACACCCAATTCATCAGAATATTCTTTCGTGCAGTGTGCAAGAACGTTAAATAGTTTCTTCCTATGCCCATCTAAAGATGGTAAATTCAGTAGACCTAAGAGGAGAGATATCGGGTCTACTTTGACTTCAGTCCTCAATCCCCTCCCTATCTCTCCCGCCACAGCGCTCCAATAAACACGGAGCCTGTGGCATGTCCAGGAGCAATGGGTAAGAGTACCGACATTTATTTTACATTTGGGGCACACTGAAAATGCCCCTTTTTTAAACTTCGCCAGATGGTCTGGTGCCCTGTGCAGCGCATGTCCTATTACAGATTGAAATCTTTTGAGTACTCTCCCATATGTTCTCCCACTCCTAGCTTTTGCTCCCAGACCTCACATAACCAGTTAATATCCTGCCAGGGCCTGCCACCCAACAGGCGATAGAGGGCACTAACTGAAAGGGTACTTGAGGAACGTAGCAACACCCTCTCTGTATCAGGCTTATACGGCTTAGTGAGAAGCGTAGTCTTCTTCTGGATGAAATCACTAACCTGAAAGAAACAGAAAAGATCTCTGCTGGACAACCCGTATTTGCGGCTCAGTTGCTCAAAAGACATCATGACCTTTCCCTCAAACACGTCTCCCAAACTAGAAACACCTCTTGCTGCCCATAGTTTGAACTGAGTCCATCATCCCTGGTCGGACCCCTGGTATGCCAACTATAGGTGTAAGTGGTGAAGTCTTGGATAAACAACCCTCACTCTGACACATCACCCTCCATGCCTTGACTGTACTAATGACAATGGGGCTCTGGCAGTGGTCCATAACTGTCCTCATATCCATGAACAACAGGTTAATAAGAGAAGATAGAACATTACAGCGCAGTATAGGCCCTTTGTTCCTCAATGTTGTGCTGACCTGTCATACCAATCTGAAGCCCAGTTAACCTACACTATTCCATGTACGTCCATATGCTTGTCCAATGATGACTTAAATGTACTTAAAGTTGGTGAATCTACTACCGTTGCAGGCAAAGCATTCCATACCCTTACTACTCTCTTGGGAGGTCTCAATATTGAGTTTGGATCATTACCTACCCAATCACAGACAAAGGACAGCAGGGAACTTAACTGATACCTCCTGATGACTGGGAAATCAACTCCCCACCCCCACCTTGAGGCAACTACAATTTAGTAAGTTTGATGAGGGGCTGCCCATGATGCCAGACAAAGAACCAAACCATCCCATAAGCTTCCGCAGTGTTGATCTGGGAAACATTATAGGGAGCACACACATGGGATAAAGCAAACGAGGAAGAACATTCATCTTAATAAGAGATATTCGGACCAGCCATGAAGCTGGAAGAGCCTCTCATCTCTGGAGATCTCGCCTAATATTGTTGAGCAAGTCCAAAATAACAGATCAAACTTGGGGGTAATAAAAAGGCCTAGGTATCGGAACCCTGCCCATGACCACTTAAAAGGGAACTTAGGGCCACCTTCAACTTCTGGTACATCCTTAAGGTTCCACAAAGGCATAGCCTCCGATTTTGCAAAGTCAATCTTATATCCTGAAATAGCCCCAAATGAATTGATAGATTGTTTCAAATAGGGTACGGAGGTCATCAGGTTAGATAAAAACAAAAGGACATCATTCGCATACAGTGTACTCTTGCGTGCCCTCGATCCCACTTCCGGAGCGGTTATGTGGACGTTCTGACGAATGGCCTCTGCCAGTGGCTCTATCACCAACGTAAACAACAGTGAGAGGGGGCAGCCTTGCCGACTACCCCTACCAATCCTAAAATTCCCAGACTTCACCCCGTTGGTGATGAGCACGGCCAAAGGGTGGCAATATAAAACCTCCACCCACCGAGCAAAGACCCCACCCAACCCAAACTGTTCTAAGACTTTCCCACTCTGAAGTTGCCCAGCTGCCTCCTGTATTTCCTGAACTGTCAAGGGGGCATTAAGGAGAGAGGCCTGTTCCAAGGTTACCCCTGGGAGGTCCAGGTTCTTAAAAAAGGGCTCCATTTTAGCCCTCCTGTCTTCGCAACCTTCAGACCAATACAATTCAGAGTAAAAGCTCCGAAAAGCCTCATAATCTTTTTAGCATCATATGTTAAGTCCCCGGCACTATCTCTGATTGCAGTAATGGAATGAGGAGCATTCTTAATCCTAGCCAGGTACGCTAAATACTTCCCTGGCCTATCCACCCTAGCCTTTGTCTAGCGAAAGCAAGTTCTTTGTTTGTGTTTTGTGTCAGTATTGAATTCAAGGCAGCCCAGAGGGCTATGATCCACTGTAGCTTAGTCACCGAAGACCATGCAAAATGTGTCTCAAGTAGGCGCTGCTGCTCCTCCTTCTATCATTTCCGGCTAGCCGAATAGGAAATAGGTAATCCCCTAGCAAACGCCTTAGCAGTCTCCTATAGCATAGACGGACTACTAGCCGTGCCTGAGTTGATAGTCAAGAATTCCTCAAATTTCTTCAAAACGTATTCCATAAATTTGGAATCCTTAAGGACAAGAAGGTCCAAACGCCAGTGCCACAAACCCAGCCCCTCACTCTTGGCCTTAACCTCCAAATATACCGCCACGTGATCAGAGATAGCTATATTCCCAATTTTAAAACCCATAATCAAATCCAGAAGGGCTGAGGGAGCCAGAAAGAGGTCAATCCTCGTGTGACATTTATGTGAGTTTGAAAAAAGGTGAAGTCCCTGGCGGTAGGGTGAAGACATCTTCAAATATCCACCAGACCAACTCCTTGCATAAGTCAACCACCTGCTTGGCCTGCGAAGAAATAGTTGGGGGCCCACAAGGCATCCTGTCCACTGTCGGATCCAAAAGACAATTAAAATCCCGCCCCAATAATAATGTGCCGTGTTCCACAGGCACTCAGCTTAGAGAAAGCACTAATCAAAAATTTGAGGGGATGTGCCGGTGGACAGTAGACATTTAAAATGCCACATTCCTCCCCATGTATCAGGGCTTTAATTATCACAAACCATCCCTGCTCATCTTTCACCTGATCTAATAATGTGAATGGCAGATTTTTCTCGATAAGTACCGCCACTCCCCTACTTTTAGTAGTAAAGGATGAAAAGAATGCCTGTTTATAACCCCCCTGTTGTAATTTCAGGTGTTCCCCATCATCAAGATGGGTTTCCTGCAACAAAGTGATATCAACCCTTTCTCTCTTAAGGCTAGAAAGCACTTTTTTTCCCTTTTAACAGGTGAATGACTTCCCTTGATGTTACAGGTGCACCATTTAATAAGACACTCAGCCATATCCCCAATCAGAGACCCTTGAACCCCTGGGAAGGAGAACCCTGCTTACAAAGTGATGAGCACAAGTAAATAAAGATCATAGAGTCAAAGAACTATATCTATAAAAACTACTCTATCATAACTATAAACAACCAATACTACCAAAAATTCTACAAAGAAAACCAACTATAAAACCTTGAATGGAAGACTCTTCCCCCTACCCACAGGGGGCACTCACCCTACCCATCCTCTCCTACACAGCTCCTTCAAATCCGGACTGTATCCCAGCCTAAGACTAGAAAAAAACAAGGAGATGATCCTTAAATCAACAGAAAAAACACAAAGTCAGGATGAGCAATCCACCCATCCCTGGCTTCATGTCATCCTACTTGTGACTAAAAGAGAAACAGAACAAACAAAAAAAGGGGAGACAACAAAGTACATCCACAAAATTTCCCATCCGAAAACCCAGTTATTAAAAAAAAGAACAACTTATTCCAAGTTTTTTATCCCCTTTTCCAAAAAAAATTATTAGGAAGAAAGAAAGGAATGAAAAAAGGAAGGGAAAACATGGGGAAAGAAGGAAAAGAGAACAAACATTAACTGTATTCTTCAGGCCAGTCCATCTATTTTAAAGTGTCTACAAAGTTTTTAGCTTTATCCGCTGAGTCAAATGTATAAACTGAGTCCTCGTGGCTGAAATGGAGCACTGCGGTGTATCTCATAGAGTACTGGATGCCCAGGTTCCTCAGCCTCTTTTTAACTTTAGCGAAGGATTTCCCCTTTTGAATTAAAGCTGCCGAGAAATCCTGGAAAAACATGATTTTTGACCCCTTGTACAGCAGTGCCTGTGGATCTTTTCCCAATAATCTAGAAGCTTCTATCACTTTTTGCTTGTCCTTATAAGAGTGGAAATGCACTAGGACCAGGCAGGGGGGCTGCACTAACCCTGACCTGTGCACTGCAACCTGATAAGCCCTTTCAATCTGCAGCCTGCTGGACTCGATGTGAAGGCCCAAAAACTTCGGCAGTCAGTGTTCAAAGCTGACTGGCTGCTCACCTTCAGGGAGCCCAATAATTCAGAAATTTATCCTCCCACCTCGATTTTCGAGGTCATCGATATGGTCTCGCAAGGCCCGCATCTCTCGCTCCAGCATCTGGATCCGACTGGATGAGGACTCTGTCGCAGCTTCCAAGGCCTTAGTTCAACCCTCCACCTCCTCCAGCCTCTCCCTGAGGCCCTGGATCTCCTGCTCATGCTCCTGCACCATGGATGCAATAGGTTGAACCTGGGCACGAATCTCCCCAATTACAGCCCCAACTTTCAAGGTACGTCTCTCCATCACCGCAGCCAATTCCCCAGAGTATGTCAGGTCCCCGGGGGGTTCAGGAGAGGCTACTGTTGCTGCTGTCTCTGGTACACCTGGTGCTGCAGGGGAGTGTCCTTCCTGTTGCTGTTTGCTCGCTCCCTTTCCCTTTGGCATCCTTCCCACTCCCAAATATTAACAAATATGTGTTCTGTAAGGTTTTAAACTAATAATTCCAATGCAAGAAAACCAGTATGCCTTGGTTGTTAGGCAGAGCTGTCCACAGCACTTCTACAGAATCACTGCAATTTTGCTGAGTCCCACAATTGAATGTTTTGAAAGGATGACTAGGTGTGTAGGACAGGGCAATGCTTTTTATGTATCCTCCTTGGACTTCAGCAAGGCTTTTGATCAGGTGTGATGTGGGAAACTGATAGCAAAGAGTGATGTCTGAGGGGTGTTTTTTTTCCCCAACTGCAAGTCTGTGTCCAGTCCAAAGGGGTTAGTTTTGGGGCCTTTGTTTTTTGTGCTTTATATAAATTAGACTTGATCAAGTTTGTAGTTAATACAAAAATTGGGATGGTAATAGTGATTACAGGAGATCTTTATGGGTTGATCAGTGGCAAATGGAATTCAATCCAGATAAATGCACTTGGGCAGGACAAACAAGGTAGGGCAATATGAGGTTGACGGTAGTGCCCTGGGAAACACCAAGGATCAGAGGGACCTTGATGCATGTTTACACTGGTTCCTTAAAATATAAGGACAGGTGTATAACGTGATTATGAAGGCATATAGTTTATTTGCCTTTATTAGCTGAGATTAAGAGCAAGGAGGTGGTGATGCTGGAACAGTATAAAACCTTGGTTAGTCCACAACTAGAGTATTGTATGCACTTCTGAAGTCCACATTATTAGAGTGATGTGAAAGCATTAGCGAGTGTGCAGAGATTTACCAGGGTGTTGTCTGGGCAGAAGAGTTTCAGTTATGAGAAAAGATTGGACAGACTGGGGATACTTTCTTTAAAGCAGAGAAGATTGAGATGGGACATAACAGAAATGTATAAAATTATGAAGGACATACCTTTCCACTTGATGGAGAAATCAATGATGAGGGGCATAGATTTTAAATAAGGGCAGAAGGTTTAGAGGCAATGTGAGGAAAAGCTTTTTTACTCAGAAGGTGGCGGGAATATGGAATTCGCTGCTTGTAAGGGTGGGAATGGCAGAAACCCTTATAACACTGAAGAGTATCTCCATGTACACTTGCAATGCCAAGACATACACAGTTCAGGTCCAACTGCGAGAAAATGAGGATTAGAATCGTTAGGGGGGGGCTGAAGGGTCCTTTTCTGTGCTGTAAATCTCTAGGACTCAAGGCCTGACCACAGAGCAACACTCCCTCAGTAAATGAATAAGTGACTGCAGAATACTTTGAATTATGGTTCCTTGTATTTGAACCATAAAAACCATGTTAAGTACATACAGTGAGTAAATAAAAAGGAAAATAGAATGCTGTTATTTTAAAGGAATGGTCAATAAAAATATGGAAGTCATGATGCAAATGTACAGGAAATTTGAAAATGCACATAGCACAGTTTTACCAAATTCTTTCATTTGATATGGGTATCACTGGCTGGGCCAGCAGTTATTGCTTGTCCCTAGTTGTCCTTGAAAAAGTGGTGGTGTTGCCTTCTTGAACAGATGCGGTCCATATGCTGTAGGTAGACCCACAATGCTGTAGAGAGAGAAATCAGGTTGTTCTTAAGTAAAGAACAATAAGTTCACAGAAAGTTCAATAAGTTGATTCCTGGGATGTAGAGTTGTTTTGAGTGTGTAGAAGAATGAAAGATGAAAACTGTACCAACTGAACGGCAAGGGACGATTTAGGACAAAGATCCCTCTGTTTCATGGAGTGGTGAAGGGTGTGAACATTGAAGGTGATGGATGCGGTGCCAATCAACCGGGGCTGCTTTGTCCTGGGTTTGAGTGTTGTGGGAGCTGCTCCATCCAGGCAATTTAGGGAGCATTCCATCACACTCCTGACTTGTGCCATATAGATGATGGACAGGCTTTGGGGATGGTGAGTTACTTGTTGCAATTTTCCCCGCCTCTGACCTTAAGCCCTTGTAGTTTAAGTATGTATATAGCTAGTCCAGTTCAGTTTCTGGTCACTGGTAACTCCCAAGATGCTGACAGTGGGGATTGACTGAAGTTAACACCATTGAGTGTCAAGAAGTGATGGTTAGATTTTCTCTTTTTGGAGATGGTCAATGCCTGGCACTTATGTGTTACAAGCAGAAAGTTAGGACTGCAGATGCTGGAGAGTCAGAGTCAAAAAGGGCTTACACCTGAAACATCAACTCTCCTGCTCCTCGGATGCTGTCTGACCTATTGTGTTTTTTCCAGTGCCACACATTTTGACTTGTGTGTTATTTATCATTGTCAATTCAAATCTGGATATTTGTCCAGATCTTGTTGGATTTGAACACGGACTGCTTCAGTATATCAGGAATTGCAAGTGGTGCTGAACATTGTGCAATTACCATCAAACATCCCCACTTCTCATCTTATACTAGAAGAAAGGTCATTGATGAAGGAGCTGGAGATGGTTGGGCCAAGGACACTACCCTGAGGAACTCCTACAGAGATAGCTTGGAGCTGAAATGGCTGACCTCCAACAACCACAACCATTTTCCTGTGTGCCAGGTGTGACCCCAACCACTGTAGAGTTTGCCCCCGATAACCATTGATCCCAATTTTGCTTGAGCTCCTTGATGCCACACTCAGTTGAATGCAGCCTTGATGTCAAGAGCTGTCATTCTCACCTTACCTCTGGAATTCAGCTCTTTTGTTCATGTTCGAACCAAGGCTGTAATGAGATGAGGGGACGAGTGGTCATGGTGGAACCCAAACTGGATGTCAGTGAGCAGATTATTGCTGAGCAGATTTTCAAGGAACGATTCCAAGCAGATTTACTACTGTGCTGTGCTGTGCTGGAGATCAGCAAGGACAGTCCTTGGTCAGTATTGACCAAGGACAGTGCCCCAGCCCTAGGGCAAATGCCAAGGGAACCCAAATACAGGGTCACAATGGAAATACCTCTGTAGCTGAGAAACATGGGTATGGAGTGGTGAAGATGCAGGTTAACTCACGATCTTACAGTCATAACCACTTCTTAACAAAGCCAAACAACCAAACTATTAATATAATGAGTTTAATACAGAAATGCACAAACAATAAAAAGATTAATTACATCAGTTGGGAACAATGATAAAGGGGGAGGGGAGATAGACAGAGGGAAAGAGGCACATGTTTTGTGCCTGTAATCCTCTCAGTGGACAGCTCTTGCAGTGCCTGTAAGAATTCCTTTAACTTGCTAAACATGGGGGAAATTCCATCAATCAGCAATACCTAGAGATTCAGGCTGGGGAAGAATTCAGTGTTCAATTATGGAATCCATTGCTTAGAAATTATGTGGAGTGTTAAAATAGGCAAGTCCCCTGTGCCGGATGGGATCTATCCGAGGATTCTCTGGGAAGTCAGGGAGGAGATTGCAGACTCTTTGGCTTTGATCTTTATATTGTCATTGTCAACAGGAATAGTGCCAGAAGACTGAAGGATAGCAAGTGTTGTCCCCTTGTTCAAGAAGGGGAATAGAGACAACCCTGGTAATTATAGACCAGTGAACCTTAATTCAGTTGTGGGTGAAGTGTTGGAAAAGGTTATAAGAGATAGGATTTATAATCATCTAGAAAGGAATAAGTTGATTAGGGATAGTCAACACCTCACAAACCTTATTAATTCCTTTGAGTTGGTGACCAAACAGGTGGATGAAGGTAAAATAGTTGATGTGGTGTATATGGATTTCAGTAAGGTGTTTGATAACGTTCCCCACAGTAGGCTATTGCAGAAAATACGGAGGCATGGGATTGAGGGTGATTTAGCAGTTTGGATCAGAAACTGGCTAGCTGGAAGAAGACAGAGGGTGGTGGTTGATGGGAAATATTCATCCTAGAGTTCAGTTACTAGTGATTGAACTGCAAGGATTTGTTTTGGGGCCACTGCTGTTCGTCATTTTTATAAATGACCTGGATGAGGTTGTAGAAGGATGGGTTAGTAAATTTGCAGATGACACTAAGGTCGATGGAGTTGTGGATAGTGCTAAAGGATATTGCAGGTGACAGAGAACTTAGGCAAGCTGCAGAGTTGGGCTGAGAAGTGGCGAATGGAGTTTAATGTGGAAAAGTGTGACGTGATTCACTTTGGAAGGAACAACAGGAATAAAGAGTATTTAGCTAATGGTAAAATTCTTGGTAATGTAGATGAGCAGAGAGATCTTGCTGTTCAGGTCCATAGATCTCTGAAAGTTGCTACCCAGGTTGACAGGGTTGTTTTGAAGACAGATTGTGTTAGTTTTTGTTGGTAGAGGGATTGAGTTTTGGAGCCACAAGGTCATGCTGCAGCTGTACAAAACACTGGTGCAGCTGCACCTGGAGTATCGTGTACAGTTCTGGTCACTGCATTATAGGAAGAATGTGGAAGCATTGGAAAGGGTGCAGAGGAGATTTACTAGGATGTTGCCTGGTATGGAAGGAAGATCTTATGAGGAAAGGCTGAGGGGACTTGAAGCTGTTTTCATTAGAGAGAAGAAGGTTGACAGGTGACTTAATTGAGACATGTAAGATAATCAGAGGGTTAGATAGGATGGACAGTGAGAGCCATTTTCCTCGGATGGTGATGACTAACACAACGGGACATAGCTTTAAATTGAGGGGTGATAGATATAGGACAGATGTCAGAGGTAGGTTCTTTACTCAGAGTAGTAGGGGAATGGAATGCAACAGTAGTAGACTTGGCAACTTTAAGGGCATTTAAGTGGTCATTGGATAAACATATGGATAAAAATGGAATAATGTAGGATAGATCAGCTTCAGATTGATTCATAGGTCGGCGCAACATTGAGGGCTGAAGGGCCTGTACTGCGCTATAATGTTCTATGGAGGCTGGGGGAAGGCTTCAGGAATGATGGCACAAGTGGTAAAACCTTATCTCAGGCTTTATCCTGAAACTCTTCTAAAATGTAACAATTCTCACCCACACATTCCAAACCCTGTGTAGACCAAGATTCCCTCTCAGATATCCCCAAAGCCCTGTCCAGACTAACACTCGTCTCACAGACTCCCGCAGACCCTGTCTAGACTAACACCATTATTACAGACCACCCAAAACCCTGCCCAGACTAACATCCTTCTCAAAAGCTCCCCCAGACCCTGACTAGACTAACAACCTTATCACAGACCACCCAAAACTCTGTCCAGACTAACACCCTTCTCACAGACTCCCCCAGACCCTATCTAGACTAACACCCTTCTCAGACGGCCCAGACCCTGTCTAGACTAACACCCTTATCACAGACCACCCAAAACCCTGTCCAGACTAATACCCTTCTCATAGATGCCCCAGACCCTGTCTAGACTAACACCCCTATCAGTGACATCCTCTAAAACTAAAACCCTCACGGCTAGCTCATCACATCAGGGCCTGGACAAGGTGTTGGAACTTGGCAGTCCCTGCTCTTGCTGCCAATACCTCTCCTAATGACCCCTCACCTCTCCCAAAAAATCCAGCCTGCACTTTCACTGTCTCTGTTTTGGCTGCTATCTGACCTTTGGCCTGATTAGAGTGGCCCAGTGGATCAGTGGTTAGCATTGCTGCCTCACAGCAGCAGGGACCCAGGGTCGATTCAACCTTTGGGCAACTGTATGGAGTTTGCACATTCTCCCTGTGTCTGTGTGGGTTTCCTCTGGTGGCTCTGATTGCTTCCCCAAGTCCAAAAATGTGCAGGTTAGCCTTGCAGAGTTAGGATGGGGGTGGGGGTGGTGGGTCTGAGTGGGATGCCCCCCCTAGAGAGTTGTGTGGACCTAATGGGCTGAATGGCCTGCCTTCCACACTGTAAGGATTTCACGATTCTATGTAGCAGCCACAACACCTGAGTGATGCTGCAAAGAAGCTCTCAGTGACTGAAGTTCTCCACCCTAGGGTCATGATCCAACACAGTGATCTGGCCACAGTCTGATTGGCTCAGTGGTCAGTGGGCCTTTGGTAGCAGAGATCTTGCACTGGCTTTCCTCCTGTCTGGTCAGATCCTGACACCTCACCAAGATTCTACCCACTGATTCTATTTTCAACTTCTACAGCCCTAAAATATTCCAATCCAGAATCCTTTAATAGATGTAAAAGCTCATCTCAGTGCTGTCTGCTCCCAATGTCACTGGGTCATGGCAGTGATGCTGCAAGCTCCCTGGCTGATGTTCATGTTGTGGTCCAACACTGGACCGGTCCCTAGTCCTCATGGCAGGACCTGTGGAGTTGGCAGGTGGGGCTGGCATGTCTGTTCACACAAAGGCCAGGCTGAGATTTCACCATCTTCCCCACCTTCCGAAGATTTTGGTTCAATCTCCACATGACATTCATTTTCTCAGAATGCTACTGCTATTTATAAAATACTACAATAACAATTTTATACAACGTTGATTCAAACTTGACAACAGAAAGAGTAAAAAGAGAAATAAATTTCAAACGATTGTTGATGTCAACGTGAACTGCATATTGTAGATATCTTTCATGCACGAGAGTAGCAGCGAATATAGTAGGTGCATTGATTATAGCTTGAACTAGGAGAATGTTCCCCACTGTAACTAGCAGCAGCAGCAATTCATATATAGATACGGGTTCTACTCAGTTTAAGTCTTAATTAGCAGCATTAGACTCCACATGATCCTTTAAAAAATTGCCAATTAGAAAGTTTTCTTCAGGAGCAGACACAAGCAAGCGTGTTACTAAAACCTGTGATGTGGTTTTGTAAATTCTTTTCCCCGTTTCTCTATAAATAAGGAATGTTTAATCATCCAGACAGAGCCTATTTAATACGGGACTGCATCTCAGTCAGAGATTCTCTTATATCCCACTCTTGACACAATGCAAACTCAGCTCCAATTATTCAGTTTTAGTCTCTTCCAGTATCTGCGGAAGGTTTTGGTCTTTCTTCAGAGAGACAGGTTTGGCCCCATTGGAAGGTTCCAAGGGTTTGGCCTCATTCGTGAGGTAGCTGCCCTTGTGTCGGTAATAGTAGAGGAACAGCAAGACCAATAGCGCGAGGATAACGAAGAGGATGACTGCTACAATGACTAGCACAGAACAGGACAGCAACAAGATTAGTGCAAAAATCAAAACACATCATTACAATTCATCCTGGTCCTGACCCTAGGACTAACCCCAAAATTGGATTACCCATTCTCAGAAAATATTCCAAATGTATGATTTTTTTTCACAGCTTTGGGTTAAAACATATTTGGTCAAACGAACAAAATGTATTTCCTAGCCCCAGAATCAGTTGTTAATCAGTTTCCTTGGCCTCAATCTTCCTTCTCCTTCCTTGCCCGTATCCTCTTGGTCTCAGAAACTTGGGTTTCTGCTCAAACAAAGATGGACAGGGTGAGGATGAAGGGGCCATTCTACCCCAGTAGCATTAAGCCCCAGTGAGGACACCAAAGCCCACTAACAAAGCAAACAAGACCCAAGGGACATCCTTCACAACCTCCCATGGGTTTGCTTTGTTTAACAGATGGCAGCAAGAAACAATGGTCCAGAGGTTAGGCTGCTGCCCACTGACCAAAGCCCAAGTTGTGCTCTGATGCTTGTTTCAGGCCCACAGCCAAACAGGGGCATGGAGGTTGAAGCAGGATGAGCTGAACACAGCACTGACAGTGAGGGAGAATGATCAGGACTCAAGTCAGAGCACAGAGCAATGAGACAGAAATAAAGAAAATCCTGTCAGTCTTGAGAAATGCATGGAAGGTTTTACAACTACATGATCAAACTTAAAATGACTGCAAGGTAACAGCTCAAAAATCTAAACAGGCTCCCACTAAAATTAACTTCCCACTACATCTCATAATAACAGGGACCCAGCCAGATCAGTACTCACCTCCAATGATAGCTCCAGTCAGGTAATCGTATCCAAATAGTGGAGTGCCTGAAAAGCAAAGCTTTTGGGTAATATTCCTACATTGGGACTCAGGCTGCACTATTCCATACTCCCCAACATACCATCAATCAGTCAACAACAGGGGGTGAGGGCGCAAGGGGCAACTAGACAGACAAAGGGGTGGAAGAAAGGGGCAGGCAGATGGGGAGGAGAGCAGCAAGGGGTGGAGGGAGAGGGACAGGGAAGGGGAGTGAGGGGCAGGAGGAGAGGGGAGGAGAGGGGAGTGAGGGGCAGGAAGAGAGGGGAGTGAGGCCAGGAGGGGAGGAGTGAGGGGCAGAGGGAGTGGAGTGAGGGATAGGGGGAGGAGATGGGGAAGGGGGAGGGGGATGGGAAAGGCGGAGGTGAAAGAACCAGAATGAAGGGATTGAAGGATATTCGGGGTGGGGGTGGGGGTGGGGGTGGGGGTGGGGGGTGGGGGGTGGGGGGTGGGGGGTGGGGAAGAGGAGGAGGAGGAAGTGAATGGGGCAGGGAAAAGATGGCACAGGAAGGGTGAGGAAGTAGGTTATTCTTCTAGAAGCTTAAAGTCCAAACACTGACAGTCAGGAATTATCTCTGAGGCTGTGGTCTTTGCAGGCTAAGCCAGCATTTATTGCCCATCCACGTCACTTTTGGTCTGGAGTCACATATTGGCCAGGCCAAGTAAGGATGGCAGATGTCCCCCCTTAAAGGGCATTACTGAACCAGGTTTTTCCTGGCAATTGACAACAATTTCATGGTCATCATTAGGTCATTTTGTTCATATATTTATTGAATTTAAATTCCACCATTTGCCATGACAGGATTTGAACCTGGGTTCCCAGAATGTTAGCTGGGTCTTGAGGCCATCAACTCCCCTAAGGTTCCACTTGTTCCTTACCTTCAAATGTTAGCCAGCGTCACCTCACTCATCCACTCCTGTACCCTACCTGTATCCCCATATCTATAACCACCCCCCCCATTCTCAGCTCTAAACTATTAGACTCACTTCCCCACACTCCCTCAACACTCTCCCCTTCTCTCTTCCCATTACCCACTCACTCACTCCCCCTCCCCCCTACACACACTGCCTACCTTCCCCCACACACCTCTCCCCATCCCTCCATTCTCTTCCCACCCCATACTCTCACTTACTCCCAACTTCCTCCACGATAGTCGCCCTGCCTGCCATCTCTCTCTCCCCTATTTTACCCACTTCCACTGCCTGTCCTCTCTCTCCCACTCATCCTTTCCCCCCCACTCCCCCTTTCCCTACCTACTCTCTTCCCCTCTTTTCCCACTCTCCCTGCCTGTCCTCCTCCACTTACCCCCCTCCTGCCTGCCCTGTCTTCCCCACCCAATAACTCTCCCGCTCGCCCCCTCTTTCCCCTTACCCTGTCTCTCCGCCTTCACTCCTTCTCTCCACCTACCTTCCCCCCCTTCCTCCAATCCACCCTCCATCCATACCCCTATCCACTGTCACATTCCCTGCTAAGCCCTAGCCCAGTGTTAAGTGCAAAAATCCAGATCAGCCGTTGCTACATTAAAAAGCTGATGAAATGATGGCTCTTGATGCATCTAAAAAATGAACATTGAGATTGTGATGGTGCTTCTGTACCTGGCTGCGGAGCCCAAGGATCTTCATCCAGAAGGACTGACGACAGAATTATGGGGACAGCCCCACAGTTTGATTCCACCAACTCCCCCAAAACCTCCACAGTCTGATTGGTGTTTGTTCTCAGGGCTGCCTTTAATGGGGCAATTCCATTGAAGTTGACTCCAGCCAAGCACCCAGTGAAACCTGGACTGTTAAACCGCTGGATCTCAGGGTCCAGAACACCTATCTCTGTAGGAAATCAGTGAAGTAAGAGAGATTAGCATAGACAGCAAGGGCTGACTTTCATTCTCAGATCACATTCAAACTTATTCTTCTCTTCAAAGGGAAATAAATGAATCAATCAACTTCTCTTCCAAAAGGTGGCTATCACATTGGATCCCAGGTCATGGTCTATTGTAGAATTCAGACTGTTTTCAACAATTACCAAATTTGACTTGATTACACAAACAAGGAATTAAACACAATTCTGATTGTGATAAGTTGTCAAACAGCTTCTCGAGGGAGGAGGCAATATGCTCCTGGTCTTTCTTGTCACAATATCTAGAATTTACAAGGCCAGGGGATAATTTCTTAAGGGAACCATATTGGAGTCAAGAAGCTGAGGCATAATCTAAAAATGAGAGCCAACCTTTTAGGAGGGAAATTAAGAAAACAATTTCACACATGACCTGACCCTCAGCACTGACCTTGCGCCAATGCAGCACTCCCTCAGTACTGACCTTCCGATATTGCAACGCACCCTCAGCACTGACCCTCCGACAGTGCTGTGCTCCCTCATAACTGACCCTCCAACAGTGCAGCTGAGATATATTGAGCGTCATGTTATCAAACAAGAATAATGTACACTTTTATACAATAATAAACTGTAAAAATTTGAAAAATGTACATCTTTTAAAGTGTAACATGCTGGGCAGCTGGAAGGAAAGATACGGCTGAGTCAAGGACCAGCTGAGATCAGGATGAACAGAGAAGGTGCAGAGAACGAGAGCCTCACCCATCACTCGACCCAGGAAAAGGGACCTCGGTGAATCAAAATTCTTATCGCCCCAGAGAGAAATCTTGTCACGGACAATCGGACGGTCATCCACCTGAGGGAAAATCAGAATTGGACACCGTTAAACATAAAGCCTTGCTCCTCATGGACTGTTAGAGGCTGCATGGAGCCAGCGACTGCTGGTGGCACCCATGGAGCAGGATAGGAGAAGCTGGGGTGTCAGGGGGAGCGGAGGGGATTGTCAGAAGGAGGGGAGGGGAGAATTGTGGAGGCATAGGGGGAAAGAGTGTTGAGGGCAGTGGAGTGTCAGAGGTGAGGAGTATTGGGTGGGCTGAGGAATGTTGGAGGGGGTGGGTGGTGCTGGGGAGGAGGGAGCTTGTTGAATGGAGGAGGAGAAGGGGAGGGTCGGGGGGCCAGTGTCAGAGGGAGGGGTTACACAGCACTGTGCCATGGGCTGTCTGGTTATACTGTGAGTGGTTATACCTGTGTGTAGATGTCCCGGTCTCGCCGGGTGATGTTGACCCAATGAGCTTTGTCGTCAGCCACATTGTCCTTGACCAGGATCCTGGTGTATGGGTTGGGGAAGGAGCCGAGCTGGTACCGAAGCACCAAGCTCCCTGTCAGGGACAGAGGCAAGAGACTAATTGTAAAGATGGTCCAACATAATCATTCAGCAGCCGACACAAGATGTTGACCCAATGGCAAGAGCTGAAATCCAGAACACTCAGCAGAGCTCAGGAGCAGAGGGATCCTTGGGATGGGGGAAGGGGATCCCGCGGGCTGGGTGCTGACAGAGAGAGTACACAATCATGTAACTGAACCACTTTTAATTATTTCCAATTGTATTGATAGGAGGAAATGGTAGCAGAAACCAGCTTACTTTAACTATCAGGGATATTGAAAATACAGGCATGTCTGATTGGTCATCTTTTCACTTTCACTGGTTTCCCTTCACATTTACAGAAACAGCAGAGAAAGTCAGACATGACAGAATTACACATGACAGGCTTTTTAATCTGTCTGAGTGTTAATATTAGTGTCAACACGCATATCGAGCTTCATCAACCAATGAATATAGTTATACTAACCATGCAATTCTTTTAGGTATTCACTTACCATCATGTTTGATGATCACAGCAAGATAATCTCTGGAGAAGGAGCTGATGTACATGAGGACACTTGGTGTCTGTGACGTCTTGAAACTGAAGATAATTTCCTCACTGGTCGAGTTAAAACTGTGACTGAGTGGAACCATCATATTTGCAAATGCTCCTGCTGCTGCTGTGAACGGTGTTTGGAAACCGTAACGAACATAGGTTCCTGGTTCAAAATACCCACCAATAACTGGAAACAGACACATCACAGTCAATACCAGGAAGAACAGTCAGCATTTTCACAGGCTTCTCTGTTTATTATTCAATAAACATTAAGGAATTAGCTTTTCGTTCCCAACATTTGCTAATAGGACTACTGCTTTTTAAAAAATATATACTGAAACTTTTAAAAGCCACAACTCTAAAATTGATCCGTCCAGTGATTTATTTTCATGTACATGCAGTCCTGGGACTGTGTTGCGACATTTCATGTTATAGCCTGAATGGTTCTTGATGAGAGATCTCCAGAGATGCCCCAGACAGCCTTTATCAAGTGCAAGTGCCTTGAATCTATCCACACATGACAGGGACAGAGGTGCAAGAGGCTACATCAGAGGGATGTTTTGAAGATGTTTTTGAAAATGGTCAAAGATATTGGATGTAGGTTTGCTCGCTGAGCTGGAAGGTTCATTTCCAGACGTTTCGTCACCCTACTAGGTAACATCGGGGGGTGTCCAGGAGAGGCTGCTGCTGCTGCAGTCCCTGGCGTGGTAGGTGCTGCAGGGGAGTGTCCTTCCTGTTGCTGTTTGCTCGCTCCTTTTCCTTTTGGCATCCTTCCCACTCCCAAATATTAACAAATATGTGTTCTGTAAGGTTTTAAACTAATAATTCCACCACATAAGTTGGCCAGGGGTGGCAAAAAACACCAGTATGCCTTGGCTGTTAGGCAGAGCTGTCCACAGCAGTTCTACAGAATCACAGCCATCTTGCTGAGTCCTCACACACTTGTTGTTAGGCATTTAACTTTGTTTCAAAATCAGAAAATTCCAAAGTCCATAAAAGCATCGAGCAGCTTTGGAGAGGTTACAATGTATTAATGACATCAACTTGGATCCACAAGGTATAACTTCAAAATTTTCAAATAACTATCAACTTAGAATTATCCTCAACTTTGAGGAGGACAGCATTGCCTTATACGTACAGGTTGAGAATACGAGAGGATAAAAGTCATTATTTTGTTATACAAAGCCCTGGTTAGGTCACACCTAGAGTAATGTGAGTAGTTCTGTACTGCAGACCTTAGGATACTGATTTTGGAGGGAGGTGTGGGTGAATTCACCAACCTGGAATTTACAAGCTTGATGGGATGACTCAAGTTGTCAAAGTATTTAAGGGGATCAGTTAAGTCAATAGAGAGAAACTATTTGCACTGGTTGGGGAGTCAAGGACTTGGTGTGTGGGGATTTTAGCTTAAAATTAGAACTGGGTTTTTCAGGCATAAAACTAGGAAACACTTTGACAAACAATAGGTGATGGTTTTGAATTCTCTTCCGCAAACAGCAGCTGATGCTCAATTAAATGTAAACATTTGATGACAGACGCAGGTATTTTGCTGGTAACAGGAGATACATGGGGCAGGAGACGGGTATAGGAGCAGAAAAGTGAGTATATGGGGGGGGGGGGCAGGTTGGTATGTAGGGGGATAAGCGAGGTTAATGGGAGGGGAAGGTTAGTATATGGAGTTAGATCAAGATCAGTAATAAGCCCACTGAACTGTGAAACATGCTCAAGGAGTTGAAGGGGCAATCTCAGTTCCTACATTCTAATGAAGTTCCTTGGGACAGCAGATATATGGGAATGCCACCCCCCTCAAAGTCCCCTCCACGCCACATGCCATCCTGGCTTGGAAATATCTCATTGTTCCTTCACGGTCGCTGGGTAAAATTCCTGGAATTCCCATCCTAATGGCATTGTGAGTCTTGGTACAGCATGTGTGCTCCAGTGGTTTAAGAAGGCAGCTCACCCCCGTGGATAGTGGTTGGTTGTTGGTAAGTGGTAGTTTTTGTGATGGAGGGTTCAAATGTTTCTTACAGGATTGTCAAGAGGAGATTGGAAAGAGCGGGAACAGTACATAGAAAACTGATCACAAGAACAGCTTACACAAAGAGGAAGGCAAGTTGGATCGTCATTATTTTAGTTGGTATAGGGATGAGAGAATAGGGTGGGTCTCAAAGATGATTTGGAATCAGGGGAGGAAATGAAGAGAGGTTAGCAAAAGAACTAGAGAAAGATACAGAATAATGTAGTTGATTTAGAAGTCAGTACCTTTATGGCAGTACATCCCATCAAAGGCGCTGGAATTACAGTCACAGCTGTATGTGCTATATCGCTCAATGCATCTGCCTCCGTTCTGACACAGCACCTCAGTACTGTTGCACTCTCCCACACAGCCTGCATTCACCCCCTCTGTAATGTTAGCTTCCCGCTCCAGGTTCAAGATTTCTCCATTCATTCGGAGACCACGCAGGCAGCCAAAAAATGCATTCAGCCGATACTCGGCAGCTCCTGTCACATTAAACAACAAGAGGCTCAGTAGGAGTTGACAGGAGAGTGAGAGACATGTCAACTGAGAGAGATACATACAAACCACCTCCCAAGAAACAGGCTGTAGTGAGGTGAAGTAAAGATGCCTTCAGAATTAAGCCCTTACCAAAGGGTCTCATGTAACAAAAAGAAGATTAGAAATAAAATTACAATGAGCAAAATCAAACATTTGGAATACAGGATGGTTCCAAACACAACCAGCCTCATTAACAAAACTTAGCTGAAAAATTAGATTAGATTAGTTTAGATTACTTACAGTGTGGAAACAGGCCCTTCGGCTCAACAAGTCCACACCGACCTGCCAAAGCGCAACCCACCCATACTCCCACATCTACCCCTTACCTAACACTACGGGCAATTTAGCATGGCCAATTCACCTGACCTGCACATCTTTGGACTGTGGGAGGAAACCGGAGCACCCGGAGGAAACCCACGCAGACACGGGGGAAGAATGCACAAACTCCACACAGTCAGTCGCCTGAGGCAGGAATTGAACCCGGGTCTCTGGCACTGTGAGGCAGCAGTGCTAACCACTGTGCCACCGTGCCGCCCAAAAATGTGTTGCTGGAAAAGCGCAGCAGGGCAGGCAGCATCCAAGGAGCAGGAGAATCGACGTTTAGGGCGTAAGCCCTTCTTCAGGAATAACGTAGTCCGGAGTCCGTGCAGGGTCAGTCGGTTCCATAGACAGGTGCTGAGGAAGGAGATGTGGCTGTGGTAGCGAGACTGTTTGAGGACGTGGCTGAAGAGCTTCAGGGCAGAGGAGATGTCTGGGGGGTGCTTATGTCCGAAATGTCGATTCTCCTGCTCCTTGGATGCTGCCTGACCTGCTGCGCTTTTCCAGCAACACATTTTTCAGCTCTGATCTCCAGCATCTGCAGTCCTCACTTTCTCCTCATTAACAAAACTCGCCAACTTGTTGCCTTCACATGGGGGTACAGATTATTTTCCACCAGATAACTGCTGATCACACCCTCATAAATCCAGAAATTCTCCAGCTCAGGAACATTAAAATCTCCTCCCAACATTACTCTAATCCAGTGAGAATTTCAATTCCAATTGTCAGAATAGAATTCAATCATCAGCTGCCAAAAACTGAGCAGGCACTGGGTCCCAGTTTGATTTTGAGACTTACCCACAAACAGTGGCCTGTCCAGCTCTAGGGATACATAGCTTTGTGGTGGCGCCTCTCTCAGTCGCCATGGTGACTCATCCAGCCGTAGACGGGCAAATTTCACATTGATCTCTGCCTCCAGAAAGTGCCAAGCATCATCATTCAGAGGGCTTTCTGACTCTACCTGTAGTTCCTCTGGGCCATCACCCACATCAAAGTAGAATGCAACCACCTTCTCTGCTGCAAAACACCATGGTAAAGGGTCACTGACTGAACATGGAGATAGATGGGGGAGGGGAGGATCAAATGATGAACCTTAGTTCTAGAGGTCCCCGTTGACCCTGGGGATCACAGGGTCACAAGCGCAGCAGATCAATCTCCATATGTTGAACTTGATAGTAAAAGATTTTCAGAGCCTTACAAGAATTTTATTATGAACCTACAGTTGGGCACAAACACCAGTTTCCATCTTTCCCTTCTAATGTCTTTCTTTGACGAATAGCCAAACCCCACTGGGAAGATCTCAGCTCTTTTATTAGATCTAAGATAGGCTTAGGGTTAGGTTTGCTGAAAGGGGAGATAAGACACCCCAGTCCCTGTAGGACCCACCTCAGAACTTAGCTCCTCCTTTGATGCCTGTGTTACAAACACTACCATCCAGAGGCAGTACAACAACTGAAGGTGAGGGAGGGAATTTTTCTTTTCTATGCAGAGATGCTATTATACCTCTGAGCTTTTTTTAAACAGCTAACCAATCATTTGAGTTTCTAATTTAATGGACAATTTACAAACTCCAATTCCCTGGGGTCAGAGGTCCCACACTGATTAAATCTCTGGGAAAAGGAGACATGGGGAATAGGTCAGTTGGGAGTTCAGAAGCTCACTCTGTCTGTTTCATTGGTCAGTATTTTGTTTCTATAATCCAGTTTTGTTAAAGCTCTTTTATTTTCCCAATCTACAATTGCAAATAATAACACTCACATTTCAGTTCCAGACGGATGAAGTTTCTAAATCCGGAATTCTCCAGAAAGACACCATGGGACGATGTTGTTTTGAAATAAAGTGAGATGTCAGCACTAGGCCCGGGATTGAAGCTCGGAAATTGAAGATAATTCCCTGAAACAAACGAGGCCATGTTCCAGGAACCCCCTGTGGAGAAGGAAACAGCTCAGTGTGAGACTAGGGAACAGCGGTGTCAGTAACATTACACACACCACACACACACACCAACACACACACACACCCCCACCCACACACACTACCCACACCATACACACACACACACACCACACACACACACACATAAACACACACACACACACAACCACCCACCCACACACACACCACACACACACCACACACAACCACCCACACACACACACCACACACACACCACACACAACCACCCACACACACACACAACCACCCACACACACACACAACCACCCACACACAACCACCCACAGACACACACAACCACCCACACACACACACAACCACCCACACACACACAACCACCCACACACACACACAACCACCCACACACACACACAACCACCCACACACACACACACACACAACCACCCACACACACACACAACCACCCACACACACACACACACAACCACCCACACACACACAACCACCCACACACACACACAACCACCCACACACACAAACCACCCACACACACACAACCACCCACACACACACAACCACCCACACACAACCACCCACAGACACACAACCACCCACTCCACACAACCACCCACACACACACACCCCACACCCCCACACCACCCCCACCCCCCCCACACACACACCTCACCCCCCCCACACACCCCCACACCCCACCACACAGACCCCACCCCCCACACACCCCACCCCCCCACACCCCACACACACACCCCACCCCCCACACCCCACCCCTCCCCACACACACCCCACCCCCACAGCCACCACACCCCACCCCCGCCACACCCCACCCCCACACCCCACCCCCACCCCACCCCCCCAAACACACCCCACCCCCACCCCCCCCACACACACTCCACCCCCACCCCACCCCCACACCCCACCCCCACCCCCACCCCACCCCCCCACACACACCCCCCACCCACACACTCCCCCACCCACCCCAAACACACCCCACCCCCCCACACACCCCACCCCCACCCCCCCCACACACCCCACCCCCAACCCCCCCCCACACACACCCCACCCCCAACCCCCCCCCACACACACCACCCCCACCCCACCCCCACACACACCCCACCCCCACCCCACCCCCACACACACACCCCACCCCCACCCCACCCCCACACCCCACCCCCTCCCACACACACACATCCCACCCCCACCCCCCCCACACACCCCACCCTCCACCCCCACCCACCCTCCACCCCCATCCCCCCCCCACCCCCACACCCCACCCACAACCCACCCCCACACACACCCCACCCCCACTCCACCCCCCCACACACACACCCCCCACCCCCCACACACACCCCACCCCCACACCCCACCCCCCCACACACCCCACCCCCCCCACACACACCCCACCCCCCCACACACACCCCCACCCCCCCCACACACACACCCCACCCCCCCCCCACACACCCCCCCCCCCACACACACACCCCACCCCCCCACACACCCCACCCCCCACACACACCCACCCCACACACCCACCCCCCCACACACACCCCACCCCCCCACACACACACCCCACCCCCCACACACACACCCCACCCCCCCACACACACACCCACCCCCCACACACACGCCACCCCCACACACGCCACACCGCCACCCCCCACACACCCACACACACCCCACCCCCCACACACACCCCACCCCCCCCACACCCCACACACACCCCACCCCCCCCACACCCCACACACACCCCACCCCCCCCCACACCCCACACACACCCCACCCTCCCACACACACCCCAGCCCCCCACACACCCCACCCCCCCACACACCCCCCAGCCCCCCACACACACCCCACCCCCCCACACACACCCCACCCCCCCACACACACCCCACCCCCTCCCCCACCCCACCCCCCCCCCCCCCCCCCCCCCCCCCCCCCCCCCCACACACCCCCACACCCTCCCACACACACCCCAACCCCCCCACACACCCCACACACACCCCACCCCCCCACACACCCCACACACACCCCACCCCCCACACACCCCCCACACACCCCACCCCCCCACACACCCCCCCCCACACACCCCAACCCCACACACACCCCACACACACCCCACTCCCCCACACACACCCCACCCCCCACACACACCCCACCCCCCCACACACACCCCACCCTCCCACACACACCCCACACCCCCACACACACCCCACCCCCCCCCCCCCACACCCACCCCCCACACACACCCCACACACAGGCCCCACCCCCCCCTCACCACCCCCCCACCCCCCCACACACCCCACCCCACCCACACACACACACCCCACCCCCCCCACACACACCCCCCCCCACCCCCCCCACACACACCCCACCCCCAACCCACCCACACACACACCCCACCCCCAACCCCCCCCACACACCCCACCCCACCCCCACACACACCCCACCCCCACACACACACCCCACCCCACCCCACCCCCACACCCCACCCCCTCCCACACACACACATCCCACCCCCACCCCCCCCACACACACCCACCCCCATCCCCACCCACCCTCCACCCCCATTCCCTCCCCAACCCCCACACCCCACCCCCACACACACCCCACCCCCACTCCACCCCCCCACACACACACCCCACTCCACCCACCCACACACCCCCCACCCCCACACACACCCCCCACCCCCCACACACATCCACCCCCCCACACACACCCCCACCCCACACACCCCCCACACACCCCACCCCCACACACCCTACCCTACCCCACCCACACACACCCCACCCCTACCCCACCCACACACCCCACCCCTACCCCACCCACACACCCCACCCCTACCCCACCCACACACCCCACCCCTACACACCCCACCCCTACCCCACCCACACCCACCCCCACCACACACCCCACCCCACCCCCACACACCCCACCCCACCCCCCCAAACACACCCCACCCCCACCCCGCCCACACACACTCCACCCCTACCCCACCCCCACCCCACCCCCCCACACACTCCACACACACACATCCCACCCCCACCCCCCCCACACACCCCCACCCGCATCCCCACCCACCCTCCACCCCCATCCCCCCCCACACACACCACCCCCACCCCCCCCACACACACCCCACCCCCAACCCACCCACACACACACCCCCACCCCCAACCCCCCCCCACACACACACCCCACCCCCACCCCCACACACACCCCACCCCACCCCACCCCCACACCCCACCCCACCCCACCCCCACACCCACCCACACACACATCCCACCCCACCCCCCCACACACACCCCACCCCCATCCCCCACCCACCCTCCACCCCCATCCCCCCCCACCCCCACACCCCACCCACAACCCACCCCCAAACACACCCCACCCCCACACACACCCCACCCCCACCCACCCCCCCACACACACACCCCCCACCCCCCCCACACACACACCCCCCACCCCCCACACACCCCACCCCCCCACACACACACCCCACCCCCCCACACACACCCCACCCCCCACACCCCCCACCCCCCCACACACCCCACCCCCCCACACACCCCACCCCCCACACACCCACCCCCCCACACACACACCCCACCCCCCCACACACCCCACACACACGCCACCCCCCCACACACCCCACACACACCCCACACACCCCACCCCCCCACAAACCCACACACCCCACCCCCCACAACACACCCCACCCCCCCACACACACCCCACCCCCCCCACACACACCCCACCCCCCCCCACCCCACACACCCCACACACACCCCACCCTCCCACACACACCCCAGCCCCCCACACACCCCACACACACCCCCCACACACCCCACCCCCCCACACACCCCCAGCCCCCCACACACCCCACACACACCCCACCCTCCCACACACACCCCAGCCCCCCACACACCCCACCCCCCCACACACCCCCCAGCCCCCCACACACCCCACCCCCCCACACACACCCTCAC